>NC_137074.1:928768-1218912 GCF_951640355.1 Cnephaeus nilssonii | reverse complement strand
TAAAAAAAGGGAAACAGACACAGAACAAGGCAGGGAGGCTTCTGGGTCAGGACGGGGCGGAGACCACGTGAGCGCTGCTCCAGGCCCAGGAGCCAAGGGTGCAGCGGCTGGCAGCGGGGAGGCCGGGCAGACGGTCCCTCGGCCTCGGAGCATCGTCTCGGGCCTGCAGCCGGCAGCCGGCAGCCCGAGTCCTGGCCGCTGGCTAAGCCCCGGGAGGCGGTGCCCTGTCCGGCCGCCTCGCCCCTGTCCTCCCGCTGCACTATGACTGACACTGCGAGAAGCCCTCCTGGCTCTGGGTCACGTCTTCCCACAAACCACACGAGTTACAAAAGCTTTCACACGTGTGGCTTCCGCTCCGTGTGGCTTCCATCAGCCAGGTCAGAAGTGGTGACTGCCCCCACCTCGACCCCCCGGGTCCTCAATGGCCCCCCTTTCAGGAAGAGGAGTCCCTGGGTGTGGGGCTGGGCTGAGCGGGCACCGGCGGGGGGTGGGGGGGGGGCGGACTCCCCTGAGCTCGTCCTCCGTGGCCAATGGCCTAGGAACCTCGTCTTGCACAAGGGAAGGGTCTCAAATCTCTCCTGCCCGGAACACCCCCCCCACGCCCCTGCCCCAGGTGCTCTCATTGTCACAGACACAACCTCGCCTTTCACGGGGAGAGGATGGGAGACGTCCCGCCCCGAAACCCCGAGAGGGAAGGTGTCTCACTTCATTCAGCCCCTTGTCTCCCAGAACAGGCGCGGGATTGAGAACACGGAGCCTGCGGGCTCAGTGCAGACACGCCCGGCCACCCCCAGCCAGCCCCGCCGCCCCGAGACCTCGGCCACCCACCCGTGGCCCCACCCGTGGCCCCTCCTGGCCCCGCTGGGCGGAACCCCGGCTCCGAGGGCTGCACTGGGCCAGGAGGGAAGATCTCTCCACTTAGTTCAGCCCTTTGTCTCCTTAGGACAGACCCAGGACTGAGGCCCGGTGTCTGGGTGTCTGTCTTCGGGTTCAGACAGCCGGCAGAGGGCTCAGCTCCCTGCTGAGGGAGGGGGCACGGTCCACAGGGGCAGACCAGAGCGGAGGCTGGGGCGGGGCCAGGGTGGAGGTGATGGGGGCGGGGCCCAGGGTGGAGGTGATGGGGGCGGGCCCACGGGGGGTGGGGGTGGGATGGGGACAGGAGAGGGGTGGGAGAGTTTTAGGAGTCAAGCTGGCAGAACCTGGTGACAGACGGCTCCGAGGCGAGGGGAGGAACGAGAGCACAGGTTTCCGCCCTGGGCTGAGGGCGCTGCCATGAGGAGACAGAAGCGACTTGGGGTTGGTTTGGGGGCCGGCGAGGCTGCCTGGGCCGGCGAGATTCACACCTTCCTTGGGCAAGAGGAGGTTTAGGAGGCCCAGAGGGCTGGAGCTCAGGGAGTCTGACCGCCCAACCCCCCGCCCCGCCCCGAGCCCGCTCAGCCGCCGCCCCCACACCCGCCTCCCAAAAGCTCATCTCCATCCTGGACCTGCCGATGCCGGAATCCTGACTGCACCCCAGCAGCCCCAGCACCCCAGAGTGGACGGGACGGGTGGGTGGGGGTGTGGCCGGGCACCCTAAGTGCCTGGCGTCCGATGCTCGGTCACAGCTGAGAAGGGGCTCGGTCCTGCGGAAACTTTCCTCTCCCTGCCCCCCCCCCCCCCCCCCCCCCCCCCCCGCTGGCCCCCGGGAAAGGCCCGCTCACCTCATAGGGCTCCCTGCCGGGCCGGCACCTGTCCCCCCGGGCAGAGCGGGGCCTTGGAGCAGACGCCGTCGGGCACCTCGGATTTCTACCAAGAGAAGGGAAACCGCGCTGACCTCACGGAGACGCCGCGTCCGTGAAGCCGTCATTCGTGTTCAAACCCGTGCCGGGCCCGAGAGCGGAGTCGGGAGCCGGCACCTGCAGAAGCCCATCCCAGGACGCCAGCAGGACGTCCGGCCCGTCAGGCCCCGCTCCTGCCGCCCGGCTCGGCCGGGAAGCGCTGGTCCCAGGCAGGTCCCCGCTCCGGCTGGCCTGCGCCCGGCCTGAGCGGTGGAGTTCCTCTGAGATGAGCCGGCAGAGCCCCAGGCCCTGGGCCGGGGGGTCACTCCTCTGAGCTGCTGCACAGGCTGCGGGGGGGTTATCCGCTCCCCACACGCAGCCCTCGCCCCTGCCGCCTCGCCCCAATGAAGGTCAGTCTCTGTCTGTCTTTTCTGTCTTTGTTAATCCTCACCCGAGGACACTTCTCCGTTGATTTCTTTAGAGAATGGAAGGGAGGGAGGGACAGAGAGAGAAACTTCGATGTGGGACACACTGATGAGCTGCTCCCTGCAGGGGCACCAACCAGGGCCAGGGATGGAGCCTGCAACCCGAGGTACATGCCCTTGACCAGAATCGAACCGGGACCCTTCAGTCCTCGGGCCGACGCTCTACCCACTGAGCCACACCGGCCGGGTGCTTTGCTATTGTTGTATCCCCCGTTCGGGGCAGTCAGCCTCACCTCAGGGTAAATGAGCAGCGTAGACCCCGAGTCAGCTGAGGGGAGGCCATCATCACAGCGCCTTGTCCACGGAGGGACACGCACACGTGAGGCCACTCACCCCACACGGACAGGAGGGCACTCACCCCACACGGACAGGAGGTCACTCACCCCCGACACGTAGCGCTCGAGCTTCTTGTTGAGGAGGAAGTAGACGGCGAGGATGTGGGCAGGCGCGGTTGGCCAGCACCGTGTTGATCACGTCGCTGTTCTTGTAGCCCAGCTTCTGGGTCATGTGCAGCACGACGCTGGGGCTCAGGTCGGCCAGCGAGATCCTGCGGGCCGGGCCGCGTCAGCTCCCCGCCCCCACCCCGGGCCCGGCGGGTGCGCCCAGACCGGGACAACCCCGCGGTCATTCACCCGCCTTCCCCTTCGGGAAAAGGCCACACAGACAGAGGTGGAGGGGATGGTGAACGATACACCCCAAAGGCCCATGTGCCATGCTGGGAGGTGATGGGCGGGGCCTACCTGCTGGGGAGGTGAGGGCGGGGCCTACCTGCTGGGAGGTGATGGGCGGGGCCTACCTGCTGGGGAGGTGATGGGCGGGGCCTACCTGCTGGGAGGTGATGGGCGGGGCCTACCTGCTGGGAGGTGATGGGCGGCCCTACCTGTTGGGAGGTGATGGGCGGGGCCTACCTGCTGGGAGGTGATGGGCGGCCCTACCTGTTGGGAGGTGATGGGCGGGGCCTACCTGTTGGGAGGTGATGGGCGGGGCCTACCTGTTGGGAGGTGATGGGCGGGGCCTACCTGCTGGGAGGTGATGGGCGGGACCTACCTGCTGGGAGGTGATGGGCGGCCCTACCTGTTGGGAGGTGATGGGCGGGGCCTACCTGCTGGGGAGGTGATGGGCGGGGCTACCTGCTGGGGAGGTGATGGGCGGGGCCTACCTGCTGGGGAGGTGCAGGGCGGCCCTACCTGCTGGGAGGTGATGGGCGGGGCCTACCTGTTGGGAGGTGATGGGCGGGGCCTACCTGCTGGGGAGGTGATGGGCGGCCCTACCTGTTGGGAGTGATGGGCGGGGCCTACCTGCTGGGGAGGTGATGGGCGGGGCCTACCTGCTGGGGAGGTGATGGGCGGGGCCTACCTGTTGGGGAGGTGATGGGCGGGGCCTACCTGTTGGGAGGTGATGGGCGGGGCCTACCTGTTGGGAGGTGATGGGCGGGGCCTACCTGTTGGGGAGGTGATGGGCGGGGCCTACCTGTTGGGGAGGTGATGGGCGGGGCCTACCTGCTGGGGAGGTGATGGGCAGCCCTACCTGTTGGGAGGTGATGGGCGGGGCCTACCTGTTGGGGAGGTGATGGGCGGCGCCTACCTGTTGGGGAGGTGATGGGCGGGGCCTACCTGCTGGGGAGGTGATGGGCGGGGCCTACCTGCTGGGGAGGTGATGGGCGGGGCCTACCTGCTGGGGAGGTGATGGGCGGGGCCTACCTGCTGGGGAGGTGATGGGCGGGGCCTACCTGCTGGGGAGGTGATGGGCGGGGCTTACCTGTTGGGGTAGGTGATGGGCGGGGCCTACCTGTTGGGGTAGGTGACACAGGGCACCCTGCCCGTGTGGCTCTCGTGCAGCCAGCGGTTGGCCAGCGCTTGCTGGATGTTGGGCCTCTTCACGGGGTCGGGCTCCAGCAGCGAGCGCAGGAAGCTGACGGCTCCTGTGGAGGCATTCGGCCCAGACACCCGGTTACAGGAGGAGGCAGACACCACGGAGGCTCAGGCAGGGGCCTGCCACCCCCCCACCAGCCACCGCAGCCCCGAGCCACCCCCTGGCTCTCCGGGGCCACAAGTTCACGGCGTCTAGGACGCCCATCCAACAGGTACACTGGGCCCCGGTGCCACCCTCTGAGCAAGCTCAGCGATGTCCCAGGTCCCGGCTCGAAGGGAGGGGAGAGCACCGAGGACATGCTCCGCTCACGGCAGGTCCCCGAGCAGTTCTCGGAGGAGCAGGGGTCAGGGCCCGGAACCAGACCCTCTAACATGGCCGCCCCGTGTGACAGCGGAGGCTCGAAGCCAGGGAGGCGTGTTCTTCCCGGTCCTTTCTTCCAAAGCCTTCTCCACGGCCGCCCCGAGGCCCCCGACTCCCCACGGCCGCCCCGAGGCCCCCGACTCCCCACGGCCGCCCCGTGGCCCCCGCACTGAGCCGGGCAGCACCCAGGCCCAGGACCCCAGGCCCACGGGGCGGAGTCCACCGGCCGAGGCGACGCCAGCTCTGCAAAGTGCTGGGTGAACTCGAAAGCGACTTGTTTCACGTCCTGGTTCGTGTCCCAGGTCGCAGCGGCGCCTCCTGGAGCCCCACCCCGACGGCCTCTGCTGTGCGGACCCTCAAACTAAAGGGCCGGTCAAGTGCGTGCCGACTCGCTGCGCACCTGAGCTCGCGGCAGCCACGTCCGTCACCTGGGCCCGCGGGGGAAGGACCGGGTCCGAGAAACCACTGACCAACGGCCAGGCCCCTCCAGCCCCTCCTCCCACCCCGGCCACGCGACTGTCAGAGGCCGGGCACCTGCCGCACACCGGGCTTGGGCAGGACGCTGGCGTCTACCGGGAGCACGTGCCGCCTCGGGACAGGGCTGGGCCTCTTTCTCCCGCTGAGGGCACTGGGCGTTGATGACATCGCTCGCGGCCACAGTTATCCACCTGCGAATCAGCCTCCGGCGTTTGGTCAGACGTGAACCAACGGCCCCCATGCCTTGGCGGGGCCAGACCCTCACGCGGCCCACGGAACGGACACCCCGCCCCCGAGGTCGGCGGGGGACAATGGGCACGGCGGCAGGACCTGGGGAGGTGTTTCTAAAGCACGTGACGGTCATGGGCTCCGGGACCTGCGGCTTGCGCTGGACACTTCCTCTGTGGGTCAGGGACGCCGGGCACTCTCCGAAATGAAGGCGCGGTCTTGCATGGCCGTGGGACCGTGGTGGTGTCTCGATCTACGGAGCAGCGTGACCCTGTCCCTGCGGTATCCAAATGGTTCCCGCGTGACGTCCAATGTCCAGCTCACCAACCACAGGCCCAGGACAGTCCTCATCTGCTGGGCCCCAAACGTCTCTCCTCCTCTCCAAAGCCGCCTTCCGTTTCCTGGGTAACCTGCCCTCCGAGGAAACGCCACCGAATTCTCCTTTCTCCCGGGCGTCGCTGTCACTCAGCTCTGAACCAGACGGAGTGACGGGCGCTGACTGCCCGCTGGTTTCCGCAGGGAGGGGTGAAGCCGCGGAAAGAGGGGCTGCCTGGGGGGCGTGGCTCAGGGGCTGAGCATCGACCTATGAACCAGGAGGTCAGGGTTCGATTCTGGGTCAGGGCACAGGCCCGGGTTGCAGGCTCGATCCCCAGTGTGGGGCGTGCAGGGGGCAGCCGATCAGTGACTCCCTCATCATTAATGTTTCTCTCTCCCCCTTCCTCTCTCTGAAATCAATTAAAATATTTTTTTAAAAGAAAGAGGGGCTCATCGTGATGCCAGGACCAACCCCAGAGAAGCACCTTTAGCTGGCCGTGCCGCCACAGGCGACTCCTCCAGGCGCGCTCCCGGCAGCCGGTGAGGTCAGAGGTCACCGCCCTTCAGAAAGGCAGCAGGTGAGACGTGTGGCCCTCAGAGCAGCAGGAGGCACATCCAGCCTCTGTGTGACGGCTGGGCCTCCGGAGAGAACGTCCCCAAACTGCTCTTCCGTGGTCTGAAAAGCAAACACCCCCTCCTCCTGGGAGCCTGACCCCCCTTCTCACCCCCCACTTCCCCCGAGTCCCTGGACGCTCGGTCAGGGGACTCCTGTGGTCCGAGAGCCAGGGTGTGGCTCCTGGACTGGAAGGGGAGGCTGAGGAGAGACCGACGCTCTGGGACCCCCTGTGGCCCTCACGGGACCCGGACCGCGGCTCCTGCGCGTCTCCCGGGCTGGCCAGGCGCCGAGGACAGACAGGACGTGCGCCGTCGTCCTATTTCCAGGCAGCGCCTGCACCTCCACAAACTGCCGAAGCGCCGAGCAATCTGAGTCAGAATCCCGGGCCTGCGTCACCGTCCCACCAGGCCCCGGAACCCCCCTCAGGCTCCCCGACGTCTGTGTGAGGACCCTGAAAACCCAACGACTTGTGAGCAAAGGGATTAAAATCTCTCCAGCCCGGCCGGCGTGGCTCTGTGGTTGAGCATCGACCCAGGAACCAAGAGGTCACCGGTTCGATTCCCGGTCAGGGCACAGGCCCGGGTTGCAGCTCAATCCCCAGTAGGGGGCGTGCAGGAGGCAGCTGATCTGTTGCCCGCTCACATCGATGTTTCTCTCTCTCTCTTTAAAATCAATAAACTATTTTAAAAACAAGTAACCATCTTTACTGTCTAGCTCCGTATCCCGATGTGCCTGATTTTCTCGCACCACCGACCTCCCGCCTGTCTGTTTAGGTGTGTTTGCCTCCCTGCTGTATGTGAGCTCTGTGCAGGGGAGCGAGTCCGTCCTGTCTCCTGCTGTCCTGGCGCCTGGCATGTTCCTTGCCCAGCGCTGGCGCAGGACACACCTCGCAGAGGAACCGAGTGACCAGAAGCCCGGGGGGAATGGAGGCGTGCACCTACTGTGCGTGGCGGCACCCCAGCGTTTCTGAAAGCTCTAAACCTACACATAACGATTTGTCAACATTTGCTAACTCCGAGCTGCACCCATCTCCCCCGAGCACGACCTCCCTCCCGCATAGGTAACGCCTCCGCGCCCCCCGCCCAGCCCCCCACCTCCCCGGCGAAGGTGCGAGTGTGGACAAACCAGGTCACTTCAGACCAGCGCGCTTTTCCGCGGGGATTCCATTTTGCAAACAAATTCAGGGTCAGCTTCATGGAGGCTTATACGCTCAAGGGCAAGATACAGAACAGCCGTAAAAGAAAATGCTATCTTTTAACGATTGATTTTTCGCAAGTTGAAAAGGAATAATTGTTTATTTCAGTCGCACGCCTCACCTCCTGTGACTCAAAAAGCTGAGCTTATTCCAGGAGCCAATCCGATGCTTGTCAACACCAACCTGAGACCGGGAACTTGAATTGTGACCCGAACAAAGACTACACTGTATCATTTACTGGATCGGAAACCAGACCCCGGGACGACCTGTTTGCTGGAACGGGAACCCGCCGACGTGTACTGCCCACACCCGACGGTCCGTCTCCCGGCGGCGGAACCCGCGTGTCTAACAGCCTTTGTCCCTCAGACCTCACGGAGCAAAACAAACCACAGGCAGCCCCCACTCAAACCCGCACTCCCTCACGGGGACCGGGGAGGACACAGCAGGGCGCGATCACAAATGCTTCTCAGGCGACACTGAGCGGGCGCCGGCCGGCAGGAGGCTCCAGGAGCCTTTTCTGCGGGTGAAGGGGGCGGAGGGATGGGGCCGGAATTCTAACGGGAAGGGGAGGGAGCAGGAGAGGTGACCGCGTGGCCACCCAGAGCTGGGAGACCCACGCACTGGAGACCAGTCTCAGCTCTGGGGGAGACCTCACCCCCGTGCAGAACCGAGCCCGCGCCCGTCGGAGGCCCCGCGGCCGCGCCCCGTCTGAGGCCCGCGGTGGGCAGCGGGGCGTTACCTGTGGAGAGCTGGGTGGGCAGCGGGTTCATCTCCTTGTCCACCATCTTCTGGTACAGAGCCCGCAGGCTGAACGGCTCCACGGTGAAGGGCAGGGTCCCGGTCAGCATGGCGTACATGTTCACGCCTCTGAGAGAGAGCGCGAGAGCAGAGTGAGCCTGGAGAGCGGGACGAGGAGGGCAGGGCTGGGCGACCTGTTCTGTCCCTTTCCAGAACCTTCTAGAACCTCAGCCTCACACAGAGCAGCTGTGGGCCCGGCACCGGATGACCGCAGAGACGCCTGCACCGCTAAGAGCTGCCCTAAAGCCCGGCCCGCGGGGCTCAGGGACTGGGCGTCAACCTAGGAACCAGGAGGTCGGGGTTCGATTCCCGGTCAGGGCCCAGGCCCGGGTTGCGGGCTCCATCCCCAGTGTGGGGCGTGCAGGAGGCAGCGGGTCCTTGACTCTCTCACATCATCGATGTTTCTCTCTCTCCCGCTCCCTTCCCCTCTGAAATCAACAGAAGTATATTTTATAAAAAGAATCATTGGACATCTGTCCCAGAGCCTCTACTCCAAACGCTCTCCTCACACACTCAGGCGTCGACTCCGAAGGGAGGGGCCGCGCAGACGAGACCCAGAAGAGCTGGGGACTCACATGGACCAGACGTCGATTTTGGGGCCGTACTTCTTCCTGGCGAGCAGCTCGGGCGCGGCGTAGGCGGGGCTGCCGCACTGCGTGCTGAACGGGTCCGAGTGGCCCAGGATCCCCGCACAGTTGCTCAGTCCGAAGTCTGCAAAGGGCGGACAGACGGCTCCGGGTCAGAAGACTGTGGACACGAGGGAGGGAGGACGGGGACAAAGGAAGCAGGAAGGGAACCACCGGGCGAACGCCTCGCAGGGTTCGGAACCCCGGCAGCTGCAAGCGATGGCGCGGACACCGGTCTCGGGCAGAAGGGGTCAGCGGGGCGCCCGGCTCGCCCGGACACACCTCCTGTCAGGCCTCCCGGCAGACCCAGCCCAGCTCCAAGCATGTGGCCCACACCGGTTCCTCTCCCTCGGACGTGCGCGCCCAGGACAGAGCGCTGTGCTTCCCAGGACCCGCAGGAGGCGGGCCACGCCGGCCTGGGCCACGGGGACCCCGCTTCCAAGCGGCGACTGGGAAACCGTGGGGACACGGACTGTCTGGGCTGGAGTCCCCGTAGCCCTGAGGGACACGCGACCCCACCACCCAGAGCTGACTTTTCCCTGCAAGTCTGCTGGAAACGCTCCCCGGGCGGGAACATAGGTGATCTGAAGGGGGAGGAGGGAATTCACCCCGTGGCTCGGACAGCGGAGGGCGGCTGCGGGCACAGCGCCAGAAAGACCCCCGAGAACGAGCGAAGTGAGCGCAGGGCTTTAGAAAATATATGTTTTTGTTGATCTCAGAGAGGAAGGGAGAGGGAGAGAGAGAAGCATCCATGATGAGGGAGTCATGGACCGGCTGCCTCCCGCACGCCTCACACTGGGATGGAGCCCACAACCCGGGCCTGTGCCCTGACCGGGAATCGAACCGTGACCTCCTGGTTCACAGGTCAACACTCAACCGCTGAGCCACCCGCTGGCAGAGCTTTGCTCCCGGATGACAGGCAACGGGGAGGAGAGCAGAGCCGGCACCTGCCGGTACTGGTCCTCCCGCCCTCGGGGCTGCGTTACCTTTGACCTTAAAGGCAGGTATTAGTGAGCCTCCATCTCTGTTGCGCTCGCTTGGGATCAAGATCCCGGCTCCTGCCTTGAACTTGGAGGGAACCATCACGGTTCCTGCCCCCAGGGAGGACCGTCCGCCCCGGGGCTCGGTGGGACAGGGGCTGCGCTCAGAGACCAGCTCACCCTCACCCGAGGGTATTTCCCACTGAGAGCGGAAAGGAGGTGGGGGGGGGGGGGGGAGAGAGACATCCATGTGAGAGACCCATTGCTCGGTTGCCTCCCACACGCCCTGACCAGGGTCAGGGATCAAACCTGCAACCCAGGGACGTGCCCTTGGCCGGGAATCGAACCCGAGACCCTTCCGTGCGAGGGCTGATGCTCTAACCGCTGCGCGCCGGCCAGGGCTCGCTCCGCACTTTGTGGGACTGGCAGCGTTTACACCTGCTCCCGACATTTGTTGGTGTTTCCTCCTCGACTTGACCACGTCCCCACCCGCGAAGCGCGCGGCTATCGGGCGCGGTGGGAAGCTCGGGGAGGCGGCCCACGGACGAGTCCGTGACGTTACCACACGCGACCGAGGAGCCCCTCCAGCCGTCCGCGGGGGAGGCCGTGACGGAAGGGATTTTCCAACCCCGTCTGGGCAGAGCCCGGACACTCCACAAGGTTCCGAAAGTCTCCAGCTCAGGGCTGGGGGTGAAGAACCCGAACCCCACAGGGACTGGCCGGCCCTCCGAGAGGTGTGTGTTCAGGAGGTTACCTCCTCCTTCGGCCACCCCCTCACCTGGCCCCTTCCTGCCCGGGCCCTGCCAGCACCCGCAGGCCCCCTCACCGGGCCCAGGCCCCCCTCACCTGGCCCAGGCCCCCCTCACCTGGCCCAGGCCCCCCTCACCTGGCCCAGGCCCCCAGGAGCAGTCTCGGATGCGGGAGGAGACCTGCTCGCAGGGCCCGAGGCCGCCCCGGCCCCGCCCTGCAGGGCACTGAGGGGGAGACAGGGGAGGGACTTTTTTATAAGAAAAGTCACCCTGAGCTCCACACTGAAATGTTTTCCGTTTGAAAACCAGCCTGAGCGCCCTGGCTGGACGAGGGCGTGGCTCAGCGGTTGAGCGTTGACCTAGAACCAGGAGGTCAGGGTCCGATTCCCGGTCAGGGCACATGCCTGGGTTGTGGGCTCCATCCCCAGCAGGGGGCGGGCAGGAGGCAGCTGCTCCATGATTCTCTCTCATCATGGATGTTTCTATCTCTCCCTTTCTCTCTGAAATCAATAAAAATATATTTATTTTTTTCCCAAAAAACAGAGAAGGGAGACTGCGTTCCCCGGTTCCCGGTGCCGGCGTTCACCGACGAGGGGAGCCAGCACCTCCAAACCAGACAACCCTCCCCCCCCCCTTTACGAAGGCTCACGGTTAATCCGAATGAAATAACCATAAAGTCCGGATCCACCTGAGCTCCTGCCGAAGCTGAAACTTGGGGCTGTGACATGCGTTTACGGCCGCTCTACAGCACGCTGCCTTCCTAATTATGTTTAAACTAGAGGCTGGTCCATGAAGTCAATCACGGGCGGGGTCCTTCGACCTGGCCGGCAATTGGGGCCGTTCGGGGCCATCTCGCCTGGTCCCAATCTTGGCCGATCAGGGGCCGGCTGGCCGGAGGGAGGGGCCGCAGGAGGTTGGCTGTGGGAGTGCACCGACCACCAGGGGGCAGCTCCTGCGTTGAGCATCTGCCCCCTGGTGGTCAGTGCGCATCACAGTGACCGGTCAACCGGTCGTTCATTGACTGGTCCTAACAGCTGCTTAGGCTTTTATATACATAGATTTTTTTAAAAACTCATCTTCCTGTCAAAGCCATGCTTCGCTGTTGGAGGCAGAGGTGCGATGGAGGACTGTCTAGGGACCAGAACAGACCGGGAGTCCGTTTCTCCGTCAGGAATCCGGGAATAAACCAGCGGCCACGGACAGGACAACCTCACACAGAAACAAAAGCCGTACCGATCAGCTTGATGTTGTTGTCTTCGTCGAGCAGCAAGTTCTCTATCTTCAAGTCCCTGAAACGACAGAGGCAACGGCGCTCAGCCGTGACAGAAGCCGCGGCACCGCCGCTCCTGCGGGAAAGGGGCTGAGCCGCGGCACGCCCACAGCGTTCCCTCGGACGCGCAGTCCCAAGTGCATGCGCCGCGGGGCGAGGTCACTGCCGCACCCCCAACACCAGGGGACCGCAGAGAGGGCGAGTCGCCCAGGGCACAGAACGTCCCAGAAGCTTCCGGAAGAAGGGGGCCGGACGCTGACCCTGGGAGTGAACCCGAACTGGGTTCGGAGAGAGCGCGGCCTGAGCTGTCGGGGTGCACCGTGGCCGCGCGGCGAGCCGGTGGGCAGCACCCGCCGGAGAGAACAACAGACTCAGGGGAGCAGCTTTAAAACAACCGAACACAGCCCGGCCGCGTGCTCCGTGGCTGAGCGTCAACCCAGAACCAGGAGGTCAGGGTTCGATTCCCGTCAGGGCACAGGCCCGGGTTGCGGGCTCCACCCCCAGTGTGAGGTGTGCAGGAGGCAGCCGGTCCATGATCCTCTCATCGTGGATGTTTCTCTCTCCCTCTCCCTTCCTCTCCCTCTAAAATCAACTGAAACGTTTTTTAAAACTGAACACAGATAACATTTGGCTTCCGTGTGTGGAGTCCAAACGGCAGGTGACAGCACGTCAGGGTTAGCGTGTCTCTGGCTCCCCTTTGTTGTTGAAGATAAAGTCACTGACGTCGTGCCCCGCCCACACAGACACTTCCCAGCTCCCGGGGGCAGGTCCTCTTTTCCGAAGACACTCGGGGCACATTATAGCCCCGACCCTCTATTCAGGCATATCCGGTGCTCACGTTCACACACACACACCCCTCACCCCCCCTCACACACACACACACGCACACACACGCACGTGCGCACTCACACACATGCTCACACACAAAACCTTTGGTCTCTGTGCCCAGCGCCTCCAGAGAGAAGCCCTGGACCTCCAGCTCCCTCCTCCCGCCCGCCCGCCCATCCCGCCAAGAAAACCCACAGGAACCTGTTAGGACAGACGGGTGCAGGCCGTGCTGCTCCTCAGGCTCCAGAACAAGCCCCCCCCTCCTCCCGGCACGGCCCCGCCCTCCCACGCGGGTGAATGAATGACGCCACTCTGACACGGCTCAGCCTGCGGCCCCTTTGATCCGGGGCCCCTCCCGGCTGGGCCGCCCCCTCCGCCCGGGGCGCGGTGCTGTGGGGCCCGGTTCCGTTCCGTCCGCGCAGCCTGATCGGCCTTTGTTAGTGCGAATGAACAGATGAATAATTCTCAGATTAGCGGCATCAATAGATGATGGGTGTTCCGAGTCGAGCTCTGTGTACAAGAAGCAAACCAGCAGACGCCGGCCGGCTGGGGGAGCACGGCTGAGAAAAGGGGGGGGGACCTCGTTAGGTTTAAAACCCAGAGGATCTCAGGCAACCCTGACACGGGGAAGTAAGACCGCACAGCCCCCCGCCGCCCAAGTGAACGCCGGCCGGTGGGAGCCCGAGGCCCACTGTCCAGCGGGTCAGGGGGCGGGGGAGGGGGCGGGGGGCCTTTCTGTGTAGGATGTGCACGGTTTTAAAGCTTGGTCTTTCAACGATATTGAAACAGTCCTGGGGAGACCATGCCGGGCACGGGGTTCCTCTCTCAGAAGGGGCTCCTGGGTGATGCTGAGGACGACGTAACAGCACAGCATCGCCCCTTGGGAGCCGGGCCCGTGAAGCATCCTCTCCACACGGCCCAAGGGGAGGCGGGGAGGGCAGGGGGGAGAGATCAACCCATGAACTTGTACGCATACACGCATGACCCATGGACACAGCCAATGGGGTGGTGAGGGCCTGGGGTCGGGGGGGCAGGATAGAAGGGGTCAATGGGGGGGGAGGGGGAAGGGACATATGTCATATTTTCAACAATAAAGATTTTTTAAAGCCCTTTAACCCTCACTCGAGGATATATTTTTTTTAAATATATTTCATAGATCTTTTACAGAGAGCAAGGGAGAGGGATAGGGAGTTAGAAACATCGGTGAGAGAGAAACATCGATCAGCTGCCTCCTGCACACCTCCTACTGGGGATGTGCCTGCAACCAAGGTACATGCCCTTGACCAGGATCAAACCCGGGACCCTTCAGTCCGCAGGCCGACGCTCTATCCACTGAGCCACACTGGTTTCGGCACTCGAGGATATTTTTTTCCATTGATCTTTAGAGAGAGAGTGGGAGGGAGGGAGAGAGACGGAGAGGGAAACATCGATGTGAGAGAGACACATCGACTGGTTGCCCGCTGAACACCCCCCAACCAGGGGCCAGGGATGGAACCTGCAACCGAGGTGCGTGCCCTTGACTGGGAATCGAACCTGAGACCCTTTGGGTCACGGGCTGATGCTCTAACCACTGAGCAACCGGCCAGGACCCAAAGCCCTTTATGTCATATAATGTCGCCACCAATCCTTCCCAAACCCTTTCGGGTGACTGATCAGTTTGCTCAGAAATCTTCCCAGGAGTGACGCCAGGGCACCCCGATCCAACGCGAAGTCTTAACCTCGAGATGCCTGATGAAACTCACTCCGCCTGCAGCACAGAGGTGACATGCCCCTCCGTGGACAGGGGCCACAGCAGGGTGGGCCGGCGTGCGTGGCTGGGAATGCGTGGAACCCCTGGAAGGCGGCATTCCGTTAACCCTGCCAACATCCCCATGCGGTGTCTCAGCCCCAGCCCCCCGCCTGTGTCCGCGCTGACACTCGTGACCTGATTTTGAGAGAACAAGGAAGACGCCCTCGTTGGCGGTTTCTGTATCTCTGATCCTCCCTGATGGGAAGGATCCGCCCGCTGCCGGGAGGGACTCAGGAGGGAGGAAGCCCTAACCAGGAGAGCAGAGCCAGGAAAAGCGCCGGCTTTGTAATCAAAACATTACCCCGGCCGGCGGCTCAGTGGGTCAGCGTCGCCCTCTGAACCAGGAGGTCAGAGTTCAATTACCGGTCAGGGCACAGGCCCGGGTTGCGGGCTTGATCCCTAGTAGGGGGCATGCAGGAGGCAGCCGATCAATGATTCCCTCATCATGGATGTTTCTACCTCCCTCTACCTTCCTCTCTGAAATCCTGTATAATAAAAGGCTAATATACAAATTGACCAAATGGCAGAACGACCAGTCGCTATGACATGCACTGACCACCAGGGGGCAGACACTCAGCCAGAAGCCAGAAGCTGGGCTTATGGCTGGCGAGTGCAGCGGTGGTAGCGGGTGCCCGCCTCCGCGGCAAAGCTAAGGACCCCTCGGGATGTCCACGGGGAGCGGGCCTAAGCTGGCAGGCGGACATCCCCCAGGGGTCCTGGACTGCGAGAGGGCACAGGCCAGGCTTGGGGACCCCCTCCCCCGGGCCTCTAGTCAATAATAAATATAGTTTTAAAACATCAATAAACCCATTCCTCTGGCATGCGGCCGTCACCGCATGGAGAGGGTTGGGTGTTGCTAAGTTCACGTTCAAAGGTCGTGGGGCGTGTCCTTCGGGAGGGACCACGGCTGGGCCGTTACCGCGTCGCCTTGTTGTCCCTGAACCCCCGAAGCTGGGCGCGTGGGTTTGACCGCAGGAGCCCTGAGCCACACCCCGAGCCCCGCGGCCCGGCGCTGACCTCACCGTGACCCCGGGAGTCGGAATCCAAGCTGATCCACCCAGGTTCCCACGCTGTCGTCCTAATAAGCACAGACGCGGGCACACTGCGACCATCGCGTTCCTGACGGGCAGCTCACACATGGCAGGCTACGTGGTGCGGCTGCAGAGAGCCCGAGACAGCGCCACGCACGCGAGGTTCCTGAACGGCCCTCCCTGCTGACCTCACTCAGAGCCCTCACGGAGCACGACTGCGTGACCGCGCGGACTGAAAACAGGTCCGTGAAGAGGCTCTGCCCCTCGGAGATGAAATGACCGCCTGGAGGGCACATGGCCCCCGGGACTCCGTGCCGGGAGCCGCGAGGCACCCACCCCACGTGGAAGGAGACGGCGCTGTCCGCCACGAAAGCCGACATGTATGCTTCCTTACAGACCCAGAGCCACCTTCTCCACCGGCCAGGCTGTGCACGCTTCCACACAGATCACAGGCACCGGCCAGGCTGTGCACGCTTCCACACAGATGACAGGCACCGGCCAGGCTGTGCACGCTTCCACACACATGACAGGCACCGGCCAGGCTGTGCACGCTTCCACACACATGACAGGCACCGGCCAGGCTGTGCACGCTTCCACACAGATCACAGGCACCGGCCAGGCTGTGCACGCTTCCACACAGATCACAGGCACCGGGCCAGGCTGTGCACGCTTCCACACAGATCACAGGCACCGGGCCAGGCTGTGCACGCTTCCACACACACGACAGGCACTGGGCCAGGCTGTGCACGCTTCCACACAGATCACAGGCACCGGCCAGGCTGTGCACGCTTCCACACAGATCACAGGCACCGGGCAAGGCTGTGCACGCTTCCACACACATGACAGGCACCAGGCCAGGCTGTGCACGCTTCCACACACATGACAGGCACCGGGCCAGGCTGTGCACGCTTCCACACACATGACAGGCACTGGGCCAGACTGTGCACGCTTCCACACAGATCACAGGCACCGGCCAGGCTGTGCACGCTTCCACACAGATCACAGGCACCGGGCCAGGCTGTGCACGCTTCCACACAAATCACAGGCACCGGGCCAGGCTGTGCACGCTTCCACACAGATGACAGGCACCGGGCCAGGCTGTGCACGCTTCCACACACATGACAGGCACCGGGCCAGGCTGTGCACGCTTCCACACACATGACAGGCACCATGAGGAGCTGAGTTTTTAAAGCTACGTTTCCTCAAAGGTTAAACACAGGGCTGCCGAGTGACCCAGCATTGCCGAGAGCAGTGACACAACGTTCACACGAAAACGAGTGCGCGAATGTTCACACTAGTACACAAATGTTCACATGAAAACTAGTACACAAATGTTCACACTAGTACATAAATGTTCACACTAGTACATAAATGTTCACACTAGTACACTAATGTTCACATGAAAACTAGTACACAAATGTTCACACTAGTACATAAATGTTCACACTAGTACATAAATGTTCACACGAAAACGAGTGCGCGAATGTTCACACGAAAACTAGTGCACGAATGTTCACACTAGTACATAAATGTTCACACTAGTACACGAATGTTCACATGAAAACTAGTACACTAATGTTCACACTAGTATATGAATGTTCACACTAGTACACGAATGTTCACATGAAAACTAGTACACTAATGTTCACACTAGTATATGAATGTTCACACTAGTACACGAATGTTCACACAAGCACTAGTACACAAATGTTCACATGAAAACTAGTACACTAATGTTCACACTAGAACACGAATGTTCACACTAGTACACGAATGTTCACATGAAAACTAGTACACGAATGTTCACACAACTACTAGTACATGAATGTTCACACACTAGTACACGAATGTTGACACACTAGTACACGAATGTTCACACTAGTACACGAATGTTCACACAACAACTAACACACGAATGTTCGTAGCAGCATATTCACAGCAGCCAAAGGAGGAAACAGCCCACAGGCCATGCACTGATGACGGACAGACTGTGGCGGGTCCACGCGACGGAACACCACGCAGCGTGAGAAGGAATGAGCCCGGACCCCCTGCAACGGCGCCTCGGGGACGGTGTGCTGAGAGGGAAGCAGGGCAGCGGCAGGAGAAGCAGGCACGCCGGCGGCCACGTTTCTGAGGCCGCCTCCCTCCCCTCCCCAGGGAACTCCCTCGGAGGAAACTGCCCTATTTATTTGTTTTTTAAAAAATATATTTTATTAGTTTTTTTTACAGAGAGGAAGGGAGAGGGATAGAGAGTTAGAAACATCGATGAGAAAGAAACATCGATCAGCTGCCTCCTGCACACCCCCTACTGGGGACGTGCCCACAACCAAGGTACATGCCCTTGACCGGAATCGAACCCGGGACCCTTCAGTCCGCAGGCCGATGCTCTATCCACTGAACCACACCAGCCAGGGCAAAACAGCGTGTTCTTAACGTCTGGTTTTCATCATTGCTTGCAAGGCTGGCTGGTACAGGGAGCACCCCTCGCTTTCAGGAGCAAGTTCCCACTTCCAACGGTGATCTGATTTAACTGAAGAAAACAGCTGCTGAGCAGCCACCACACACAGCAAATGCACCGCCCGCCCAGCCTGCACGGCTGGACAGCAGCCTCCGGCCGCCGTAACCCCGAGGCCTCCTCTTTGCAAATAATAAGACCAGCAACCAGCGCTTACACATCGATTACTATGTCCCAAGCTTTTTGCCCACATTAACTCATCGTGGTCTACATATTACCCCTGACACCCACCGCGCGCTGAGCACCATCACTGCTCCCGTTTCAGAGAAGAAGAGCCCGAGGGTCAGAGTGGTTACGTCCCGTAACCCAGGGCCCCACAACTCCTAACGGGCAGCGCCAGGACGCACCCCCAGGCCCTCTGCCTTCAGACCCAACTCACAGAACAACCCCCCGGAACACAGATGCGGACGGATCTCAAGCCTCGCTGCGAGGACGCGGCCGGGCCGCCGCGCCGCCTCACCTGTGCACCACGCCGGCCCGGTGCAGGTGCTCCACGGCCGAGACGAGCTGCCGGATGTACCTGCGCGCCTCCGCCTCCTCCAGCCGCTTCTTCTCGTAGATGCGGTGCATGAGGTTGCCGCCGGGGCACAGCTCCATGACCAGGTAGTAGCTGTTCTCCGTCTCCAGGATGTCGAGCAGCTGCGTGATGTTGGGGTGGCGGATCATCTGCTGGATCTGCCCCTCCCGCCGCAGGTTCTTGGTCACGTAGGTGTCCTTCCGCGCTCTCTTCTTGTCGATGACCTTGATGGCCACCTGGGGGGACACAGAGCACGGCTCCGTCAGGCCCCGGGGCAAAGGTCACGCCTGACCATTCATGGGCACCAAGAGAGCACGGGGGGAGGGGAGGGAGCCCCAACATCAGCAAAGACCAGAATATTCCAACCTTTTCATTTCCCTGGTGAGGCCTCACTCGAGGGTATTTTCCCATTGATTTTAGAGAGAGTAGAAGTGGGGGAGACAGAGAGAGACATCGATGTGAGAGAGACACGTCGACTGGCTGCCTCCTGCACATACTCTGACCAGGGCCAGGGCCGGGGACCTGCAACCGAGGGACAAGCCCTTGACCGGAATCGAACCCGGGACCCTTCAGTCCGAGGGCCGACGCTCTAGCCACTGGGACGCTAAGGAAAGCCTCCGCTGATCAGCAGCGGGAGGGCCAGGGCCCGGGAGGGCCAGAGGTCACGGTGCCAGGACGGGGGTGGAAGTAACAGCTGTGCCCGCGCACAGGAAGCCTCACCAGCCCTCCGCCTCGGGCCGGGTGCTGGGGACCTTCCACACGGCCCCCCACACACCTGCACGTCAGCCCCCCCCCCCCTTCAGCCCCGCACCCAAACAGGGCCGGCCCGTCCCTGCTCCTCAGAGGAGCTCGCCCCACCTGCTCGGGTTTGTTCGCGGGCAGTTCCGCCCGCCGGCCTGCAGGAGGCAGCCAATCAACGACTCTCTCTCATCACTGACGCTCTCTCCCTCCCGCTCCCTCCGCTCTGAAATCAATACAAATATCCTACCTAATAATAGGGTAATATGCAAATTGACCGTACCTTCGCTACACCCACAAGCCACCCCCACCAACCACGCCCACCAAACCACGCCCACCAGGAAACCGTTGCAGGGACGTTGGGGTGTGGCGGAGCCCAAGGCCGGGAAAGCCTCGGGCGGAGGCTTTCCCGGCCTTGGGCACCAGCGGGGAGCCTGCACGGATCGCAGGCAACGACCAGGGGGTCGGCTCCTACGATCCGTAGCAGGGAGGCTGAGGTGCAGCAGAGCCAAGGCCGCCGCCCGGGGCCAAGCCCCGACCCTGAAAAAGGCAGAAGGCGGTGGCCACAGCCAAGGCCTGGGTCCCTGGTGCCGGCAGAAAACTGGTGCAGGCAGCCAGGTGAATGAAGGTCTATTGCACGAATCTTTGTGCAAACGGGCTGCTAGTATATTAAATACACACACACACACACACACACACACACACACACACACGGGCATCTCTGGCGTCTTGTGTGAAAGCAGAGTTAGTGACCCCGCCACAACCCCATAAATCCTCCCGGCCTCCCTCCTGCTGCTGGGAACCCGGACCCCGCGGGACCCCTCGGCCCCGAGCCAGCTGCAGACAGAGCACGCGGGAGGGGCGGGGATTCCCGGGCAGGGGACACGGGACCGGTGGGAGGCGTGTGTGCATCTGCACCCACGTGTGCCTGGGGCGGGCTGCCTGGCAATGGCCCGGTGAAACCATGCACCAAGCACGTGATTCGTTAAAAAAAAAAAAAAAAAAAAAAGCCGTTTGTCAATCCTTCATTAACCTCCCACAGGTGTGACTGGGCCAGGGCGGCCACAGGCGGGGCCCGAGCAAACGGGACTTCCTTTTCTCAGCCCGAAGCTGCGCGTCTGAGGTCCTGGCGTGGACGAGGCAGGCCCCTCTCCGATGTGCAAGCACTGCCCTGTCCCTGTCCCTGTCCCCCCCTCCCCCCGGGGCCTCCCTCTGTGCAAGTCTGCGTCCTCATGTCCTCGCCTTCTCGGGACACCAGGCCGCCGGGACCAGGCTCACCGAGGGACCTCGCTGAACTGTCACCTCTCGGAAGGCCCAGCTCCAGTGCAGGCGCGTGCTGAGGGGCTGGGGCTCAGGGCTTCAGCAGAGGCGAGGGGTGCAGCGCTCAGTCCTTCACCCCGTAAACTCCTCTGCATCGCAGTGACAGGAAGAGAGCCCCGGGTCTGATGGGGAGACTCGCCTACGCCCCCGAGCGTAACAAGGAGACGAGGACACGGCCAGGGTCACGGGCCCCGAGGGGCTTCCCCCTCCAGCACCCGCCTTCCTGCTGAACCTCATGCTGCTGCTGCTGGACGTTGTAAACTTTTCTAGACATTAAACACGTATCTGTCCACCCTCGGGTGAGGATTTTCTTTTTTAAAATATTTTTAAAATGTATTTTATTGATTTTAGAGAGGAAGGGAGAGGGAGAGAAAGATAGAAACATCAATGATGAGAGAGAAACATTGACTGGCCCGGGACGAGTCGGCTGCTAAGCAGGACAGGCAGCTGCGGCAAAAACACCCGGCGGGCCGGATCAATGTCCTCGGCGGCCGCATGTGGCCGCGGGTCGTAGTTTGAGGACCCCTGACTATCCATTGAGCCAAACCAGCTAGGGCAGGTGAAGATTTTCTTAAAAAGACATTTTTATCTTTAAATAAAGACAAGATTGATCGGGCCCGGCCAGCGTGGCTCAGTGGTTGGGTGTCGACCTATGAACCAGGAGGTCAGGGCACAGGCCCGGGTGGTGGGCTCGATCCCCAGTGTGGGGCGTGCAGGAGGCAGCCGGTCCGTGATTCTCTCATCGTTGATGCTTCTCTCTCTCCCCCTCTCCCAAATCAATAAAAATGTATTTAAAAGGGAGAGACTGACAGCACACAGAGCATTAAACGCTCCTGTTGGCATCGACAGGGGTCTCAGGGTGCAGACCTATCAGTCCACCAACCCGTGCGGGCACCGAGAGCTGTGTACAGGGTGAGAGCCGATAAAAAGGCCCACGTGCGGCCGGCCGGTCTCCAGCCGCAGAGCTCTCCGACGGAGCAGACCCCCCCCCCACCATGAAGCACTGAGCAAGCAGGACTGCCGGCCTCTCACTCAGCCCACGGCCCTGGGAAGGTCCTACCAGTTCCCTTCAGCGCGAGGGAAGCCCTTGGCGCCGAGAAACACGCCCCCGGGCGCCAGTGGGCCACAGCGCACCCATCCTGGACTCGAACCCACAGCCGAGCTGCTTCGAGCCCTGGCTGCCCAGTGGGGTACCTGGCCGCCGTAAACAGCTGCAGCCGGCAACTCAATGGAACCAACAAGAACCAGAGCAAGACAAGTTATCTGACTTCCCACACTGGCCAGTTCATTTTTAGTATTTTTATTGATTTCAGAGAGGAAGGGAGAGGGAGAGAGACAGAAACATCAATGATGACAGGGAATTGTGGATCGGCTGCCTCCTGCACGCCCCACACTGGGGATCGAGCCCGCAACCTGGGCCTGTGCCCTGACCGGGAATTGAACCGTGACCTCCTGGTTCCTAGGTTGACGCTCAACCACTGAGCCACACCGCTGGGCTCCACACCGGTCACTTTAAAAGCAGAATTTCCAAGTCTCTACCTCACTGGGCTGCTGCTGAGACGCCCGGGCCGTGGGTCAGTGTGTGGCAGTGGCTCAGTGGCAGCCAGGGTCTGAGAGGAGGACCCGCAGGGTGGGACAGCGTACAGGAAGAGGGTGACTTAGGGTCCCCAACACGGGCTGACAGACCTGACTGACCGGGGCCCTGGCTCCGAGGCGTCTAGAACTCCGCGGAGAGGGCCTGCCAGGCCTGCCGGCGCCGGACACAGAAACACCCTGAGGGGCTGCTCAGGGTGGACACCCGGCCCCCACGGGCCCCCACGGGCCCCCACGGTGTGCTCTGGAATCAAGGCAGCGGCTCCTCCTGAGCGCCAGGAGCTGCAGCCGCCCCAGGGCACCGCGGACCAGCCGGGCTCCCCGAGGGGACGCCTCCTTCTCACGGGCTGCTCAGGAGGCGCCGGGTCCCCGCCCAGCAGCCCTGCCTGAAGGCAACCATCGGTCGGTGTTTGAAAGAAGAAACGCGTGACCCTTTCCAGGTGGAGGCAATGCTTTTATTTATTAAACTGGTTACGATGCCCTGCTAATTAGCTGGTTATTGATAATAGAAACAGCCGCCCGGCATGGCTCAGTGGCTGAGCATCGACCTATGATCCAGGAGGTCACGGCTCGATTCCCGGTCAGGGCACAGGCCCAGGTTGTGGGCTCGATCCCCTGTGTGGGGCGTGCAGGAGGCAGCCGATCGATGATTCTCTCTCATCATTGATGTTTCTCTCTCTCTCCCTCTCCCTTCCTCTCTCTCTAAACAGTCAATAAAATATACTTAAAAACAGCCCTGACCGGTTTGGCTCAGTGGATAGAGCATCGGCCTGCAGACTGAAGGGTCCCGGGTTTGATTCCTGTTGGGGGCATGTACCTTGGTTGTGGGCACATCCCCAGTAGGGGGCGTGCAGGAGGCAGCTGATCAATGTTTCTCTCTCATTGATGTTTCTGACTCTATCCCTCTCCCTTCTCTGTAAAAAATCAATAAAATATATTTTAAAAATATATGTATTTAAAAACAATCCTATATAATAAAAGGCTAATATGCAAATCGACCGAACAGCAGAACAACCGGCTGCTGTGACACGCACTGACCACCAGGGGGCAGAAGCCGGGCTCACGGCTGGCGAGCACAGCGGAGGTGGCGGGAGCCTCTCCCACCTCCACGGCAGCGCTAAGGATGTCCGACTGCGGGGAGCGGGCCTACGCCATCAGTCAGACATCCCCCGAGGGCTCCCGGACTGCGAGAGGGCCCCGGCCGGGCTGAGGGCACCCCCCAAGCGCATGAATTCCGTGCACCGGGCCCCTAGTGAAAACAATAACAGGACGGGAGCCAGGGGGGGACCAGGCATGAAGCAGCAGTCTTTGGGCGGCTTCACTCTCCCCAGGGCGCCACGGCCCACTCCCTGCGGGTCCCCGGGGGAGGGGGTCCGGCAAAGGGGAGATGGATGCATGGGCAGTGACACAGGGAAGAGGCTTCAGTCAAACCTGGGAACAGAGATCCCGGGGGGGGGGGGGGGGGGGCGGACTGCAAGGCGGTGAACATTGGGGCATTGGGGACAGATAACCCCCCACAAAGGAGCGCTCGCCCTGGCTCTCGGTGCGCCTCGCTCCGGCCCCCTGGGTTCTGCTCCTGCTTCCTTGCGTTCGCCTGTGTTCCCGCCGCAGCCACGGGCCCCGCACTTCCCACACACAACGGGCCGGCGGCCGGCGGCGGGGAGCCGCATGGAGCTAGCCTGACGCTGGTCGGACTGTGCGGACAAGGAAGGGAAACTCCGGACCCCAGTGCTGACCTCAGCTCTGCCGAAAGCAAATGGGCTTCGTGCTCGGCGGGACGCTGGGAACTCTCACCCGGGACGCTCCTTGCCAGCTGGGACAGAAACCAGGACACAGCCCAGGGGGCTGATCGGGGCGGCCCAGATACAGGCTGAGCGCCGGGATCCCGCGGGCGATAGGGGGCTGAGCGATCACGTGCTGGCAGGGCGGTCGCAGGTGAGAGGCCGTTGTTTCTAGCGAGGAAGACGGACCACGCGTGGGGACCTGGGGTGGCGAGGCCCAGGCGAGCCGAACCGGAAGGGGCACCGGGCTGGCCGGCAGGTGAATCCAAGAGCAGCCGGGGTGGAACCCACAGGGGCTGCCGAGGCCGACAGGGGCCTCAGGGGGGGCCGGCCCTGCCCACACCCTGCCCCCAGGCTCCCCACTGTGTGGGGCCCACGGGCCGCGTGGCCGTGGAGGGAACGGGCGAAGGCAGGAAGCAGGAGCAAAGCCTCAGGAGCCACGGACTCCGTGTGAGTCTCGGGCCTTCGCCAACCCCACTCCACCGGCCACGGGGACCAGGAGCGCTCCCCCCACTCCACCGGCCACGGGGACCAGGAGCGCTCCCCCCACTCCACCGGCCACGGGGGACCAGGAGCGCTCCCCCACTCCACCGGCCACGGGGCGAGCAGACCTCACCGAGCACCAGACTCGGCTTTAGGGGAGAAGCGCGGTTTTAAAGGGACGTCACGGGGCGACGGGGAGTGGGTGAGGAGAGAGGAAGTGGCCAGCCGCCTTCGCCGTCCCTCCCCCGCCTGGGCCTCGGACGACCTTCCTTCCACAGCGAAGAGGTCTTCGACGTGCGCCCTCAACCCCTGACGTCACACGTCGCACCCCAAAATCAGCTCCCATTCAAGATGCGGTCCCGCCCCAGGCGCCCCAGGAAACATCGATGTTCTGTTCTCGCCTCGCAGGACGCTGGGCAGCCAACGCGGCTGGGAAGGCAGAGGAATGAAGTCACGTTTGGGGCGGGGGCGGGGGCGGGGGCGGGGGGCACGGTAAGAACTGGACGCCCAGAAACTGGCCGATGAGACTCCACGACAAACTTCCCACCCCCGGGACCCAAAGGGCCAGGCCACGGCCCGCCCAGGTCAGCGGCCGGAGCCCCGGGCCGAGCAAGGGCAGAACTGGACAGCAGGACCCTCGCCCAGGGGGGCCTCCCCGCCCCCAGCTCATCACCTGCCTGCGGTCAGCCCCCTGCCCTTTCCTCCCCAGAGATAACATTTCAGCTCGGGCCGAAAAGCAGCAAAACCAGACAGGTGGCCCCGTGGCTGCCTCAGGAACAGCTGCACCCCCCCACCCCCGCCCCCACACCCCCTTCCCCGCCCTGGCGTCAACCAATCAGTGGAGACCACCACCCTGAGAGAGCACAGCTGGAAGCTGATGGACCGTCTATTCAGACGCTCCCCTGAGCCCAGCCCGTGAGGCTCAGCAGTTGAGCGTTGACCCAGGAGCCAGGGGGTCCCTGGCTCAAGTCCCAGTCAGGGCGCATGCCCGGGTTGTGGGCTCCATCCCCAGTGGGGGATGTACAGGAGGCAGCCGGTCCATGATTCTCTCGCATCATGGATGTTTCCCTCTCTCCCTCTCCCTTCCTCTCTGAAATCAATAAAAATATATATTTTAAAAGAAATGCAAGGACGTCCAGTCAAATCTAGAAAGAGCAGGAAGTAGAAACCAGGGGGTGGGAGCCAGGGGCAGCCCGGCCAGAGGACTCCGCTCCAGGAGCCGCAGCGCTGAGCTGGGCAGAAGCGGAGGCGGGGGGCGGGGGGCGGGGGAGACATCCGAGGGATGCAGACATCCCTGTGGGGTGTCCTGAGGCCTTCCAGTCCCCAGGGAGGTGGTGACTGCAGAAGGGACCAGTGTCGCCCTAATCTTCTCCCTCACCACCCCCTTTATCCTAACATAAAACTCCGCCACCACGATAAGCTGAGTGGCACCTGCTTCTCCGCATCTGAGAGCCTCGTTCGCCTGCCTTTAAGGGTTACACATCAACGTGGGCGTTCAACAGAACAATCACCACCTCTGTGTGTGCCCGCACATGATACTATGTCCTTACACATACACACACATACGTACATATTTAACCCATATGCATATTTAATGCACACGTACATATTTAGGCAAACTCCCGGTGAGTTCCCGCGAGGTACGGTGAGCGTCATTTTGCGGCACAGGCTGGGTGTGCGGGTGTGAACGCCGTGCCAAAGGCCCCACGGCCGCTGAGCAGCAGGAAGGCGACAGGAACCGGAGCCAGTGCTTCCGGACGGGACACCATTAGGTTAAACCCGTGGTCGGCAAACCACGGCTCGCGAGCCACATGCGGCTCTCTGGCCCCTTGAGTGTGGCTCTTCCACAAAATACCACGTGCGGGCGCGCACGTACAGTGCGATGGACACTTTGTGGCCCATGCGCAGAAGTCGGTTTTCGGCCTGGGCGAGTCTATTTGGAAGAAGTGGCGTTAGAACACTCAAGGGGCCAGAGAGCCGCCGTGTGCCGACCACTGGGTTAAATCATGACGCGACAGGTTAGAAAATGAAGGGGAAAACGCCTGCCCGGCGCAAAGGGCTTTCTGCGGACGACACCCCCCGAAACACAGTCCAGGCTTGCTGATCCCCGACCACTTACACAGCAAAGCCAGTGACAAACCCTCTGGTTTACGGGAGCAGAAAAAAAAAAAAAAAAAAACACTAGAGAAAAGGAAAGAAGAAGAGAAACTGGTTTGACTGGGCAACTCGGACAATGTCTACGCGTCCTCCAGAAAAAAGAGACTAAACCAGAATCCAAAGGCAAAGGACCGACCGGGAGAAATATCTGCAACGTGACGAAGAGAAAAGCCTAGAAGCTTCTGAGACTCGCCTCCTCCAAGACCACATCCAAATCACAACGAGCCCTGGCCGGTGTGGCTCCGTGGAGAGAGGATCGGCCTGCGGACCGAAGGGTCCCGGGTTCGAGTCCGGTCAGGGACATTTACCTCAGTTGCAGGCTCCTCCCCAGCCCAGGCCCTGGTCAAGGCACTTGCAGGAGGCAACCAATCGATGTTTCTCTCACGTCGATATTTCTCTGTCTTTCCCTCTCTTCCACTCTCTCTAAAAATCAATGGAAAGATATCCTCAGGTGAGAATTAAATTTAAAAAAAAATTACAACTAAACTACAGAACAACCGTTACTCAGAACCGCCTGAAATCTAGCTGAACAGCAGTCCCTCTGCTAAGAACATGAAGAAGCCACATGGACACAGGTGGGAGCGGGGGGACGTGGAGCAGGCTGGTCCTGACCCACGTGTGGCGGATAAAAGTAGGGAAGGTTATCTGGGCTGCAGAGGACCCCCCTGAGAAGCCCGGGCCCCCGGCCCCACACTGGACCCCCCCAGCCCCACACCAGGCCCCCAGCCCAGGGTTCCAGTGCCAGGAGAGAACTTCCCGTAACTTCTGGCTGTAAACACCAGCTGGGAGGGGGGCTGAGTGAGCCGGAGGCTGCAGGAGTCCCAGGTGTTCCTCTTAAAGGGCCCAAACCTGGACTTGCTCGGACTCGCTCCCTCTGATGTGTGTGCACATGGACCCTTAAACATAAATCGTGACGCTGTGCTAATGTAACTTTATGGCTGCAGGCTTTCTTCTTTTTTGCCCCCATTGATTTCAGAGAGGAAGGGAGAGGGAGAGAGGGAGAGAGGGAGAAACATCAGCGATGAGAGAGAATCATGGACCGGCTGCCTCCTGCACGCCCCACAATGGGGGTCGAGCCCGCAACCCCGGCATGCACTCTGACCGGGAACCGAGCCGTGACCTCCTGGTTCCTAGATCAACGTTCAACCACTGAGCCACACCAACTGGGCAGTAGCTGACTTTAATGCAGGAGCGGTGGGGACTTGGGGGGGCTCCGTCGGCATCCACTCTCAGCTTCAGGACTCCCTTTGCGCTGGGAGAGCCTGTAGGAGGGGAGCGAGGATCTGGACGGAAACGGCGCGCTCACACCCAGCAGCCCCGGAGGGCACCCGCTGATCGGAATTCATCACGACAGACCTCCCACCTGCACGTCCTGGGGCTCCGTTGGCTGAGGAGGGGCCTCAGGGGTGGAACGCTGGAAGAGGAAGTGGGGGAGCTGAGCGGGAGCCTGGGGAAGCTGGCTGGCCAGGGGCCAGGATCTGAGTCCGCCTCAGTGAACCTCGATGGAGATGGGAGAAGGGCGTCCTCCCCGACCTGGCTCTGGGGAGCGGCCGGCTTTCCCAGGATGCGTTCTCCAGTCCGGGTCAGGGTTCAGTTACAAACGATGCCTCGGTGCCCAGCTGAGCCTTTACCTGCAGCGGCACGAGGCCCGTTTGGGAAACACGTCCCGGGTCTGTGTCGCTCCCAGGAAGGCATCTTGTTCTATTGCAAACACCCCCCCCCCCCCAACTCCCGCGTCTGAGCAGCAGCTGCAGCCTCACCCCGTCCGACCCGAGGAAGCCGGAACCCCCCGGAGGGAGCGCGGACCGCGGGCTGAGCCCGGCCCCCTGCTCTTTCCTCCGGACGTTTCTCCGGATCGGGGCGAACGGCACGGAGAGCCGCTCCATCAGGCGCCGGATCGGGACGAACAGCACCGAGAGCCGCTCCATCAGGCGCCGAGCGCGCAGAGCACCAAGTTTCTCTCCAACAACCAGACCTGGGCTCCCGTCCGCCAGGCTCCCGGGGGCGCGTTTATCTAAAGGCAGACCCGCAGCCTAGTGGACCCTAGTGGACCACAAACACGGCACGCTGCGCGGGCAGCGACGGCAAAGGGCAGGCCACGCGCGCTCTGCCTCATAGAGGCATCAGCCTGCTGGGCCCCGGGGTCCCGCCTTCCCATGTCCATCCTCCAGCAGCAGCGCCACCCCAGAGCGTGGCACTCCAGGCAGCACGTGGCTGTGGCCGGAGCCCAGGCAGAGTGGGGTGTGTGTGTGTGTGGGGGGGGGAGGGGGCGAGTTTGCTGAGAGAAGGCCAGGCCTCGGTGACCTGTGGGATTCCACAGCCAGGAGAGCAGGTCGCTCCGTTACCATGAATAATCAGGACGGGTGTCTCTTCCCAGGTACATGACACTGGCCCCCCTCAGCCCCCCCCCAGAGGGCACCATCCTCCCATCTCCGGGCGCGGACACAGCCGCCACGCCCCCCCCCCCCCCCGCCTTCTGGGGGTGACCTCCGGGAGGATGACCAGCACTGGAGCCTGCCCGTGCGGGGGCCACACCGGCAGAGCAACCCCGGTGGTCCTCCCGTCCGTGGGCAGCACTCAGCACCTCCTGAGGTCCGAGGGCCTGGCTGCCAATGAGCACTAAGAGCCCCCGTGACGGGCAGTGCCAAGCCACCGGCCCTGCTGGCCAAGAGCCGGCCGAGGGCTGACGGGAACCCCCAGTTCTCTGCACAGGTCTCCTTCCTCAGAGCTGCTACCCCGCAATTTCTAGCATAAAAAATACAAATACAAATACAGGGTTTAGCACCTGTTTGTTTCAGAAACACCGGCTAAAAACAGACCTGCCAAAGGCCACGTTACAATGAGTCGTGTTTCCTGCTCGGCAGAGGAGGGTATTTTTAGTAACTCCTTCACGCCAGGTAGCGGCGGCGTGAGCCACGCACCGCTATTAGCGACTCACTAAGCAGCCGCTTTTATTTTTAGTCCCCAAACAGCTCGCTCCAGTGAAAGTAATAAACAGGCTCTGTTTTTAACCAAAGGTTAGAACAAAACATTTCAACACCTTCACCGATCATGCCCTACCCCCAGCTGGCGGCTCAGAGAGTCCGTCTTGGAGCAGGTCACGGGCCCCGGCTACGCTCCCGCTGGCAGCCGGCTCCATGCCCGATACACACATGCTCGCCCATGAGCCCCTCCAACCACACGGAGCCGATTACTTGGTCAATGTGCCAGCAGCTCTGGCTGGGGGCTCCGCTGGTTGCCACCAAGAGGTGGCAGGTTCAACGCCCAGTCAGGGCACGTACCTAGGCTGTGGGTTCGATCCCTGGTCGGGATGTGAACTGGAGGCAACTCATCAATGTTTCGCTCTCACATCAATGTTTCTCTCTCTCTCTCCAATCAATGAAAACAGATCGCCGGTGACGTTTTTATGTCCTCAACGTGCCAGAACTGTGCATTTCGCAGGCACCAGGAGCCATGTCAGGGCGGGAGGCACAGCCCCTCCGGGTCTTGCAGTCATCCCTCGATCCTCCTGCTCGGCCCCTGGGCTCTGGGTCTCAAAGCCACAGAGGAAACGTTTCAAAACCTGATTTTCTGATCCTTTTCCCTCCTCCAGTCATCATCCCGGGCTCAGCCAAAGACACTCAGCCCTGACGGAGAACCTGCCAATTAGGAGTGTCACATGACCGGGTGAACTCCTCACTGTTAAAGCCACATTGGCAGAGCTTGCTTCATCCAAAGCCGGAGGACAAAACCTGTCGGCCCCGGGCTCCTTCCTCTCCCAGCCGCAGCAGGGCCTCCAGACCGGAGTGACTCCCAGACAAACAGGCTCCGGGGAGAAGCCGGCAGAGCCCTGTCCTGCAGGCAGCGGGGGGACAGGCGGCCTCCTGACCGCTGAGACGAGACTGCAGCCTCAGCGAAGGTCAGAAAAGCGCCCTTTTGTCACCTGGACTCAGCAATTCCCCGAAAGCCATGGAGGATGTCTTTTTGGAAACCGGCACTAAGTTCACACACTCTCTCTCTCTCCCCTTCCCCCCTCCAACTTTCTGCCCTGGATCCTGTCAGGGGTGGCCTGGGGGCCTACGTCTATTTCTTACTACAGTGTCCATGACTCACTTCCTCTCCCACTATGGTCTGTGTCTGTTAGAAAAGGAAAGGAGAAAAGTGAGGTGCTTTCTCCAAAAAGTACACCCCCTTGGGGTGAGAGGCCACCTTGGGGGACACTTCTCTCCCTTCCTCCAGGTTCCGTCACTCAAGGCCTCCCCCTGCGTGGCTCACCTGAGCATCCCTCCCGGGGAAACCCCTCTTAATAGCTCACCTTCAAAAAAAAAATTGATTTCAGAGAAAGAGAGCGAGAAAGAGAGAAACATCAATGATGAGAGAGAATCACTGATTGGCTGCCTCCTGCACACATACCCTCCTCCTGCCCTGGGGATCGAGCCCACAATCCCGGGCATCAAACCGTGACCTCCTGGTTCATAGGTTGACGCTCAACCTCTGAGCCACGCCGGCCGGGCACAGCTCACCTTTTAGAGACTGAAAGGCTGCAGGTACGTGAGGGTGACTTCACCTTTGTCTTGGCCTCAAGGAGACAACACCCCAAATGGGGGGTGGAGGTGATGGGGGGCGTGTCTCGTGCACTCGGTGCTCCTTCGGGGCAGAGCCACGGGCGCACACGAGCATTTTCATCTCCACCACCTGCCCGGCCCCAGGTCTGCTCGCCAAGCACCAGAGGTGCTGCATGGGGAGATAAAGGCGGAGCAACACCCACTGTTTCTGGAAAGCTGGCAATTACGGGAGCGAGGACCCAGGTTTCTCACGGTTCTCACGGCGCTGCGGCTGGAGAAGAGCCGGCAGGGAAATCGCTGCCTCCTCCTACGCCCTAAGCACCCCGACCCTCACCGGATCGGATAGACCTCCCGGTCCAGCACGGTAATTCCGCAGCCACGCCCAGGCCCGCCCTGGCCGAGGTGAAGCCGATGGATCCAGATGGACCGCGAAGAAAGACTCGAGGAGGGAGAAAGGGCGGGAGCACTTGCGGCTGCAGGGGGCTCCCCATCTCGACCCCGTCTGGGCAGGAGCTTCCTGCATGCCAGTGTGCCCAGCACCAAGCCCTGGAACCCGGGCAGCCAGGCAGGGACTGAGCGCTGAGCGCCAACAGCCCCAGGTCATGGAGCAAACCCGCCCCAGGGCGGAGCGGGCGCACCTATCGCTGGGGAAGTGGGGGACGCTAGAGGCAGCCTGGCCCCCCAGGGAGGTCATGTGCGGGGACCTTGGCCCTTGCTGTCAGCATAAAGCCTCGCCTCCCCTCGCCAAGTTTCACGAGGAAACATACACAGCAGCCTGATCCTACAGTTTGGAACAAGAATGAAGTCCCACCTCCCTGGCCCACAGGACCCCAGACGGCACACCAGCCAGTGAGCCCCGGGTTAGGCCGGGCCGGGCCCTGGCCCCCAGGGAAGGAGCAGTCCCCGGGGCTGGGCACCCACCTGTGGACAGCCCTGCTCCCTCCGGGACGGGAGCGAGGCCTGAGTTCCTTGTGATTGCGCCTCCTCTGAAGCGTGGCTCCCTCTCTGCACGGAAATTCCAGCGAGAGGCACTGCTGAGCACTCGCTCTGCCCCCTCCCCTCCCGCACAAAGGGCTGGAGGAACGCCGGGCAGAAGGCCAGGGTGAGGCCCGCGCTCCAGTGCAAGGGGCTCCTGGGCACAGTGGGGACCCAGGAGGGAACCACAGCCAGGGGAGCGTGGGGACCGGGCGGGCACCTCACACGGCAGCCAGAGGTCCCCGCACAGCACTCCCGGGCTCCCAGCTGGGCACAGAATCCCAGGTCCGAGGTGGAAAGGAGGGTAGGGAGCCCACAGACACCCTGCACCCCCCCCATACTGCTGCCGCCTCCTGGGCTCTGGGCCACAGCAGCGACCACCCCAGGCCCCGGGAGGACCCCAGCCTGGAGGCCTGGAGCCTGGGGGGACCTGAGCTTGTGGCAAGTGGCTCCAAGCCTGAGGCATCGCGGGGGGTGGGGGGGCTCACCATCGGGGTGACCCAGGGCCTGTGCGCCCCCCTCAGAAGTCATCACATCCTGGGCTTCTTTGCACAGATCTAAGTTACCGCTCAGGTCTCCCTGGGCCCCGCCGGCAAGATTCACACCAACCAACTTCTGGCCGGTGCCCCGGGGTGGGGGTGGGGTAGGGGTGGGGGTGGGGGTGGGGGTGGGGGTGGGTCTTCCTTTGCCTTCTCCTCCCGCAGAAGCAGAGGAACGCCCCTCCCAGCCCCGCAGGCCGGGCGCCGGCGTGCACTTCGGAACCTGCCGGAGCGGGTCCTCCACGCAGGCAGTGGGGGAGGGGCGGGGGCCCCTCGGCGGGAAAACTTCCCCGCCGCCCGGCGCGCAGGTGGAGATTCCCCAGCTTCCCCGGAGTCCCGGTGGGGGCTCAGGCTCTGGGCTCCCCCCCCCAAGGAAGGGCAGGCTGATCCGCCCGCTCCCTCCCCACGAGGGCGCACGCACCCCCGCCCTGGCTCCTGCCTCTCCCCCCACTTCAGCCCCGAAGGCCCGGAGCCGAGCCCCCCAACCGCGCTGGTGTCCGCCAGGCGGCGCCCTCCCAGAGCAAAGGGGCCGCGGGCGGCTTCCCGGGGGAGCCCCACCCCCAAACTGACTCCGGACCCCCCTTCGGAGGAGGCCCGAGCCCGGCGGCCTGGCCTGCGCGCGGGGGGCTCTCCCTCTCCCTCCCGAGAGGAAAGACGGGGCGGGGGCGGGCGGGACCCCGCAGCCGGGACCCCGCAGCCCTGGGCCCGACCCCCGCCCCCCCCCCCGGCCCGCGCGGCGCCCGCTCACCTTCTCGCCGGTCAGCACGTGCAGCCCCTCGCGCACCTTGGCGAAGGAGCCCTCGCCCAGCTTGCGGCTGCCCACCAGGTAGGGGCCCACGCGCTTGTGGTGCTGGAAGTCGCGCAGCCGCTCGCGGGGCACGCCGCTCACCCAGGCGGGCAGGCAACTTGCCCCGCGGGCCGCGTCCGCGCCGGCCCCGCCGCCCCCCGCCGCCGGCTCGCCCAGCAGCCCGTCCCCCGCCGCCGCCGGCATCGCGTCCGCCGGCTCCTCCTCCGGCTCCCGCCGCTCGGGCTCCCGCCGCCCGGGCTCCTCCCGCCGCCGCCCGGCCCGGCCCCGCCGAGCGCGCGCAGACAATAGCGGCCGCCCCGGGCGACCGGGCCGGGACCCGCCCCCAACAAGTTCTTCCTCGGAGGGTCGCCCGGCCCCTTTCTGGACGCGGGCCCCGCCCCGGTGCTGCCCGGGCGGCGGAGGGCCGTGGCCCCGCTCGGGGGCGCGGGGAAGCGCTCAGGCGGCGGGGGGCGGTCCGGTGCCCGGGTCCCGGGTCCCCGATCCCGGCGCCGCCGCCGCCTCCGCCCCGCCGCCGCCGGCCCGCGCGGGCTCGGGCGCTCCTAGCCGGGCGCGCGGCGGGCTGCAGGCGCCCTCCGGGCGGCGGCGGAAGAAAGCCCCTTCCGCCGGGATTGGCCGAAATTCGATCCGGGCGCGGGCGGCGGGAACGGCGGGCTCCCCGCGGCCCGTGCGCTTTCAAACCCCTCGTAGCCCCTCCTCCCCGCGCGCAACAGCCGCGCTCGCCCCGCGCCGGGGAGGGGAGGGGGCTGGGCGGGGAGCGGCGGGCCTCCCGGCGGCGGACTGGGGGACCCCGCGCGGCCCGGCGGACGCGCGCTCCCGGCCGCCCCGTGAGGGCCGCCTCCTGCCGGGTTCCGAGCGGGTTTTCTGGACCTTTCGGCGGAGAAACCCGCCCCGCAGCCGCGCCCACCCCGGGCCGGAGAGCGGGAGGAAGGCGCTCCGGACCCGGTGCCCAGCCCGCCCGGCAGACGGTAGGCCCTCTGGGCCCCGGGCGGGGGGACGGATGGACGGATGGACAGATGGAGGGCCGAGCGGAGAGGAGGGGGGGGCCGGGCGTCCGCCCGGGAGCGCACGCAGACGGGACCGCTCGGAGGAGGAGGAGCCGCCGCCACCGCGGCGACCGCGGCGCGGGAACCCGGGCGCCCGCAGCCTCTGCCCGCGGGTTCCCACCTTCGCTTCCCGCCGCGAGGCCGCGGGCGCCGGGGGGACGGGCCGGGCTCCGCGCTCCCGGAGGCTTTGCTCCGCGCGCCCAAACCCGCACCGCTGCCCTGACGACTGCGTCTTCCCCGGGATCCCGGCGCCGCCTCGGACCCACCACCAGGCACCTCCGCAGAGAGGCTGGAGCGGGAGGGAGGCCGTCACCAGATGCGACCTGTTGAGCCGCGGGAGGAGAGGCGCCATCGCCTCCGGCAGACCGAGCCCCGCCACCCGCCCTGACCAGGCTCCGCAGCAAACCAGCCCGACAGGACCCCCGTGGATGCTCTGAAAGGGGGCGGGGGGGGAGGGAGGGGGGTCGCTGTCGTCAATCCACGTCCTGGGGGCTCTCCGACCCGCCCCCAAATGGCCAGGGAACATCTGTCTTCCATGGATCCGGTTTTAAGGGGTACCTGCACCAGCTACTCAGGGTTACAAGCCACCGGCCCCGTGCGGCTGAGCGGGGTCTTTCTAAATGTATTTTTACTGATTTCAGAGAGGAAGGGAGAGGGAGAAAGAGATGGAAACATCAGTGATGAGAGAGAATCATGGATCGGCTGCCTCCTCCTGCACGCCCCACACTGGGGATCCAGCCTGCAACCCGGGCCTGTGCCCTTGGCCTGAATTGAACCTGGGACCCCTCAGTCCACAGGCTGATGTTCTATCCACTGAGCCAAACCGGCTAAGGCAGTGGTCGGCAAACCGCGGCTCGCGAGCCACATGCGGCTCTTTGGCCCCTTGAGTGTTCTAACGCCACTTCTTCAACATAGACTCGCCCAGGCCGAAAACCGACTTCTGCGCACGGGCCACGAAGTTTCAATCGCACTGTACGTGCGCGCCCGCACGTGGTATTTTGTGGAAGAGCCACACTCAAGGGGCCAAAGAGCCGCATGTGGCTCGCGAGCCGCGGTTTGCCGACCACGGGGCTAGGACAACAGCTGTTTTTTATCCATCTACCCAATGTTTCAGTTTTTCATTATTAAATACTAGGGCCCAGTGCATGAGTTCGTGCACCTTGAAAGGAACTGTGGGCAGTGAAACTGCAGTGGGCACGGGGGCGGGTCTCGGCCCATCCTCCGCGGCCCCGCCCAGCCCCGTCTGCCAGCAGCCCAGCTTTCGCCACTGCTCCCACGGGCTGACGGGCTGACGTGCAGAGCAATTGGGCCAGCGGCGGGTGCGAGCGGGTCCGGCTCCGGTGCCGTCAGTGGGTGCAAGCTGCAGCTGCTGCCCCAATCACCCCTAGAGGGGGAGGGGGAGGGGGAGAAGCCCTGAGGGGCAATCGGAGCGGCAGCTGCTGCTCCCACCCGCTGACAGCGCCGTGCCATCGGGGCCAGCACCGGGCACTGGCAGCAGGTGCAAGCGGGGCTGGTGCCAGCAGCAGGTGCGAGCGCCGGGCCGGACCGCGGCACGCAGGAGCAAAGAATTTTCAGTAACCACCAGAGGCTCGCCCCGATGACAGCAACCGGTGCCCCGCCTTGGTCTGGTGGCCCCGCTCACCTGCTCCACCATCCCACCATGGCCAACGCCCGCCATGTTCCACGCGCGCCCCCTGGTGGTCAGCACACGTCATAGTGACCGGTTGCTCTGTTGCTCCGCCGTTCGGTCTATGTGCATATTAGCCTTTTATTACGTAGGATACAGTTTCTAGTCTGGCCGGCCTGGCTCAGTGGTTGAGTGTGGACCTATGAAACAGGAGGTCACCGTTGTGTTCCCGGTCAGGGCACAGGCCTGGGTTGCGGGCTCATCCCCAGTGTGGGGCGTGCAGGAGGCAGCCGATCAATGATGCATGTTTCTTTCTCCCTCCTCTGAATCTCTGAAATCAATAAAAGTGTGTGTGTGTGTGTGTGTGTGTATTAGAAGCCCGTTGCACGAAGTTTCGTGCAATAGACCTTCCTTCACCTGGCTGCCGGCACCAGTTTTCCGCCAGCAGCAGTTTTCCTCTGGCCACCCGCCGATCGGGAGCGCCTCCCGCCAGCGCGATGGGCCACCCCGAGAGGAACTCTGATCGGGAGGCGCTCCGATCAGCGGGTGGCCAGAGGAAAACTGCTGCTGGCGGAAAACTGGTGCCGGCAGCCACGCAATCGGCCACCCCGAGTTCCGCCACCAGCGCCTTCACCGGATCCATCGGTCCGCCCGCAGCGCCGGCCAAGTGGCGGCCTTTGGGGCCTGCGGGAAGAACGGGGGGCGGGGACTTGTGATTCCCCGCCCCCCGCTCATCCAGTCAGCCCAATTGGCCACCCCAAGTCCCGCCCCCAGCCTGCCGCCGGCCCAATCATGGGTGTAGCGGAGTGATGGTTATTTGCATACTTCCCTTTTATTAGGTAGGATATATATGTTAAGATACATATTGAATGTTTTTCTTGCTGTGTTTAAGGGACTTCTTTGCCACCACCCCACCCCCACAATTTCTGCAAGGCCCATTCCATCTCTTGAATGCCTCTAATTCGTCACATTTTTTGTTGTTAATCCTCACTCAATGATATTTTTCTTTTTTTAATTCTTTATTGTTGAAAGTATTACATATGTCTCCTTTTTCCCCCATTGACCTCTCCCAGCCACTCCCACCCCCAGCACGTGCCCTCACCCCCTAGTGTCTGTGTCCATTGGTTATGCTCGTATGCCTGCACACAAGTCCTGTGGTTGATCTCTTACCGCCCCCCCCCCCCCCCCCCCCGCCAACCGATGATGTTTTCCATTGACTTTTAAGGAGAGTGGAAAGAGAGAGGGAAAGACAGAGAGAAACATCGATGGTTTTAGAAACACATCGATTGGTTGTCTCTCGCACGAGCCCCGACCACGGCCCCGGCCGGAGAGGAGCCTGCAACCAAGGCATGTGCCCTTGACCAGAATCGAACCCGGGCCCCTTTGGTCCACAGGCCAACACTCTGTCCACTGAGCCACACCATCTGGGCCAATAATCACACTTTTAAGAGGACAGTGACTTGGGGGAGAGGGGACAGTTCTGTAATGAATGAGGCGTATGACGCTCACGGTGGGGTCGAACCCACTCTGAGTCTTCGTTCAGAAAAGGTGTGGGCGCCCTGCTGGTGTGCAGTGGTTGAGCGTCAACCCTTGAACCAGGAGGTCTCGGTTCAATTCCCCGTCGGGGCACATGCCCATGTTGCAGGCTTGATCCCCAGTAGGGAGCATGCAGGAGGCAGCCGATCAATGATTATGTTTCTCCCTCTCTCCCTTCCTCTCTCTGAAATCAATTTAAAAAAGATTTTTTTTTTTTTTAAGAAAAGCTTTGGGCATCTGCCAATGTTGTACTAGTATTAATAGAGTATGACTTATTTTTAATTCAGGACATTAGCTCTACACGAAAATTCAGAAATTCCCTTATGGTGTGAGGCGAATGTCAGAGACTGTTCATCAAAGTCTTTGTGACCTAAAAAAAAATCAGCTTCAGGCATAAAAATGGTGGGAGACATTCACAATGAAACAGAGATTTTCTTTCCTCTAATTATCCTCTCAGGGTGGACGTCAGGAAAGGGGTGAAGAAGAGAGAAAAACAGGCCCGTTAATTCTTTTTCCAGCCTGATGCTGGGTTTGATTCAAGCTCACTGCTGATGCCATCGGCTGGGACGGATACGAAGAGCAGTCAAAACCCTGCACCTGCCTGGGCTTGGCAGTGGTGTTTGAACTACAGGGCTGCTCTCTGCAGTGGCCTTGTTTCCTGAGCAATGACCCCGGACTTCCGCATGGGGGACAAATTCGTGCACAAAACTGTGCAGCCCGGTAACAGGTACGCAGAGAACATCTGGCTGAAAAGCCGTTGTCCAGCATCGAAGACTTTCCGACTGTCCTCAGCGGAGTTCCTTCTCCCCCTGTGGGGTCGCCCTGGGCACTCGGTTCCAGCTGTCCTCGCCCTACACCTTTTCCTTTGTGGGGGCCCCCTCCCCACCCCCCGCATCCCACCTCGTTCCTACCTAGTCCAGATGTTCCCTTTCCCATGAAGCCCTCTCCAACCAGCTGTGAGAGCCGGTGGCTCCTCGCCCGCCCACTGTCCCTTGGGCTCTATTTCTTCTCTTGCAGACCCACCGGGAATGGGAGCGGGACCTTCTTTTACATTTCACGTGCCCTAGAGCACCTAGCACGGTGCCCGAGACAAATATTTGTCAAATGAATGAATGAAAGTCCTCGTTCACTGATTCTCCCACGAGCAGGGTTTTATGGCTCCTGAGAGCAAGACCTCCTCTGTCCTGGGGGAGGACATATCCAGTAACTTTCCAAAAGCTTTGCAAGGCCCGGCTGGCGTGGCTCAGCGGTTGAGGGTCGACCTGTGAACCAGAAGGTCACAGTCCGATTCCTGGTCAGGGCACAGGCCCAGGTTAGGAGCGGGCTCGATCCCCAGGGTGGGGCGTGCGGGAGGCAGCCGATCAGTGGTTCTCTCTCATCATTGATGGGTCTCTCTCTCCCTCTCTTCCTCTCTGACATCAGTAAAAATAAATAAAATAAAAGCATTTGCAGGTTGTGGGTTGCCTTTCAAAGATGGCCATTCTCTGACTCGGAGGAGTCAACCCTCCGAGTCACCTGAGACGCCTTCGAGGTTGATTCCTAGCAGCAGCTTCCTTCCTCCCCAACCCTCCCTCCTCCCCCTTCCTTCCCCACCTCCTCCCCGCCCCTGTGGTGGGGAGACTGACTAGGTTCCCACGGCCCGGCCAGGAGACCCAGCTGGAAGCAGTCGGAGCCAGTGAGCAGGAGCGGGCTGGCCCGCCAGGAAGTGAAGTTGGCTAGAGCATTCGGCTGCCAAGAGCCGGCGGGGGATGGGGAGCGGACGGACGCCCAGCCAGACAGCGGCGCCGATAAACCTTGCCTGGGAGGCGTCCGTGAAGCCCACACACCCATTCTCCCCCAGCAGAGCTTCCAGTGAGGAACAGAGCAGGACTCGCACCCAGGCCCGGGGTTCGTGTCCACCACGATCCCACCTCACCCGGTGTGGACGGCACCGCGCACAGCTGACGGCAGGGCTCCCACATCCCAAAGACTGGCTGCCGTGCCGGGCTGCACCCCGATGATGAAAAACTTCCCCAAAATGAGTCGGGCAGCCCGTGTGGCTCAGTGGTTGAGGCTATGAACCAGGAGGTCATATTTTGATTCCCAATCAGGGCACATGCCCAGTTGTGGGCTCGATCCCCAGTGTGGGGCGTGCAGGAGGCAGCCGATCCATGATTCTCTTCCATCATGGATGTTTCTATCTCTCTCTCCCTCTCCTTTACTCTCTGAAATCAATAAAAATATACTTAAAAAAATAAAAATGAGTCGGGACTCAGACCTCTGTGCCTCCGTTTCCCCCACCGTACAACTGGGAGATCGAGGGAGTGGGACCAGAGTGAGTCTCCCATCAAACCGGCCGCGGTCCCCCGGGAACGCCCCAGCGGCCCACAAACACGCGTGTCCCGTGACCGAGGAACCCAATGCCTCCTCCCCAGCCTGGATCCCCTCCCTGGACCCAGAGCCCGTGGGCAGCTCGCTCCAGGTCCAGCAAGTGTTACAGTTTCACAGACAACACCACCCTCCTCACCCCTTTCCCAGGACTTCACCCAAGTTCACCCTCAGATCTAAGAGCCGTCCTCTGCTCCCTCCTCCCCGGCCCTCCTGTCCCACCCTCCATCCCTGGGCAGTCCTAAGGCTCTGCTTCCCCACCTGACCCCCTCCCACCCCCCTGTCGCCTCTGCAGGCCCATCTCTCCCCTCGCCGCAGGGATCCTGGCTCCCACACCAAAGTCAACACCAGCTCTTTTTTTAATATATTTTTATTGATTTCAGAGAGGAAGGGAGAGGGAGAGAGAAACATCAATGATGGGAGATTGATCGGCTGCCTCCTGCACGCCCCACACTGATGATCCGGCCCACCACCCGGGCCTGTGCCCTGACCGGGAATCAAACCCTGACCTCCTGGTTCATTAGGCGACGCCCAACCGGCGAGCCAGGAGGCGGGGGGACACCAGCTCTTACAAATGGGACCCGGATCACATCAGCCCCTGCCCCACACTGTGCGGGGGACCCCCCACGGAGAAGACCCGGGGGGCCGCGTCCTCAGCAGCTGCCCCGGCTCTCCCGTCTGCTTCCGTCCGTGTCCCTGGGCCCCGCCCCACACTCTTCCAGGCCGTCTGTCCGTCCGTCCTCCATCCGGGCTGTGTCTCCCGGAACCGGCGGGTCAGTGCTGTGCAGGGACCTGGAGAGGGAGCGGCACCCGGGCAACTCCAAGATGGGACCCGGGGTGCAGGGGTGGGGGGGTGCGGGGAGGAGGGGGTGCGGGGAGGAGGGGGAGACGCTGAGAGCGAGGCCTCGGGCTGAGCCCTTCGCCAGCCACACCCGCACTCAGGCCGCCAGGACCACAGGGGCCACGTGCGGACAGGGGGGGGCGGGCGCCCCCTGCTGGTTGGACCGGCTCTTCCGTCCACAGACAGAACGCAGGGTCCCCCCTGCAGCTGGGCGACCCCCCTGCGGCCTGGGCGACCCCTCCCACCGCGGGCTGGGCGACCCCCCTACAGCTGGGCGACCCCCCTGCGGGTTGGGTGACCCCCTGCAGCTGGGTGACCTCCCTGCGGGCTGGGCGACCCCCCTGTGGGCTGGGTGACCTCCCTGCGGGCTGGGCGACCCCCCTGCGGGCTGGGTGACCCCGAGGCGGCGCGCACCTCCTCTGAGCACCCCTTTCCTCCGTCTGCAGAGGGAGCAGCTCCCGGGTGCGCGCTTTGCGGCTTGGAGCCGGGGTGTGTTGGCCAGCACCGCCTGACTGTTCTGTGTGCGCGTTGGGGACACCCGTAGACACGTGGGTTACTGTGTCTTAAGTCAACGTGGAAAGTGTCTGGGGCCTAAGTCAGAAAACTCGGAATTTTAAATAAATGGGGGTGGCGCTTTCTGCTGGGCGCTGACCGGCCGTCACCCCCTTAGAAACACGTCACCATTTCTGCCAACGCGGGGTGGGCCTGAGACTCCGGGGCCTATGGAAACATCTGGAAGCTTGGCAGGGGGCAGGCCAGGGGCTGGGCTGCAGAGACGTGGCATCATGAGTGAGGAACATAAGCCCCCAACAGCGGAGCCTTCCGGGCGCCTGGGAAAGACGAGGTCACACCGGGCCCTGCGTGTGACGTCACCCTCGGGGGGCCACCCCCGGCCGCCTGCTCCAAGTGCACACCCTCCCATAGCTCCAGCCAGTCCGGGCTGGCACAGAGCACAGGCACCACGTGTGCCCGCAACGTGCCTGGTCGAACCGCAATGACACACGTTGTCTGAATCTGCAGCATGAACTTACATTACATGAGCTAATTTCACACCTGAAAATTTGGTGCATTGTTTATTATTTTTATGTTTTACTAGAGGCCCGGTGCATGAAATCCATGCACTCCGGGGAGGGGGACCCCTCAGCCCGGCCTGCACCCTCCTGCAGTCTGGGAGCCCTCGGGGATAAGCTGGCAGTCAGACATCCTTAGCGCTGCTCAGGGCTTCTGGCTGAGTGGGGCTCCCCCCGTGGGAGCGCACTGACCACCAGGGGGCAGCTCCTGCATTGAGCATCTGTCCCCTGGTGGTCAGTGTGCATCATAGCGGCCGGTCGTTCTGCTGTTGGGTCGATTTGCACTTTAGCCTTTTATTATATAAGATATAGTTCATTGATGGTTTTTAGAGCACGAGAAAGGGAGAGGGAGAAACATCCATGTGAGAGTAAAACACTGTCAGGTGCCTCCTGCACGCCCCCTGCCTGGGATCCAGCCACGACCCCAGCATGTGCCCCGACCGGGAATCAACCGGCAACCTCCTGGTGTGTGGGATGCTGTTCAACCGCCGAGCCGCCCCCGCTGGGCCGGGAGCACGCTCTCCAGGAGCGTCTGCTCCTCTGCTCGCTCATTGCAGCGTTATTGACAGCGGCGTGGGAACAAGCCAGGAGCCCATCCACAGAGGAAGGGATAAAGACATGTGCATATGTACACAGACAGTTCATAGACATAAGACAGAATATCTATCATTCAGCCATGAGAAGAAAGATTCCGCCATTCTAGACGACATGGAGGGACCCGGCGGGTACCGTGCTAAGTGAAATAAGTCAGACGGAAAAAGACAAATACTGTCTGCTCTCCCTGGTGTGGAATCCAAAGAGCCCAGACTCACAGAGGCAGAGAGAGGGTTGGAGGCTGCCCCGGGGGGTGGGTCTTGGGGGAGACGGGGGAGGGGGGAGGAAGGGACGAACTTCCAGCCGCAACTCGGACACGCCGTGGGCAGCCAGCCCGTGCTCAGCTGGGTGACCGCAGGCAACAGCACTGCGCTGTGTGTTTGACAGCCGCCAAGAAAGTAGGTATTTTTTCTTTTTTTTATTATTACTTTACTTTAATTTTTTAAATATATATTTTATTGATTTTTTACAGAGAGGAAGGGAAAGGGATAGAGAGTTAGAAACATCAATGAGAGAGAAACATCGATCAGCTGCCTCCTGCACACTCCCTACTGGGGATGTGCCCGCAACCAAGATACATGCCCTTGACTGGAATCGAACCCGGGACCCTTCAGTCCACAGGCCGACGCTCCATCCACTGAGCCACACCGGTTACGGCTGCATAGTTATTACGATATCATCGACCATATTCCCTCTGCTGCAGTCGACATCCTGTGACTAGTTAGTGGCTGCCAATCTGCACTTCTTCATCCCTCCCCCTTGTCAGCCAGCCCCCACTCCCCGCCCATCTGGCAGCCGTCAGCGTGTTCTCTGCATCTGGGTCTGTTTCTGTTTTGTTCATGTATTTCATTCCTTAGAGCCCACATGTACGTGAAATCACATGGTAAGCGTTTCTCACTTAGCATGATACCCCGCAGGGCCACGCGTGTTGTTGCAAATGGTCAGCTTTCATTCCTTGTTGTGGCCGAGTCGTGTTCCACTGTATGCCGGGGCCATGTCTTTTTTATCCCATTGTCTATATTTATATCTGAAGAAATCCAAAACACTAATTTAAAAAGATAAATAGGGGCGCATTTATCTTTTCAAATTCGTGTTTTGGATTTCTTCAGATAAATACCCAGAAGTGGAATTGCTCGGTCATCAGGTAGTTCTATTTTACATTTTTTAGGAACCTCCATATCATTTTTAAAATTTTTTTATTGTGGACAGTATGACATATGTCTCCTCCCCCCCCCTTTGACCTCTCCCCAGCCACTCCCATGTCCCCGCCCCCTACTGTCTGTGTCCATTGGCCATGCTTATGTGCATGCATACAGGTCCTCGATTGGTCTCTTAAGAGAGTAGATCTTAAATATTCTCATCACAAGGTAAAATACTGTGACTCTATGAGGTAATGGATAGTAACTAAATGTTGGTAATCACAATGCAATATGTAAACACAGCAAATCATTACGCTGTACACCTTACACAAATACAACACACTATGTCAATTATATGTCAAAACTCGGGGGGGGGGAAGAAAATTAATACAAATCATTTTATTTTCAATCTAAGAACTTGGAGCCGTTCGTATTTTATTCTGCTGATATCCTTCACTCCACGGCAGACAGACAGACTGACAAACAGATAGCTAGATGCATGCTTTACAGACCAAACTCCTGGTACAGCTGTAGTTAGCGATCACGCCCGCTCATATGAGAGACCGTGAAACCCACTGGTTCATAGAACACGCTACTTGTAAGCACGTAGAAGTGAAAATACAGGTGTAGAGAGAGCTACACCTGTAGATTATAAGCATCTGTCCCGTGTGAGCGAAGATAGGAGGTGAGGTGATGTAACAGCATGTTTCTTTGCAACTTTGGTGCGACTATGACCATTGGATGATGCGTCGTGTCACGTCACGGCCAGCGTGAGCACAGCCACAGGTGAGCCGGAATGAAGGAGACAGGGCGGCCCGGACAGGATCAGCGCTCACGCCTGCTCGTGTGCTCGGAGACGCAGTGTCCTTTCAAAGTCATGAAACCAAAACTTCATTTCCTCTTTGCACATCTGGCTCCGGGCGTCTGTTCCAGCGGGTCTGCAGGTCCTGGGCAGGGCGTGCAGCGTGCCTCTCGCCGTGCGATCTCCTTGGCTCCTTAGAACCGCGATGAATGGCTTGCAGAGGGAGTCAGTTATTAGGGACACGCTTCCTTTCCCAATCCGAGCGTTTTGCAAAGACGTGGTATTTATAGAAAGCCTCCTGACACTTCCTCTCCGGGCGCTGCTGAGTTTCTGGAAATGCCAAGTACCAAAAGGCAAGAGCCATTAAGATAAACATCTCAAAGAGTTGCTAATACATTAACCCTTTATTTTTCAGGAGAAAATAAAACTAGTTTCCAACACACAACAAGAAGGTTGTTAGATATCCCTCTGGCTTCCTCACCGGGAAGGACGCGCATCGTCTGGATGTTTGGGAAGAACTTGGAAAAATTCACATCCTGACTGGAGCTCGTCCTGTCCCGGGGAAGAATCCCTGGGACCACACAGGGGGTGCCCTCAACAGTGTGTGATAACTGCGTGTGGGGCCAGGGGGCGCTAGACCGACGGGGGTCACTGAGGAAGGCACGTAAATGCCTAACCGCTCTGCTGTAGAATGTAATATTGAATGTCAACTGTAATTGGAAAATATTTCTCAATTAAAAAAACATGGCCCTGACCGGTGTGGCTCAGTGGATAGAGCGTCGGCCTGCGGACTGAAGGGTCCCAGGTTCGATTCTGGTCAAGGGCATGTACCTTGGTTGCTGGCACATCCCCAGTAAGGGGTGTGCAGGAGGCAGCTAATCAATGTCTCTCTCTCATTGATGTTTCTAACTCTCTATCCCTTCCTCTCTGTAAAAAAATAAAATATATATTTTAAAAAAAACACATGAATACCTAGAAAAGTGTGCAAACATGTGCACTCAAATTAACTCACGACCTCACACCATCGATGCCAATCAAGTGTATCAGGATGGAAGGCCCATTTTTTAAGTATTTGTTGGAAATAGAGGGTACCATGTTCATTGGCAGCCTTTTTAAGAGACAAAAAAGCAAACACCACACACACAGCACAAAAAAGGAACACGTGGCCCCCTGTGCGGGCTGTGAGCACGCACCTCCGCCATCAATGGCAGGGAGTGGACTTACCCGAGGCCCCGCCCTCTGGGCTCCAAACCCATCGCCCCTGGCACGGGGGGGGGGGGGGGCGGGGGGATGCTTCCCAGGGGCTGCTCCTGAGGCCGGGAGGGGCACGAAGGCAGCCCAATCAGACCCGTGCACAGGGCCCCACGCTCAGACGGGCTCCATGCCTGGGGTGACACTCAGCTGTTTGTTTGTCTTTTATTAATATATTCTATTGATTTTTTACAGAGAGGAAGGGAGAGGGATAGAAAGTTAGAAACATCCATCAGCTGCCTCCTGCACTCACTACTGGGGACCGAGCCCGCAACCAAGGTACATGCCCCTGACCGGAATCGAACCTGGGACCCTTCGGTTCTCGGCCGGATGCTCTATCCACTGAGCAAAACCAGTTAGGGCAATTTTTTTTTTTTTAATCCTCACCGGAGGATATTTTTCCATTGATTTTTAGAGAGAGTGGAAGAGAGAGGGAAAGACAGAGAGAAATATCGATGTGAGAGAAACACATCGATTGGTCGCCTCTTGCACGAGCCCCGACCAGGGCCCGGGCTGGGGAGGAGCCTGCAACCAACATACGTGCCCTTGACCAGAATTGAACCCGGGACCCTTCAGTCCCGAGGCTGATGCTCTATCCATTGAGCCACACCAGCTAGGACTTTTTTTAACAAGGAGCCCTACGTAATCATCTCACACTGGGCCCCACAAGTGTGAGCGCACGTGCGCGCGCACACACGCGCGCACACACACACACACACACACACACACATTTGTTTTAAGGAATTGGCTCACATTATTGGCAAGTCCAAAGTCTGCAGAGCGGGCTGGAAAACCGAGGAAGAACGGAATCCGTGGTCTCCAGCCTGCAGGCGCTGCAAGCAGCCGTCCGTCCTCGCAGGCCTCCTCTGTCTCCGCAGGCCTTCGCCTGATCGGGTGCGGTCCACCCCCAGGTGGAGGAGCCGCTGCTCAACTCCGTCTACTGATTTAGGTGTTAATCATGTCCCCAAATACTTCTTCAGAAACATCTGGACTGGTGTTTGGTCACACATCTGGGCACCATGGCCTAGCCACGTGGGCACACAAAATTCACCACCACATCTATTGTTCGCCTCACCCTTTGAACGCAACCGCCACGTGGCAGGAATTCTTGTCTGCTCCATTCGCTGTCCCACAGAACAGAGGCTGGCACGTAGGTGGCATGTGTTCAATATTTATGGAATCCTATCCAATAAGGAGGGAACATGCGAATTGACTGCCCCACCCTCAAAGATGGCAGCGCCCACAGCCAATAAGGAGGGAATATGCTAATTGAATGCCCCACCCTCAAAGATGGCAGCGCCCACAGCCAATAAGGAGGGAACATGCTAATTGACTGCCCCACCCTCAAAGATGGCAGAGCCCACAGCCACAAGATGGCGGCGCCCAGTCCCTTCAGCCCCCCAGCCGCCCAGAGCCGCCCGAGGCGCAGGTACCCCGGGGCAGACGAGGCTTGCGCTGCCGGCAGTGGCAGCAGCAGAGGTGTGATGGGGCGTCGCCTTCCCCTGATCACTGGGTCGCCTCCTGTCCCTGAGGGCTCCCGGACTGTGAGAGGGGCAGGCCGGGTGGACTGAGGGACCCCCCTCCAGTGCATGAATTCCATGCACCAGGCGTCTAGTCACTAAATAAGTGTGTGCCTGGACGAGGGAAGTCACTTGACGAGGTGGTCAGGGACGGCCTCTCTGAGGAGACCATGTTTGCACGGAGACCCAATGCTGAGACTGCTAAGCCCGGAGAAGAGTGTGGGAAACCAAGGGACCCGCAGGGCTATTGCAGGGAGGTGGGCCGAGCGTGGTTATGGAGAGGTGTGGTCCTGGAGGGGTGTAGCCATGGAGGGGCGTGGTCCTGGAGGGGTGCGGCCACGGAGGGGCGTGGTCGGTGCTGGGCGTGGTAGGTGCTGGGTGAGTTCGGTCGGTGCTGGGCAAGGTCACGAGGGGCGTGGTCAGTGCTGGGCGTGGTCACGGAGGGGCGTGGTCGGTGCTGGGCGTGGTCAGTGGTGAGCGTGGTCACAGAGGGGCGTGGTCATGGAGGGGCGTGGTCACCCAGCTGGGCAGCTCTCCTGGCTGGAGCGCGGGCCACAGGGGTCCCAGCGAGGAGCGGTGACGCTGAGAGCGAGCAGGAGCCGGACATGCGGCCAGGGCTCGCTTGCACAGATTCTCCTTTTGCCAAAGCCGGTGCGACTCACGTTTCTGCAGAACCAGCCGGAGCGCCGCTTCCCGCGTCCTGTGCGCCGAGAGGCGTCTTCCCTGCGCGGCCCAGCTGCGCAGCCGCGGCCACGTGCGCCCCGGTCTGCAGAAAGGGGGGCCCATCGCCCGCACAGCTCCAGGCAGACGAGGCGCAAGTGCGAGGGCGTGAGGTACAATGTCACCGTGCGCCGTGCTGCTGCAGGGAGTGAAGAGATAAGAACCTCCCCTTTTCCGTTTCCTCTTCCTCTTCCTTCCTGTCGTGTCTGCAGGAGGAGATGGTGTTCGCTGAGCCCGCGCGGCAGCCCCGGCACAATAGACTGTACGTGTGCAAAGCGGACATCACGCTGTGCACCGCAGCCTGAGACCGGGACGTCTGTCGACGATGTCTCAAAACTGTCAATAACAGTGAGAAAAGGAAAGAAAAACGGATGGAGAGTGGGTACGAGATCTGACCTCAGAATATCATGAGCGGGGAATATCCTATATAATAAAAGGCTAATATGCTAATTGACCTAACAGCGGAACGACTGGTTGCTATGACACACACTGAACACCAGGGGGCAGACGCTCAATGCAGGAGCTGCCCCCTGGTGGTCAGTGCACTCCCACAAGGGGAGTGTCGCTCAGCCAGAAGCCAGGCTCACAGCTGGCGAGAGCTAAGGAACCCTAAGTGCTATGCCCGGCTCATGGCTCTGCAGCAGCACTGAGGACCCCTCAGGGGATGTCCGCCGAGGGGTCCCAGACTGGGAGAGGGTGCAGAGACCCCCTCAATGCCGAAATGTCATGCACTGGGCCTCTAGTTGGAATATAAAATGGGTGAGAATTTCCTAGGGTCTTAGTGTCTTAAATATGACATTAAAAGCACAAGCAACTCACCCAGCTTGCATGGCTCAGTGGTTGAGCATCGATCTATGAATCAGCAACGCCCCTAAAAAAAAAAAAAAAAGTAGATGAATTGGACTTTATCAAAATTAAAAACTTTTGTGCCTCAAAGAACACCATCAAGAAAGTGAAGCCCTCGCTGGTGTGGCTCAGTGGATAGAGCGTCGGCCTGCGGACTGAAGGGTCCCAGGTTCGATTCCGGTCAAGGGCATGTACCTTGGTTGCGGGCACATCCCCAGTAGGGGGTGTGCAAGAGGCAGCTGTCGATGTTTCTCTCTCATCGATGTTTCTAACTCTCTATCCCTCTCTCTTCCTCTCTGTAAAAAAATCAATAAAATATATTTTTTTTAAAAAAAGAAAGTGAAGCCCTCACTGGTGTGGCTCAGTGGATAGAGCGCCAGCCTGCAGATCGAGGGGTCCTGGGTTCGATTCCAGTAAAGGGCATATGCCTGATTGCAGGCTAGATCCCCAGTAGGGGGCGTGCAGGAGGCAGCCAATCAATGATTCTCTCCATTATTGATGTTTCTATCTCTCTCTCCCACTCCCTTCCTCTCTGAATCAATAAAAAAATATATTTTTTTAAAAGTGCTAAAAGAAAATGAAAAAAGCCTGGCCCGCATGGCTCAGTGGTTGAGCATCGACCCATGAACCAAGAGGGCCCAGGTTCAATTCCCTGTCAGGGCACATGCCCTGGTTTCAGGCTCCATCCCCAGTGGGGCGTGCAGGAGGCAGCCGAATGATGTCTCTCTCTCTCATCATTGATGTTTCTATCTCTCTATCCTTCCTTCCTCTCTCTCTAAAATAAATAAAAACATATTTTTTAAAAAAAAGTGCATGCCGAAACCGGTTTGGCTCAGTGGATAGAGCGTCGGTCTACGGACTGAAGGGTCCCAGGTTCGATTCCGGTCAAGGGCATGTACCTTGGTTGCGGGCACATCCCCGGTGGGGGGTGTGCAGGAGGCAGCTGGTCGATGTATCTCTCTCATCGATGTTTCTAGCTCTCTATCCCTCTCCCTTTCTCTCTGTGAAAAATCAATAAAATATATTTTTTAAAAAAAAGTGCATGACCCAATGGGTTTGGCTCAGTGGATAGAGTGTTGGCCTGTGGACTGGAGGGTCCCAGGTTCGATTCCCGGTCAGGGCACATGCCCAAATCGCGGGCTCGATCCCCAGTATGGGACGTGCAGGAGGCAGCCAGTCAATGATTCTCTCTCATCATTGACGTTCCTCTCTCTCTCTCTCTCTATGAGTGAGGAAGAAGCAGGAACATGGAACTGGGCTCTGTATTTTTCCCTCTGAGTCTAGGGATCTGTGAGCCCCCTCTTTCTCGGGGACGCGTGAGCGAAGCTGACACACATCGCTTCCGTGTTCTCCCAGGGCCGGGGCCACCCAGGGCGGCAGGCGTGTGCTGGTGGGAACAGCACGCCACTCGGATGGGGGGGGACTCATCCGAGCTCCATCTGCCTGTGAATGCCTGAGCCGTTAGTGCCTCTGACTGGCTCCATCAGCACACGTGACCGAGCTGCTGACTTTAATGTCAAACAGGAATCTTTTTGACTTTTAAGCATTTAGCCTTTTAATTGAGATCCACATTTGGAAATGTAAATTAACTGTAGAAATGTACCCAAATTCATGGGGGATATTTTTCTCTTCGTCTTCCAGTTAAGACAGATCTTTGATGGAATCGATGACGAGCTGAGTGACTGAAGCACAGATTCCCCTAAAGGGCAAGGGAGGAGGCGCTGGCGACACGCAGAGCCGGCATCAGGAAGCACAGCGCGGGCCGCGGGGCGCAGGGCGCAGACAGCCGGCCACCCCGTCCAATGCGCTTCCCGCCTCACAGGAGGCTACTCCCACCTCCTCCGCCCTGATAACCTCATCGGACTTCCATGGACGGAGGAACCCCCACCCATCAGCAGGAGGAACCCCTCACCCCCTTAGCAGGAGGAACCCCCCAACCCTCAGCAGGAGGAACCCCCACCCCTCAGCAGGAGGAACCCCCCACCCCCTCAGCAGGAGGAACCCCCCACCCCATCAGCAGGAGGAACCCCTACCCCTCAGCAGGAGGAACCCCCACCCCTTAGCAGGAGGAACCCCCCACCCCATCATCTGGAGGAACCCCCACCCCTCAGCAGGAGGAACCCCCACCCCTTAGCAGGAGGAACCCCCCACCCCATCATCTGGAGGAACCCCCACCCCTCAGCAGGAGGAACCCCCACCCCATCAGCAGGAGGAACCCCCACCCCATCAGCAGGAGGAACCCCCACCCCCTCAGCAGGAGGAACCCCCACCCCATCAGCAGGAGGAACCCCCACCCCATCAGCAGGAGGAACCCCCACCCCATCAGCAGGAGGAACCCCCCAACCCTCAGCAGGAGGAACCCCCACCCCTCAGCAGGAGGAACCCCCCACCCCCTCAGCAGGAGGAACCCCCCACCCCCTCAGCAGGAGGAACCCCCCACCCCATCAGCAGGAGGAACCCCCACCCCTTAGCAGGAGGAACCCCCACTCCTCAGCAGGCGGAACACCCCACCCCTCAGCAAGAGGAACCCCCACCCCTCAGCAGGAGGAACCCCCACTCCTCAGCAGGAGGAACCCCCCACCCCATCAGCAGGAGGAACCCCCACCCTCAGCAGGAGTAACCCCCCACCTCATCAGCAGGAGGAACCCCCACCCCTCAGCAGGAGGAACCCCCCACCCATCAGCAGGAGGAACCCCCCTGGCTTCTCCTGCGTGGACTCGCCCGGAGGAGCCGACCCCCCGTTTGTTGCTGAGAGGCCCCTGCTCCCCGGCCCCCCCCACGTGCACATCACCGGAGGGACATGGGGGGACAAGGTGCCCTGGTCCTCTCAGCCGCGGGGACGGGAACAGGATCAGGAGGTGGAAAGTGTTCGGGAAACAGCGGTGACGTGACGCACACCCGTGGGCAGGTCCTGGGACGCCCCCAGCCCACTCCTTCTTGCCCCTTGCCCGGGGAACCCCAATTTGTTGGGGAAGGTGTTGTGTCAGCTCCAAGCAATGGATGGGCCAGCACTGGTTGAAGCCGGTCACTGTAACCTTTTTCTTTTCTTTTTTTTAAGATTTTTGAGAGAGAGAGGCAGGGAGAGGGAGAGAGAGGGAGAGGGACATTGATGTGAGAGTGAAACATCCATTGCTGCCTCCTGCACGCCCCCTACTGGGGATCAAGCCTGCAAAGCGGGCATGTGCCCTGACCGGAATCGAACCCGGGACCCTGGGTGCATGGGCCGACACCTGACCACTGCGCCCCCGCGGCCAGGCTACCATCCTGTCCTCGGACCCCGGGTCCTTTGCATCTGTGCCACGGACACAGTTCCTCCAGCGCGTTTCCCAGGAGCCCGGCCTCCAGACGGCGCCCGCCTCCTGTGTCAGCTCCGGGGTGTCCCCCCCCCCCCGCCCCTTACGAATGCACGTGTGGTGTGTGAGGTGGTGACACCATCTTGAGTTGGTGCGCGGAGGCAGGAAGAGCTGCACAGATGCCAACCAGACGGCCTCGGTGCCAGGCTCCTGCCGGGAGCCACCCCCCGGAGCGTCTCACTGTGCGAGAAAAACAAAGCTGTGCTGCGGGCCCGGAACGCCCTCCCCGCGGACCCCTGCGGAATTTTTAGACACATTTCAGTACAAGCGGACGGAACACATCCGCACCGTGGGGAGCGTGCTGGGAAGCTCAGCCTCAGTCCCGTGCCTGCTTCCCGGCGCCTCCCGGCTGGGCCAATTCCAGGCCCTGGCCGGGTGCTGACTCACCAGCCACTAAGCGGCGGGTGCGGAGTGTGGTCCCCGGCGGGGCGGATGGCGAGCGAGGTGCTGCTTGGAGAGATGCGCTGGGCAGGGCTGCGGGGAGCCAGGCACTGAACACCCCCCTGGCTTCACCGTCCCAGGCTCACCTCTCGGGGCACAGAGCCTGGGCAGCTGCTGAGCCTCCTGGCTGAGCCCCAAGGCGCGCCCCCTGCAGTCAGGTGAGAAGACTCCTCCCAGTCCTGACCGGGAGGGGGAGCCAGAGCTGACCCCAAGGATCTACCATGGTAATGCAGTTCCCATCAAAACCCCAACCACCTGCTTTCTAAATATGTCTTCGCTAGAGGCCCGGTGCACAAAATTCGTGCACGGGAGGGGGGGATGTCCCTCAGCCCAGCCTGCACCCTCTCCAATCTGGGATCCCTCTCACAATCCAGGACTGCTGGCTCCCAACCGCTCGCCTGTCTGCCTGATTGCCCCTAACCGCTTCTGCCTGCCAGCCTGATCTCCCCCTAACCACTCCCCTGCCAGCCTGATTGGCGCCTAACTGCTCCCCTGCCTGCCCAATTGCCCCTAACTGCCTTCCTCTGCCAGCCTGATCACCCCTAACTGCCCACCCCTGCCAACCATCTTGTGTCCACATGGGTGCAGCCATCTTGTGTGTTGGAGTGATGGTGAACTTGCATATTACCTCTTAATTATATAGATTGATGTGAGCAAGGGAGAGGGAGGGGGAGAGAAACATCCATGATGAGAGAGAAGCATGGACCAGCTGCCTCCTGGACACATCCAACCAGGGACCAAGCCTGCAACCCGGGCCTGTGCCCTGACCAGGAATCGAACCGTGACCTCCTGGTTCATAGGCTGACGCTCAACCACGGAGCCACGCCGGCCGGGCTATCGGTTGCCGATTTAAAAGACGTACAGCGAACAGCCGTTTGAGAAAAGGAAACAGAAAAGGCACAGACTCCCTTAAGCACTTGGTTTTAACTGAGACACGTCCTGCCCATCCCCACCCCTGGGTGAGCGCCAGAGCCTCTCTCGGGCCCGGGTTTGCTGGCAGGCGGCCTCGCTGCCTTTCTCGTGTCCATCACATCTCTGCCTCCTCGTTCCGGCTTCTGGGAACGAGAACAGGAATCTGAGGAGACGTGCGCGCTCAGGGCTGGCGCCCTCCAGGCCCTCGCAGTATTCCTTCCTCTCCCCTCACAGTTGTCCCGGCGACACCAAAGCAGGAGCACTCTGAGCGACTCCCATTTGTGGAGTCTCCTGGGTGCCGCCAGCTTCGTCTCCCAGACACAGCGCGGTGGGGAGGTGCAGCTCTCCGCAGAGCACGGAAGTCACAGGACAAGGAGGGCTTGTTCGTCCCCACCTTCATTCTGAGCACAAAGAAAACGGCTCAGCCCGCCGCCGCGGCTCCGCGGCTGAGCGTCAGCCTAGGAGCCAGGAGGTCAGGGTTCAATTCCTGGTCAGGGCACAGGCCCGGGTTGTGGGCTCCATCCCCAGTGGGGGGCGTGCAGGAGGCAGCCGGTCCGTGATTCTCTCTCCTCACGGATGTTTCTCTCTCTCTCCCTCTCCCTTCCTCTCTGAAATCAATAAAGATATATTTAAAGAAAAGACCCCAGCATGTTGTAGTGCTCGCATAATATTTAATTAAAAACGGGTTACATACTATTTCACAAAATGAATTCATTGCAGCGATAGTGCAGCGGGTATGAGATTATTTGGGAGTGCACACGGGCGACGTGGAGGCGCACTGCCTGGGGCCGCGTGCCTGCGGGGACGGGGACGGGAGGGGACCCCTGAGTGCGGGCACGAGGTGTTTTCTCCGTTGCGTCCGCACCCCGTGCATCTGCTCGGACGGCCCCGGCTGGAACGGTCCGTCCCTCTGTCGCCGTGAGATGATCCAGGAAGTCCCGGCGCCTGCTCTCCTCCAGCCGCCTGGCCACGGGGGCAGCTCCCCGGGCAGCTGCTCCCACGTCCCTCTTCATTGTTCAGCTGATCTTTTCCGAACCGCGGCCGAGCTTTCCGCATCATCTCCACACCACACCCCTGCCTGAGTGTCACCCACGTGTATGCAGACGTTCGCCTCTCGTCCCACTATGTGCCTCACGCAGCAAATGCAGCAAAACCAGGTAAGCATCTTTTTTTAACATAAGATGTTACGACTGGTTTTTAAAATATATATATTTGTATTGATGTCAGAGGGGAAAGGAGAGGGAGAGAGAGGAACACCAACGATGAGAGAGAATCATGGACCGGCTGCCTCCTGCAGGCCCCACACTGGGCATCGAGCCCGAAACCCGGGCCTGTGCCCTGACCGGGAATCGACCCGTGACCTCCTGATTCCTAGGTTGACACTCAAGCACTGAGCCACGCGGCCGGGCCATGTGAGCACCTTATCCAATGACTGCAATCACTGCTAAGGTGCAGGAACACACAGACAGATAGACACTGAGTGGCTAGATTATTGTGATCTCTGAACACATACTAATCTAGCCACTCAGTGTACTTAGTTAGTCAAGAGAATTAAACACCTTCTGAAGGTCAAAACCCGCCTCTTGGGGGTTTCAAAAATTTTTTTTATTGATTTTTCACAGACAGGAAGAGAGAGGGATAGAGAGTTAGAAACATCGATGATAGAGGAACATCGATCAGCTGCCTCTTGCACAACCCCCACTGGGGATGTGCCCACAACCAAGGCACATGCCCCTGACCGGAATCGAACCCGGGACCTTTCAGTCCACAGGCCGACGCTCTATCCACTGAGCCAAACCGGTCTCGGCGTCTCTTGGGGGTTAAAAGGGCAGGACAACAGTCTCAGAAGATGGATGAGCTTGGCGGTGGGAAGCGCAGTGGCTGGCGCTCTGAGGGTCATGCTGGAGCCCAGCTCTGCCCACAGCGGGCCCGGAGGAGTCACCTCCCGCCGGGCTCTCCTGTTCTCGGGATAAAAACAAGGGGTTAGACGGGTCCTCACAGGAGCGCTCCCCTCAGTCAGTGCCGCTCCCTCAGTCAGTGCCTCTCCCTCAGTCAGTGCTTCTCCCTCAGTCAGTGCCGCTCCCTCGGTCAGTGCCTCTACCTCAGTCAGTGCTTCTCCCTCAGTCAGCGCTTCTCCCTCAGTCAGTGCCTCTCCCTCAGTCAGTGCTTCTCCCTCAGTCAGTGCCTCTCCCTCAGTCAGTGCCTCTCCCTCAGTCAGTGCTTCTCTCTCAGTCAGTGCTTCTCCCTCAGTCAGTGCTTCTCCCTCAGTCAGTGCTTCTCCCTCAGTCAGTGCCGCTCCGTCAGTCAGTGCTTCTCCCTCAGTCAGTGCCGTTCCCTCAGTCAGTGCTTCTCCCTCAGTCAGTGCTGCTCCCTCAGTCAGTGCTTCTCCCTCAGTCACTGCTGCTCCCTCAGTCAGTGCCTCTCCCTCAGTCAGTGCTTCTCCCTCAGTCAGTGCCGCTCCGTCAGTCAGTGCCGCTCCCTCAGTCAGTGCTTCTCCCTCAGTCAGTGCTTCTCCCTCAGTAAGTGCCGTTCCCTCAGTCAGTGCTTCTCCCTCAGTCAGTGCTGCTCCCTCAGTCAGTGCTTCTCCCTCAGTCACTGCTGCTCCCTCAGTCAGTGCCTCTCCCTCAGTCAGTGCTTCTCCCTCAGTCAGTGCCGCTCCGTCAGTCAGTGCTTCTCCCTCAGTCAGTGCTGCTCCCTCAGTCAGTGCTTCTCCCTCAGTCACTGCTGCTCCCTCAGTCAGTGCCTCTCCCTCAGTCAGTGCTTCTCCCTCAGTCAGTGCCGCTCCGTCAGTCAGTGCTTCTCCCTCAGTCAGTGCTTCTCCCTCAGTCAGTGCTTCTCCCTCAGTCACTGCTGCTCCCTCAGTCAGTGCTTCTCCCTCAGTCAGTGCTTCTCCCTCAGTCAGTGCTTCTCCCTCAGTCAGTGCCGCTCCGTCAGTCAGTGCCTCTCCCTCAGTCAGTGCTTCTCCCTCAGTCAGTGCTGCTCCCTCAGTCAGTGCCGCTCCGTCAGTCAGTGCTTCTCCCTCAGTCAGTGCCGTTCCCTCAGTCAGTGCTTCTCCCTCAGTCAGTGCTGCTCCCTCAGTCAGTGCTTCTCCCTCAGTCACTGCTGCTCCCTCAGTCAGCGCTTCTCCCTCAGTCAGTGCTGCTCCCTCAGTCAGTGCTTCTCCCTCAGTCAGTGCCTCTCCCTCAGTCAGCGCCGCTCCCTCAGTCAGTGCCGCTCCGTCAGTCAGTGCTTCTCCCTCAGTCAGTGCTGCTCCCTCAGTCAGTGCTTCTCCCTCAGTCAGCGCCGCTCCCTCAGTCAGTGCCGCTCCCTCAGTCAGTGCTTCTCCCTCAGTCAGTGCCTCTCCCTCAGTCACTGCTGCTCCCTCAGTCAGTGCTTCTCCCTCAGTCAGCGCTTCTCCCTCAGTCAGCGCTTCTCCCTCAGTCAGTGCCTCTCCCTCAGTCAGTGCTTCTCCCTCAGTCAGTGCTTCTCCCTCAGTCAGTGCCGTTCCCTCAGTCAGTGCCTCTCCCTCAGTCAGTGCTTCTCCCTCAGTCAGTGCCTCTCCCTCAGTCAGTGCCTCTCCCTCAGTCAGTGCTTCTCCCTCAGTCAGTGCCTCTCCCTCAGTCACTGCTGTTCCCTCAGTCAGTGCTTCTCCCTCAGTCAGTGCTTCTCCCTCAGTCAGTGCCTCTCCCTCAGTCAGTGCCTCTCCCTCAGTCAGTGCTTCTCCCTCAGTCAGTGCCTCTCCCTCAGTCAGTGCCTCTCCCTCAGTCAGTGCCTCTCCCTCAGTCAGTGCTTCTCCCTCAGTCAGCGCCGCTCCCTCAGTCAGCGCCTCTCCCTCAGTCAGTGCCTCTCCCTCAGTCAGTGCTTCTCCCTCAGTCAGTGCCGCTCCCTCAGTCAGTGCTGCTCCCTCAGTCAGTGCTTCTCCCTCAGTCAGTGCTGCTCCCTCAGTCAGTGCCGCTCCCTCAGTCAGTGCCGCTCCCTCAGTCAGTGCTGCTCCCTCAGTCAGTGCTTCTCCCTCAGTCAGTGCCGCTCCCTCAGTCAGTGCTGCTCCCTCAGTCAGTGCTTCTCCCTCAGTCAGTGCCGCTCCCTCAGTCAGTGCCGCTCCCTCAGTCAGTGCCGCTCCCTCAGTCAGTGCTGCTCCCTCAGTCAGTGCTTCTCCCTCAGTCAGTGCTGCTCCCTCAGTCAGTGCTGCTCCCTCAGTCAGTGCTTCTCCCTCAGTCAGTGCCGTTCCCTCAGTCAGTGCCGCTCCCTCAGTCAGTGCTTCTCCCTCAGTCAGTGCCTCTCCCTCAGTCAGTGCTTCTCCCTCAGTCAGTGCTGCTCCCCACACACACACTCTCACACACTCACACACACTCACACATTCACATGCTCACACACATGCACACACTCTCACACATGCCTTTGAGAACGAATCCCTTCAACGGCCCTGGGTTTTACACAGTTATATCTGTGGGTTCGCCAGTGTCCCCAGTTTGCAGTGAAACGAGCTACGGAACATGAGGGCCTCTGAGCCGGGCCCTCCCTAGGCCTCCCTGCCTGGTCCCAGGCCTCGGGGACGCCCTCAGCCCCACGGGGCCACAGCCCGCCCCGTCCACGGGAGAGTCCCCGTCCCGGCCTAGCTCCCTCCCTCCCTGGCCTAACGGAGCCTGGTGCTCTGTCCCCTCACGTGTCCCCTGCCCTCCAGGACGTGTTACAAATGCTCTTGCTGATGCCACCATACGATTCTCTTTTACTCACTGCGACTCCCCTCCGCATTCGGTGCACAATTTTTAAAAATATATGTTTTTATTGATTATTTTAGAGAGAGAAGAAGGGAGAGGGATAGAGAGATAGAAACATCGATGAGAGCCTGGCCGATGTGGGTGAGCGTCAACCTGTGAACCAGGAGGTCAAGGTTCAATTCCCGGGCAGGGCACACGCCCTGGTGGTGAGGATCAGTCCCCAGTGGGGGGCGTGCAGGAGGCAGCCCATCCATGATTCTCTCTCATCACTGATGTTTCTCTCTCCCTCTCCCTTCCTCTCTGAAATCAATACAAATACATTTTGAAAAATAAGAAAGGAACATCAATGAGAGAGAATCACGGACCGGCTGCCTCCTGCACGCCCCCTACTGGGGATCAAGACCGAAACCCAGGCCTGTGCCCTGAGGGAACCCAACGGTGACCTCCTGGTTCCTAGGTCGATGCTCAGCCCTGAGCCACACCAGCCGAGCTGGTGCACAACTTTAAATTCCCCAATGAAGCATCATTGGACAAATGTTCTTCTTAAAACAGGAGGCCTTGATCAAACCCCGGCTGCCAATGGGTTGTGACGGGAGAAGGGTGAGGAGAGCGTCCCAGGGACCCCGCATCGCTTTGCCGCCGTGCCTCTGGTGGCCCACGGCTGACAGCCTGGGTGGAGAGGGAGCTGCGGCCTGTGGAGTCGCAGGAAAGAACGCCCAGTCGCTCAGCGACGCCCTCGGGGGCAGCCCAGCGGCGAGCTTTCTGACTTCGGACACCTTCACCGGTGACTGACGCCCAACGTCCAAATGGCTTATTGGCAGGAAAAGCGCAGCTCACTTATATTCGGCTCATGTTCCACATTTCACTAAACATTGCAGAATTTAGAGCAAAAAGAAAAACATTGGGTCCAATTATTCACAATCATATGTATTTCCCTGAACAAGAGAAGCTCCCTGTGACAGAGAAACAGAAAAAATATAGCACTGCTTAGCAGACATGTAAAGCACGCGTTGGGGAGCAGACATGTAAAGCACGCGTTGGGGAGCAGACATGTAAAGCACGCGTTGGGGAGCAGACATGTAAACACGCGTTGGGGAGCAGACATGTAAAGCACGCGTTGGGGAGCAGACATGTAAAGCACGCGTTGGGGAGCAGACACGTAAAGCATGCGTTGTGGAGCAGACATGTAAAGCACGCGTTGTGGAGCAGACATGTAAAGCACGCGTTGGGAGCAGACATGTAAACACGAGTTGGGGAGCAGACATGTAAAGCACGCGTTGGGGAGCAGACATGTAAAGCACGTGTTGGGAGCAGACATGTAAAGCACGCGTTGTGGAGCAGACATGTAAACACGCGTTGGGGAGCAGACATGTAAAGCACACGTTGGGAGCAGACATGTAAACACGAGTTGGGGAGCAGACATGTAAAGTACGCGATGAGGAGCAGCCTGGAGGAATTTATACACAGAAAGTGCCAAAATCAGGAATCAGATAAAAATTCCAACCTTTAACTTAGACCACATTTCCCTCTCACAGTCTGACCTCTGGGATGTTATTAAACAACCAACTCACCTGAGCTTGGATTTACAGAGGAAAACGGGAAAGTTAGATGGTAGGAAGCAGCTTGCTGCCCTAAGGCCTTCTGCTGAGGAAGGAAAAGTGCTGTATCTGCTTGTGATGGTGAGGATTGTGATGGTGAGGATTGTGATGGTGAGGATTGTGATGGTGAGGATTGATGGCGGTGGTGATTGTGAAAATGATGATGATGATTGTGATGGTGATGATTGATGGTGATGGTGATAATGATTGTGATGGTGATGATTGATGGTGGTGGTGGTGGTGATGATTATGATGATGATGATGATTGTGATAATGGCGGTGGTGATTGTGAAAATGATGATAATGGTGATGTGATGATAATGGTGGTGATGAAGTGATTGTGATGGTGATGGTGGTGGTGATGATGATGATGGCAGCAATGATGATGATAATGATTGTGATGGTAATAATGGTGGTGATGAGGATGAAAATTATGATAATGGGGATATGATGATAATGGTGGTGATGATATGATTGTGATGGTGATGGTAGTGATGATGATGGTGATGAAGAAGATGATAATGATGATTGTGATGGTGGTGATGGTAGTGGTGATGATGGTGAATGGTGGTGGTGAAATGATGATAATGATGGTGGTGATGATATGATTGTGATGATGATGGTGATGGTGATGGTGATGGTGAGGATAGTGTAATGATATGATTGTGATGGTATGGATGGTGGTGGTGATGAGGTTGATAATGGAGGTGGTGGTGATGGTCGTGATGGTGAGGATGATGGTGATGATGATGATAATGATGATTGTGATGGTGAGGATGGTGGTGGTAATGATGATGGTGATGATGGGGGTGATGGTGAGGATGATGGTGTAATGGTGGTGATGATGATGGTGATCATGGTGGTGATTATGGCAGTAATTATGGTAATGGTGGTGGTGATGGTGATGATGATAATAGTGTGATGATATGATTGTGATGATGATGGTGATGGTGATGGTGATGGTGATGGTGAGGATAGTGTGATGATATGATTGTGATGGTATGGATGGTGGTGGTGATGAGGTTGATAATGGAGGTGGTGGTGATGGTCGTGATGGTGAGGATGATGGTGATGATGATGATAATGATGATTGTGATGGTGAGGATGGTGGTGATAATGATGATGGTGATGATGGGGGTGATGGTGAGGATGATGGTGTAATGGTGATGAAGATGTGGTGATCATGGTGGTGATCATGGCAGTGATTATGGTAATGGTGGTGGTGATGGCAGTAATAGCTAATACGTATGTAGCATTTCTCTACGCCTGGCTCTGTTGCAAATGCTTTAATTTAATCTTTATAACAACCTATGGGGAGGCAGCAGAGTACGTGGCTGCTGCACGGACATGCTCCCAGGAACAAGCTGGAATTACAACTGAAATGGAAAGGCTTCCTGAATAATCAATGGAAAACGCACAGGAGAGAGAGAACCCTTACAGCCAAGGACCGAAGGTGGAGACCGCAGAGACTGGTAGGGGGGGCGGAGGCACAAAAGGGCTGGCCGGGCACCCACAGATGGCAACTGAAGTCCCGGAGAGATATCTCAGCTGTGGGGGGTGCCACGGAGAACTCTGGGATCTAATCCCCAAGCCGGGCTCCCCAGCAGAGAGCACCAAACTGAGGAGGGTACCCACATAACATCTGGCTGGGAAAAGCGTGGGGTGCTGTCTGCCAGGGAGTGGCAGCTGAAAGTTCGGGCACCCTCTTAAAGGGCCAACGCCCTAAACTCCCTGTGGAGCCACCCACCTTGTGCTCCGGCAGAGGGAGGGTGAAGTGGACTGGAGCTGTGAGAGCAGAACCCAGGACTGGGGCCTCGGGGGGATAGAGCTCAGAAGGCAGACACCCCAAGTTTCCAGGGCTCAGTCATTCCCTCACACAGCGGAGGACATCTTTCCCACAGAGACATCAGCCCTGCATTGGGGGGAAGACAGAGAACACACCCTATTGGAGAACACCTCGCCCTGAGGCCACTTAAGAGAATAATAATAACAATTAGCCCCCAGGCGGAAGCAACTGCCCACCCTGTGGAAAAAACTCTCTGGGGGGCAATACAGCCACCTGTGGGGTAGGTACTTCTATGATCCCCTTTCACACATGAGGAAACTGGAGCACAGAGAGGTTATGCCACTTGCCCACGACAGCACAGCTAGTGAGTGGAGAGCAGCGGAGAGGCTCCTAACACCCGGCTCTCACGTGGAGATTAAATGAACATTCCTAATGGCTGTGCTATTTAGAGTGCCGTTAAGTTCTCTCCCAGAGGAAAAGTAGAACCTGGTAAGTGGAGGCTGTCAGTCAATCATACGTGTGTGTGAAGTACCTTCACGGAATGTTACTGAACTGCTTGGAGTTTCCACTGGAGGTGGGGAGGGAGGGGTGGGTTGGGGACCATCTGGGGGGGAGGGGAGAAGAAGAACAGGCCCGGAGGGGGGCTGCTGTAGTTGGAGGGTTCCACAGGGCAGAGGCCCGGGGAGTGGAGAACGAGGGGTCTGCGGTGGGAGGGCTCCAAGCACCAGGCTCCTTTGCCATGCCAGTTTCCCCGGAGGCTGCCGCTGGCCTGTCCGGCGGGTCCATTTTCCCAGGACCACGGCGGGTTCTCTCCTTAAAATGCTGCCGCAGCGCTCCCCGGACCGTGCGTTCCCCCGGCTCAGGTTGTCCCTGCAGATCACGGTCACCCCCGTTCAAACCTGGTCACGACGGCAGCCTCCCACACACCCCCCTCCCCGTGCGTGCAGGCTCCGAAAGGCCGTCCTCACGCTGCGGGCGGCCCTGACGGCTCTCTGTCCTCTCGGTGCAGCTCCGGCCGCAGCGCTGTGTGCCCGCGGCCCTGTCAGAGACGCCGTCTCCGGTGGGGCGGGGGGGGGGGGGGGCCTGTCAGAGACGCCGTCTGGGGGGGGGGGGGCCCTGTCAGAGACGCCGTCTCCGGGGACACGTGGCCACGGAGAGGCCAGAGCCTGGCCGCCGCCCCGCCCACTCCCCAGGCTGCTTTGTTGAAGGGCCCCGGTTGATTTCAATAGCTGACCATCTGCCCTGGCCGGTGTGGCTCAGTGGGTAGAGCGTCGGCCTGTGGACTGAAGGGTCCCAGGTTCGATTCCAGCCAAGGGCACAGGCCCGGGTTGCGGGCTTGATTCCCAGTGGGGGGCGTGCAGGAGGCAGCCAATCAATGCTTCTCTCTCATCATGGATGTTTCTCTCTCTCCCTCTCCCTGCCTCTCTGAAATCAATAAAAATAAACAAATATTAAAAAAATTAACTGACCACCTGGCACCTGGCACCCGTCTGTTTTCTCTTCCTGAGCTTTAACCCTCCTCTTCGGAGCGGCATGGCCGGGGTGCAGCAGCACCTGCTTGGCTTTTGAAGCATCAGATGCTCCTCTGTTTTCCGTCGTCCCTGACACGCTCCGGGGATGGCGTCCGCCGAGGGGACTGCGTGTCCGGCCTCACGAAGGACGGAGGGGAGGTCGTAGGCAACGTCAGAGGGGGCGCGTCTGTCCGGGGTCAGGCAGAGAGAACGAGTGAGCGACCCGCTCTCCCGCTGGGATTGGGGGCGGGGAGGACCGCTCTGAGGAGGTGACACCTGAGCCACGAACCAGCTCCATCAGAGGAGCCGCCGGGAGGAGGGCACCCAGGTGGGCAGTGTCCGCCGCAGCCGGGGTGCGGCATAGGCGTCTGCAACCTCGGGGGGTGGGGAAGCCTTCATGGGGGGAGGGTGGCTCCAGCAAGGGACTGGCCTGACGTGATTTTCTTTTAAGAACACTGGTTGGCCCGGACGGCGTGGTTCCGTGGCTGATCTTCGACCTATGAACTAGGAGGTCAGGATTCGATTCCCGGTCAGGACACACGCCCGGGTTGCGGGCTCAATCTTCAGTAGGGGGCGTGCAGGAGGCAGCGATCCATGATTCTCTCTCATCACTGGTGTTTCTATCTCTTTCTCCCTCCCCCCTCCTCTCTGAAATCAATAAAAATATTTTTTAAATAGTTAAACATTTTTTAAAAGCTCACTGGCTGTGTTTGAGGGGTGGGTAAAGGGGTCAGAGAAGGAGCAGGGACCAGGAGGCAGGCGGCTCGGGCCAGAAGTCCAGGCCAGCAGTCCTGGTGGCCGGGCAGGGCCGGAGCAGGGGGGCGGAGAGAGGAGGGAGGACAGTGTCTGGGAAGGGTTAGGGTTAGGGTTAGGATTAGGGTTAGGGTTAGGGCCGGAGCAGGGGGCGGAGAGAGGAGGGAGGACAGTGTCCGGGAAGGGTTAGGGTTAGGGTTAGGGTTAGGGTTAGGGTTAGGGCCGGAGCAGGGGGGCGGAGAGAGGAGGGAGGACAGTGTCCGGGAAGGGTTAGGGTTAGGGTTAGGATTAGGGTTAGGGTTAGGGCCGGAGCAGGGGGGCGGAGAGAGGAGGGAGGACAGTGTCCGGGAAGGAGAGAGGGCGGGCTGTGCGGGTCCCGGAGTGGGAGGGGAGCAGAACCGGGGATCTGATTGTTTGGCCTGAGCAGCTGGTGGCGAGTCATGGACCGGCTGCCTCCTGCCTGCCCGCCCTGGGGATGGAGCCCGCACCCCGGCCTGTGCCCTGACGGGAATCGAACCCTGAACCTTTGGTTCATTGGTCGAGGCTCAAACTCTGAGCCACCCCAGCCGGGCTGATTAACCATGAATTTTCCTGTGCGCCTGGCTTTAGAGGTGCCGCGCCCCCGTTTGCTCCTGTCCACAGCCCCAGGACACAGACGAGCAGGCTGGCGTGGCCACCAGCGCTTGACTGCTCTCAGGGCTGTGCCCGGAGGCGCCCGGCCAGGATGCGGTTTGCTCCGTGTCCTCACTGGGTCAGAGCAGCTAGAAGGTTTGCTCCGGGCAGCAGAGCCCTCTGCTGGTCAGTGGGTTTATCCACCAGCCCCGGTTCAGCTGCGGACTGTGGAAGGCTCGGTCAGCCCTGGCCTGGGTGGCTCAGTGGTTGGAGCCTGGACGGAGGCGCCAGGGCTGCAGGTTCGTGCTCCAGTCAGGGCCCAGGAAGAGGCACCCAGTGAGGGCGTGAGCGAGCGGACAGCACACCGATGTCTCTCTCTCCCTCTCTAACGCCAATAAGTTAAAGTAAAAGTTAAGACAGGAGGGAGATGCCTTCGAGGGTGCGAATTGGTCCTTGAGACACAGACGTGCGGAAACCCGTGGAGAGTGTGCCGGACGGAGGAGCACCGCCACCGAGGACCCAGCACTCCAGGGCGGGCCATGAAGGTGGGGGAGGCAGGGTGGGTGGGGGCCGTGAAGGTGGGGGAGGGTGGGTGGAGGCCCCAGCATCGCCTTCACTGGCTGGCTGTGGGGACCCCAGAAGGCTCACTAATGGGACAGTGACGTACAGGGTCAGGCGTGTGGCAGGTGTGTGCAGGGCAGTGACGTACAGGGTCAGGCGTGTGGCAGGCGTGTGCAGGGCAGGGCGGGGGCGGGGGCGGAGGAAGAAGGTCCTCCAGGCGCTCTCACAACCACTCACGTCAGACACCCACGGGCCTCAGCCGGGAGGGTCACGGGAAAGAGAAAACATTGAGTGGGAGGAGGGGGGAGGCGGCTGCATCAGCTATCACGAGAAGCACTTTCATCATCAACAGCAAACAGTGCCCTGGGTGGGCCCAATGGTTAGAGCAACGGCCTGGGACCGAAGGGCCGTGGGTTCGATTCCTGATCAAGGGCCTGTCCCTGGGTTGCAGGTCCAGGCACATGCAGGAGGCAACCAGTCAATGTTTCTCTCTCACTCTTCCCCTTTCCTCCCTTCCACTCTCTAAAAATCAATGGAGAAAATGCCCTCGGTGAGGATTAACAACAAGAGCGAACAGTTTCCCTAGCAGGCCTACCTGTACCATCGTCTTCCTCCTCCTGGGCTGGCTATACCCCCAGGCTGGCAGCTGCCCCCATCCGTCCATCCTGACCTTAGCCTAGTGATATTTTAAGCATCAACTGCCACCATTACCACCACCACCCCGCCCCCCACCCCCATAACCACCTCCGGGGCCACACTTTTAAGGCTGGGGATTCGGATCTCTTTCCCTGCCTCTGTTAGAAGAATCTGGTCCCAGGCAAGGTCCTTCGCATCTTGACCCCCCTCCCCCTCCCCCCTACACCAGGTCCCCCTAGAGTTGTTATGTGGGAGACAGAGCAACTAACTCCTGGCAAAGGCCTGGCACCTATGCAGCCAGGGGTGCTGTTCCCGGGGGCTCTTTAAGCACAGGCGACGCCCACCTTAGGGAGCGGCTGGGCAGGCGGGCGGGCCACCGCTGCACCCACTACACTAATGGCCTTGTGAGTCTCCACAGCACTTTCCCAAACCTCCGGCTTCCTTGGCCTCCTGAGGGCCCACAGGACCCGGAGGGAGGGAGGGAGGGAGGGAGGGAGGGAGGGAGGCCGGTCCCAGAGGCCACTTCCCCGTGCAGGCCTGGAGGTGCCCACAGAGGCCTGGCCTCATCTCATCTCCATCAGCCACCACATCTGGCCTCTGATGACACCAGAACCTTCCCTCCGCTGCCTCCTGCCGTGGCGGTCAGCTGCCCCTGGAGAAGGTTGCCAGGCAGCAGGCGAGGAAAAGCACTCCCCGCGCCCCCCTGGCTGTGAATGGAGCGTGTTAAAGGGCAATCCTCCCAAATCGCCGGTGCCGGTAGGTGTTCTGACTCGGGATTGGGATCTCTGGGAGCAGGAAGCCACCAGGAAAAGTGGGGGCGTGACCTGCTCACCAGGCCGCGGCCGCCGCGCCTGCCTGTCAGCCACACCCAGCACCACCTCCACATGGAACCCTCAGTGCAGAAATAGACAAAAAATGCCATAGAGCCCAGCCGGTGTGGCTCAGTGGATAGAGCAGCGGCCTGCCGACTGAAGGGTTCCAGGTTCGATTCCCGGTCGGTCAGGGCAAATGCCCGGGTTGCGGGCTCCATCCCCAGTGTGGGGCTGTGCAGGAGGCAGCCGATCCATGATTCTCTCTCATCATGGATGTTTCTATCTCTCTCCTTCTCCCTTCCTCACTGAAATCAATAAAAATATATATTTTTAAAAAAGAAATAGCCCTGACCGGTGTGGCTCAGTGGATAGAGCGTCGGCCTGCAGACTGAAGGGTCCCAGGTTCGATTCCAGTCAAGGGCATGTACCTTGGTTGCGGGCACATCCCCAGTGGGGAGTGTGCAGGAGGTAGCTGATCGATGTTTCTCTCTCATCGACGTTTCTAACTCTCTCTCCCTCTCCCTTCCTCTCTGTTAAAAAAATCAATAAAATATATTTTAAAAAAAGAAATAGACAAATAAAATGCGATATATCCACAGGATAGAATTTGACACGGCGATAGACATTAACTAGATCTGTGTGTGTGTGTGGTTAGTGCTTAAAAATATAGTACGGAGTGGGAAAAGTATGCTTTAAAATGAACATTTGGTGTAGAATCTGTTTCATAGGCACATACAATAATGCTCTATTTTATCTCTGGGAGATGGTTAAAGGTATACATATGCTTAACGATCCGCCGAACGAGCTCAGCGTCTGCAGGCTTTGCTAAAATAAGTGACAGGCTTACTCGTGCTCTTAGAGTCTGCAAACTGGAGACACAGCCAGGCAAAGGCCCGGAGTGCTCGAGAGGGAAGAAACGCTACAGGTTCTCACGGCAAAAAGTGCGGCCGGAGCACGTTCAGCCCCGTGTTCCCAGCCCGGGGCCGGCCCAGGCGGTCACCGCCAGGCGTCAGGGCGATGGTGCCGGGTGGTAGGAACATGGACTCCAGGAGGTCTGGTCACGTCCAGGGGTCTGGATGATGGATGGCAGGTGGATGGAGTCCTTTGGGGGGGGGGGCAGGTGGTCTGGGTGCGTGAGCCCTTCCGAGGGAACGAGCCGTCTCCCTGAGGTGCAGACCTCTAGCCAGGCATGGAGGCGGGACGGGAACGTTCAAGAGCCCCAGTTCCCAGGCGAGTTAGAATGTGAGCCACTCAGCCTTCGGGATGTCAATCATTGTAGCCGCTTGGCTAACGTGACTCCGTTTCCCACAGTCCCCGCGTCACTCTCTCCTCGGGCACACACCACATCTTCCTGGCGGGCCAGGAGGAGACTCGCCCAATTCACAGCAGAAGGAGAGGCTGCAGGGGCTGGGAGGAAGCAACAGAACTCCCATTCTATCCGCAACGTCTTTTTTTTTTTTTTAATATATTTTATTGATTTTTTACAAAGAGGAAGGGAGAGGGATAGAGAGTTAGAAACATCGATGAGAGAGAAACATCGATCAGCTGCCTCCTGCACACCCCCCACTGGGGATGTGCCCGCAACTAAGGTACATGCCCTTGACCGGAATCGAACCCGGGACCCTTGAGTCCGCAGGCCGACGCTCTATCCACTGAGCCAAACCGGTTTCGGCAATGTCTTATTTCTTACTAGAGGCCCGCTGCACGAAATTCGTGCACTCGGCGGGGGGAGGGTCCTTCAGCCCGGCCTGCGCCCTCTCACAATCCGGGAGCCCGCGATTGATTGCCCCGCAGAGGGAGGCCCCGCCCACCGCCTGGCCTGGTAGCCTGGGCCTCCCTCTTTGGGGTGATTGCGGAGCCCCCCGGCCCAGTAGCCTGGGCCTCCCTCTTTGGGGTGATTGTGGAGCCCCCCCCCGGCCGGTGGCCTGGGCCTCCCTCTGCAGGGCGATTGTGGGGTGATGGCGGCCCCCCCCCCGACCAATCGCATCGCACCCGCCTTGGCGGCAGTCAGTGCTGTGTCGTCACGGTGCCCACGACCCAGGAGGGACCGAGAGGTCAGCAGTTCAGCCCACTTGCCAGTCCCCGCCCACCCGAGCCTGCTCTGCGTGCAGCCTGGCGTTCGGTCGTTTTGGACGTTACGGACCCTGGCTCTTTATATATTAGGATATTTATTATTTATTTATATTTTTATTGATTTCAGAGAGGAAGGGAGAGGGAGAGAGAGATAGAAACATCAATGATGAGAGAGAATCATGGATCGGCTGCCTCTGGCACACCCCACACTGGGGGGTCGAGACCACAACCCGGGCCTGTGCCTTTGACCAGAATCAAACCTGGGACCCTTCAGTCTGCAGGCCAATGCTCTATCCACTGAGCCACACCAGCCAGGGGTTACTTCTTACATGTAAAAGGGGAGCAAGCAAGTACGTTGTGGTTAACGGGTGTCCGCCCTGCTGGTGGGAAGAGATGGTAGGAGAGGCAGGAAGGAGCCACCGCTTTCCTTTGGTTGGCAGGGCTCTGCACCCATCCACACGGACCCCCTTCCCGCCCCTCCCCTCCCTCTCCCCCCATCCCCGCCCGGCGAAGGGAGATGAAGGTAACACTTCATCCACAGGTTCCTTCCCTGCATCCTTCGCAGAAGCACTTCTTGCTGAGACTGTGGGTGAGCGAAGCCGGAGGACAGAGCAGAGCTCAGAAGTCAGAAGCCAAGGACCAAGATGGCAGCAGGAGGGCTGAGGAACCAGCTTGACGTTGCACTACGTCCAGCATCTCAGACGGCAGCCCCGGGAGAGTTTTAAGCGGGGAAACGACACGATCTGATCTTCCTCTTAACATGTAGCCCTCGCCGGTTTGGCTCCGTGGAAAGAGCGTCGGCCTGCGGACCGAAGGGTCCTGGGTTTGATCCCGGTCAAGGGCAGGTACCTCGGTCGCAGGCTCGATCCCCAGCCCTGGTCGGGGCATGTGGAAGGCAGCTGATCGATGTTTCTCTCCCTGCCACGCTCTCTAAAAATCCACGGGCAGATACCCTCAGGGGAGGATGAACAGCAGCAAAATGCAGTGTCAGCCGGCCACAGCCAGGCCGGCGGGGCCTCCGGAGCCCCGCGCAGGGTCTCTGGAACCAGCTGGATGTGAGATGTAGAAGCTGTTTGGTCTCCATCCCCGGCTCCTGCTCCCCGCTCCTCCACCCCAAGGGTTTCCTACGCGTCTGAGTGCGGAGGTGTCTGCTGCGCGGTTACCAGGTGAAGCAGGGACCACACTCAAGGGTGCGGGCTGGTTGCCAGGAGAACCGACCTGTGATTAGAGATTGAGAACCTGCGGTCCCGCCCCACCCTCCCCGCCTCTGGGCAGGGGCGAGGGGAGGAGATGGCGGTCAGTCACCAGGGCAATGACTTGGTCAGTCATGACTATATGAATCCCCCTTGCAAACCCAGGACAGCCCGGCCCAGGAATCAGGAGGTCGCCGGTTCGATTCCGGTCAGGGCACAGGCCCGTGTTGCAGGCTCCATCCCCAGTGTGGGGCGTGCAGGAGGCAGCCGGTCCATGGTTCTCTCTCCTCATTGATGTTTCTCTCTCTCTCCCTCTCCCTCCTCTCTGAAATCAATAAAAATACATTTTAAGAAAACAAAACCCAGCAGGGCAGTCCGTTGGCCCTTTTTTGGGGGGAGGGGTGCTTCCCCGTGCCATCATGTCCCCAAGGACGAGGACAGAGGCTCCGTAGCTCAGGCGCTCACCCTTTGCATCTCTTCGTCTGCCTGTGGATCCGTGGCCTTCCATTTCCTGTGGACCTAGTCGCTAAACTAGCGAGGACACAGGCGTTCGCGAGTTCTGTGAGCCATTCTGGCAAAGTGGTCGGACCGCGGCGGGAATCGTTAGGGCTCCAATCTGCAGCCAGTGGGTCAGCATCGCCGGTGACCTGGCTACCGGCGTCCGCGTGCAGGGCGGCCTCACGGGAGTGAGCCCTTCACCTGCGGAACAGGGTTCCAGCTCCAGGTACATAATGCCAGAGTCGAGCTGAATTCTGGGACACCCTGCTGGTGTCTGGGGATTGCTAACTGGGGCCCAGCACCCCCTTTTCACTATCCTGTGTGTCAGGCCTCTTCCTAGATGCACATCCTCTCCCCCCTTTTCCAGCGGTTTGCTCCTTTTTTAAAAATATATTTTATTGATTTTTTACAGAGAGGAAGGGAGAGGGACAGAGAGCCAGAAACATCAATGAGAGAGAAACATCGACCAGCTGCCTCCTGCACGCCCCCCACTGGGGATGTGCCCGCAACCAAGGTACATGCCCTTGGCCGGAATCGAACCCGGGACCCTTCAGTCCGCAGGCCGACGCGCTATCCACTGAGCCACACCGGTCAGGGCCGTTTGCTCCTGTTTATCACGTGTCGACTCACACTTTTTGCCTCCAAAGCCCGCCGGCTCCCAATGTACCTCTCACAGCTCCGGCCTCTACCTGCCAATCTCTGGCCCAGGACCCCGCACAGCGAAAGGCCCACGGGCATCTCACCCACATCGGTAGAGCAGAAAGGGGGGCAGGTGGCCTGGCCGGGGTGGCTCAGGGCTGAGCATCAACCTATGAACCAGGAGGTCACGGTTCAATTCCCAGTCAGGGCACATACCCAGCAGGTTGTGGGCTCGATCCCCAGTGTGGGGCGTGCAGGAGGCAGCCGATCCATGATTCTCTCTCACCACTGATGTTTCTCTCTCTCTCCCTCTCCCTTCCTCTCTGAAATCAGTAAAAATTTATTTAAAAAAGGGGGGACGTGGACAGGTAACGGGCGGCAGGAAGCGCTGGAGCAGAAAGAGAACTGTCCAACACCACTCAGCGCGGACCCCCGGGCGGAGCTCCGATGCAGACCTTTCAGCAGGTGCTCACTTTTGCTGAACATGGTTGGCGATGATTGTTAAGCTGTAGTGTGTGTGTGTCAGGCGGGGGGGGGGGGCGGGGGGAGGCCTTAGGGGAAAAGCCCCATCATGCAGGGGGAGCCCGAGAGCACAGAGATGAAATAGCCTGGCCAAGGTCACGTGGCTGCGGATCGGGGCTCAGCTCCATCCCAGCTGGGACCACCCACCGGGCCCCCCAGAACCCCCGAGGTCTCCCAGCAAAGACCATGACAGGCTGCACCGCAGTAAACTGAGCTCCCTCAACACGCCCCCCCCCCCATGCAAATCGGGAGGCTGATTTGCGGAACCGAAGCTTGCTGAGGTTTGCCCACCTACAGACGATGCTGGAGAGAAAGTTGAACCCTTAAAATAGAAGCAGCAAACATCTCCCGTGTGACTGAGCAGTATTTTTAGTCTGCAGACGCGAGCTGCTGCGAGAGGTCTCCCAGGCTCAGAGCCTAACGCCGTCTCCCCCGGAGACACCGGCGTGGCTGACATCGGCGGAGCCCAGCGCTCGCCTTCCTGCGACCCGACCCTCTTCCATGGGTCTGCGAGGCGATGCGGGAGGGCCTGGCGCCCAGGGCCACCGTCACCCCACCCCACAGACGACCACACGGAGGCTCCGAGGAGGGAGATGACGTCTAAAGACCAGGCACTGATGTGACGTGAGCTTGGCCGCTGCGCTCCGGGGAGCGGAAGGTGCAGCACCAGGGAGCCCCGGGTGAGTCAGGCGCCGGATGAGCCCAGCTTTGCTCTGCACCAGAGCCTCAGCTGCGTCCTCCGGCACCAGACCAGCAACCGGCCGCTCTGGGCGGATCCAGGCAGGGATGCAGGAAAGCACCGCTCCGCTCCGTGCCTGACACGCGTCTGTCCTGTTCACGCCTGCAAGGTCCTGCGCTCCACCTCGCTCTGCAGCCTTTCCGGCTGCTCACGGCACAGCCCAGGACTTACAGACGCGGGGGTTTCCTTCCTGGGGGCTCACCCCCCCCGCTCCCCCGCTCCCCCGCTCCCTGGCCCGGCTTCTTCCTGGGAAAGATGCTGGCCTGTGAAAGCAGAGACTCGCCAGCCGAAGAATCGGCCAGCCCAGCCAGTGCTCAGTGGTTAGAGCACTGGCCTGCAGGCTGAAGGGTCCCGGGCCAAGGGCACGTGCCTGGGTTGCAGGTTCGGGGGCTTTCCAGGTCGATTAACCAGCCCCGTAGAGAAGGCATCGTCCTCTAGAAACTGCCGGAGCCCAGGAGGAGACGGGAAGCCCCCGCCCCCTGGGAGGCTCAGTGGAACATCTCGACCTGTCCGTCTCATCGCTGTAGATTTCATTTCAAAACCAAGACGGCACATCCATGCCCAGCGTCACACGGGAGGAATCGCACCAGAGGGTCGAGGGTGCTAATTGCTAAGAACCTATTCAAGAGATGGAGGAGCCCGGGCTGGTGTGGCTCAGTGGATAGAGTGCCGGCCCACGGACTGAAGGGTCCCAGGTTCGATTCCCAGTCAGGGCACATGCCCGGGTTGCAGGCTCGGTCCCCAGTAGGGGGCGTGCAGGAGGCAGCCAATCCATGATTTTCTCTCATCATTGATGTTTCTATCTCTCTCTCCCTGCCTCTCTGAAATCAATAAAAAATATATTTAAAAATTATATATTTAAAAAAAAACAACAAACATCAATGTAATTCACCCACATAACAGAATAAAGTAGAAAAACCCGATGAGCAGCTCAATAGACATGCTAACAGCATCGGACCAAGTTCCACACCCACCCATGATTTAAAAGGAGAGAAAACAGCCACCTCTCAGCAAGTACCGGAAGGGGACTTCCCCGCTGTGACAGGGCTTCGGAGACAGCCGGTGGCGAGCGGCCGGCAGCGAGAAGGAATGTTTGCCTGGAGATGGCCCAGCAGATAGAGGTGCCCACTCACTCTCCCTCTCCCTCAGCCTCCTGCTGGAGATAAGAAAAGTAAACACAGGCATAAACAGCGACCAGACCACAAGGAAACCGTCTTTCCTCCAACAGGACAGGAGCGTGTGCTTCTGGCCAACTCGCATGTGAGCAAATGCCCGCATCCGGGCAGCCGCTGGCCTCTGAGGAGTGGAGGAAGGAGCGGTTTTGCTTCCCAGGATTCCTGCACCCCCAGCCCAGGGTGGCCCCTCGCCGGCGCCCGTCCTTAGCGGGGGCCCGTGTGCGCTCTGTGAATGAACGAATGTTAGAGCGGGTCGTGTGGTGTTGGAAAGTGACACGTCACTTCAGTCGGGACTTGATTTTAATGCTTCCAATTTTGGAAAAAGAAACTTAGATCCCAATTCTTTTTTAAATGATAGTTTATCGATTTTGAGAGAGAGAGGAAGGGGAAGGGAAAGAGTGAGAGAAACATTAATGTGAGACACAACGTTGACCGGCTGCCTCCTGCACGCCCCCTCCTCGGCATGGAACCCACAACCCAGGCACGTGCCCTTGCCCAGGAGTGGAACTGGCAAGCTCCTGGCGCACGGGACAACGCCAGACCACGGAGCCACACCGGCCTGGGGCTTAGACCCCAATTCTTTTTATTTTATTGATTTTTTACAGAGAGGAAGGGAGAGGGATAGAGAGTTAGAAACATCGATGAGAGAGAAACATCGATCAGCTGCCTCCTGCACACCCCCTACTGGGGATGTGCCCGCAACCAAGGTACATGCCAGAATCCAACCTGGGACCCTTGAGTCCGCAGGCCGACGCTCTATCCACTGAGCCAAACCGGTTTCGGCTAGACCCCAATTCTTAAGTAGGACAGGAAACGGCCGAGGGAAATGATTTCCTTTATTAGCTACTGGCAAAGATGAACCGCATATGCAAACTGTCTGAGGCTTAACCCGCCACCTTCCCACAAGCCTCTCCCACTCCGGCTCAATATTTCAAACTTACCACATCCATTCCCCTAATTCGGGGGGGGGGGGGGGGGGGAAGAAGACTGCCTATATGAATGGAGGGGAAGGACCCCTGGGGCTTTGTGCTCCCATTCTTTAAAAAAAACAACATATTTTTATTGATTTCAGAGAACATATTATATATTTCAGAGAGGAAGGAAGAGAGAGAGAAAGAGATAGAAACATCAATGATGAGAGAATCATTGATGGGCTGCCTCCTGCACGCCCCCCACTGGGGATCGAGCCCACAACCCGGGCATGTGCCCTGACCGGAATCGAACCTGGGACCTTTCAGTTTGCAGGCCGATGCTCTATCCACTGAGCCAAACCGGCTAGGTCTGTGCTCCCATTCTTAAGTTTTACTCCTGTTCACTGAAAGGGCAGAGGACGGTGGGGGCAGAGCATGCTGGGGTCACGCAGACTTTATTTCCGATAATAGCAGCACAAGGTGAGACACCGGGCCGAGGAAGCATGGGGAGGAGAGTGAGTCTGGCTGGGAGGAGGGGGCAGATTGTCGGCAGTGCCCGGCACGGAGTAGGTGCGGGCAAGTGATTAATAAGTGAAAGGAGGTGATGTCTGAACATCAACCAGATGCTCAACGGGCCTGTTTACGGGGAGGAGCAGAAAGGGACTGTCCATGAGCACAAAGCCCGACCGGTCCATCCCAGACCCGTCCAGGGAATGACCGGGCGGTCGGCTGGAAACGGAGCGGGACCTAGGATAGTGTTTGGCAGACAATGGGTTATCCGAAAGCTAAGGGAGTGGGACACTAAAAACTGCATCTTCTAACCCAGCGTTAGTGGTCCTACAGATGACAACTCGTACCGAAGCAAAATGGGTTTGAAAAACATGATAGTTTGGCTGAGAGATTACCAGTAAAATGGTAATGTTATGAAGTAGATGACGGGGGAGAGGGGAGGCTGTTGGGAAGGATATTTGGGGTCTACTTTGTTCCTTCTATAATTAAGAGTACGTTTGCCGGGTGGTGTGACTCAGTTATTGAGCGTCAACCTATGAACCAGGAGGTCAGGGTTCGATATCCGGTCAGGGCACAGGCCCGGGTTGCGGGCTCCATCCCCAGTGTGGGGTGTGCAGGAGTAGCGGATCCATGATTCTCTCTCATCATTGATGTTTCTATCCTCTCTCCCTCTCCCTTCTCTGAAATCAGTAAGAATATATTTTTGGCCCTGATCGGTGTGGCTCAGTGGATAGAGCATCGGCCTGCGGACTGAAGGGTCCCAGGTTCGATTCCGGTCAAGGGCATGTACCGTAGTTGCGGGCACATACCCAGTGGGGAGTGTGCAGGAGGCAGCTGATCGATGTTTCTCTCTCATCGATGTTGCTAACTCTCTATCCTTCTCCCTTCCTCTCTGTAAAAAAAAAAAAATATATATATATATATATATATATATATATATATATATATATATATTGTTTTTTTGTAAAAAAAGAGTTCGTTGGTCTCGTCTTAAAAGAAACAAGCCCTTCCCTTGGCCTGGCAGCTTTCCCCTGGCGCCTTCCACGTTGCCCTAGCCGAGGTTCTGCAGCACCCCGCCCGCCGCCTTCCCCTCTCGAGAGCACATGGGTTGGCCTTCTGCTCTCCCTGGTGCAGTCTGAGGTGCCCCCAGGTACCTCTCCGGCCTTACCTTGCTGACTCCTCCTTCAGCATGGGCGGGGCTGACGGCTCCTCCGTGCCTTTTTCCTGCCCAGACCCCTGCGTACCTGTGCCCCCAGGGCCCCCTCCCCCATCACCTGCGCGCTGACACTGCCAGAGCTCTGCCTCCTCACAGCCCTCTCCGGGCTCCACCTGCCTTACCCAGCTGCCTCCCAGACATCTTCCTTTATTTGCCCCAGGGACAACTCAAACTCCAGAGGCCCCAGAAGGAAGTCATTTAATTCACTTTAGTTAACTGAATGGGGCCCCACTTCCTCACGTGGAACACAGGGGTATCACCCTCAGCCACTCACGCATACAGAAGCCTGGGAGGGAGATTAAATAACAGAGTAGCATGTCAGATAGACCCTGGCCCGTGTGAGCGATGCACAGGTGTTAACTATTACCCTGCCTTCACACAAACCCACAGATCCCCAAATGGACAGAAACCCAACCACCACATCGTTCAAGGCAGCACCTTGACCATCTTTCTTTTTTTCTTTTAAAAAATATTTTTATTGATTTCAGAGAGGAAGGGAGAGGGAGAGAGAGATAGAAACATCAATGACGAGAGAGAATCATCGATCGGCTGACTCCTACACGCTCCCTCCTGGGGGTCGAGCTCGCAACCCGGGCATGTGCCCTTGACAGGAATCGAACCCGGGACCCTTCAGTCCACAGGCCGACGCTCTATCCACTGAGCCAAACCGGCCGGGGCCACTTTTCTTTTATTATGAATTGATGGCTTTTAGAGAGAGAGAGAGACATCGATTTGCAGTTCCACTTATTCATGCATTCACTGGTTGAGTCTCCTTGTATGTTCCTTGACTCGGACGACCCCACAGCCTTGGTGTAGCAGGACCACGCTCTAACCAACTGGGCGACATGGCCCCCATTCCACTTCTTCAACATCTGACCTCGTCTCTCCTTCGCCCCAGTGCCTTGAGCTCTCAGCACCCCGTGGGCCTAGGGCAGTGGTCGGCAAACGGCGGCTCGCGAGCCACATGCGGCTCTCTGGCCCCTTGAGTGTTCTAACGCCACTTCTTCAACATAGACTCGCCCAGGCCGAAAACCGACTTCTGCGCACGGGCCACGAAGTTTCCATCGCCCTGTACGTGCGCGCCCGCACGAGGTCTTTTGTGGAAGAGCCACACTCAAGGGGCCAAAGAGCCGCATCTGGCTCGCGAGCCGCCGTTTGCCGACCACTGGCCTAGGGCTAGTCTCTCCCAGACCCCACTCTTGCCGCTCCACGCCTTCCTTGGAAAAGAGCCCGTTGCAGGACACCACCTCTCTCATATCCTTCCAAGGTCTCCCCACCTCTTTGGGGACAAAATCCAAACTCCTCGGAGTGGCACAGCCTTCAGGACCTGGCCCCCCTCACTGCCCGGCTCAGCAGGTCCTCCTTGGGGGTGCGTTGATGCCACAGGACTTGTCCACCTTCGGTTGGAATGTCTCCCAAACGCCGCTGCTGCTGCTTCCGGATGCGGGGCAGGTGCCGCTTCCTCCGAGAAGCCTTCCTGGACTTCCAGCCGGACGAACCCCCGTCTTTGGCCCCGGGGTCTCTGCCCGGACACTGACCACGCCTGAGCGCTATCATCCGCTCCTGTGCCTGCCAACTCCACTCACGGAGCCGTGAAGGCAGGAACATCGTCTCTCATTTCCACAGGCCCAGCCCAGCCCGGTGCCGGGGGGACGGCCGGTACGCGGGGCAGGGAATCAGGGCGAGGTCCTTCCACCGGAAAAGAAACCAGGCGGTTTGCGGCGTCCACGTCCGGGCTTGGCGAGCCCCGTCCCCGGCGGCACCGGCTGCTCCCGGGGCGGGGGCCCCCTCAGGCCGTGAGTCCTCCCGGCGCTTCGCCTCGCTTCGCCCGGAGGAGCCAGGCCGGCGGCAGCCCCGGGCGGCGCGCAGGGCTGCGGGGGCCGCAGACGCACGGCCCGCGGGCTGGGGGGCGGCCCGGCCCTTTGTTCCGGGCTCGGCGCCCGCACGGCCCGGCGGGAGCAGGACCAGCGCCGGCAGCTCCGCGCTCAGCAATGCCGGGCGCCGCCGCCGCCGCAGGGGCCGGCCCCGCGCTCTCCCACGGAGGCGCCTCGGTGTCCCGCGACCCGCGGGCGGGAAAGCGCGGGGTCGGCGTCACGCGCCGGCAACGCGGCGCGCAGGGCCGGGCGGGGCCGACGCGCGTTGGGGCGGGGCCAGCGCGGGCACCGGAAGCGCCGGGAGGCCCGAGCCGTCCCAGGGTGCTCCGCGCGGCGTGGACTCGGGCCGCTGCCGCCATCCCGCAGCCGGAGGCTGAGGAGGCCGCCGCTCGCCGGCCAGGCCGTGTGGCCAGAGGTGTGGGCGCGGGCCGACCCGCCGCCGCCGCCGCCCGCTCCTCCGCCTGCGAACGGCGCTGAGGGGCCCGCCGCCCGCCCGCCGCCCCGCTTCCTGCTCGGCCCGCCCGCCGCTCCGCCCCCGCCCGCCGGGCCGGCCCCTCCGCCCCGCGCGAGGTCTATGTGACCGCGGCCCGGCCGCCGCCGCCGCAGCGCGAACATGGACGCCGTCAACGCCTTCAACCAGGAGGTGAGGCCGGGCGGGCGCCGCTCCCCGCGCCGGGGCTGCGGCGGGGCCGGCGGGACGCTTCCGCCTCCGGCTCCGGCGGCCGGGCCCGCGCCAAGGGCTGCGGCCCGGGAGCGGCGGCGGCGGCGGCGGCGGGGCCTCCCCTCCCCCACGGCCCGGCGGCGACCTCGGCCGCGTCCCGGTCCGCGCGGCGCCTCGCCTGCCCGCTCCCGGCGGCCCCGTGCGCGGCGCGGGGGACGGAGGCGGGGCGGGAGCGGCCGCGGCCCGGGCTCCTGAGCTCGGCCGCGGCCGCTGGACTCTGATCCCGGGCGGGAAGCGCGGGCTGCTCCTCCTGCCGCTGGCCTCGCGCCCCCGGGACACGGGGCCGGCGGGCGGACGGGGGTCCCCGGTCCTGTGCGGTCGCGCACGCCGCACCCCCGGGGGCTCCGGAGCCCGGCGTGACACCCCGAAGTTGAATGGGAGACGCGAGTCCGCCGGGAGCCGGCCCCGCCGCCCGCCCCTCCCCGGCGCCTAATCCGCCCCGGTCTCCCGGAGCCTTTGCCGGCGGAAACCTCCCGGCCCGGCCCCGGCCCCGGCCTTCGACTGCACTCACCCGCGTCTCCCGGGCGGGAGTGGGAGGGCGGCGGGCCGGTGCCCCAGGGCGGCCCGAGCGGAGCCTGCCGCGGGCAGTGGGCTCTCCCCCGGCAGGTCCTGCACACTGACCGGCGTTTAAACGTCCAGACGCGGTGGTCCGAGGCGTCCTATGGGGCGTCGGAAACTTGCCGCCTCCCCCGAGGTCGCGTGGGCCGGCTGGTTCCCCACCTGCGCGGGGAGAACTTCTGATTGGCGGGGAGAGCCCGATGGGGACCCTCGGTCCCCGGCCGCCGGGAGGGGAGGCCGGCCCGCCCGCGGGGTTCGCCGGAGATGGCTGTCTTCCACGTGTTCCCGCAGGGTTGCCGCGGGGGGTGGACGGGGTCTTGCAAAGTTCGGTAGTGTTGTTTTTTCAAAGCGATGAAATAGTTCCTTTTTTTTTTTAAAAAAAAAAAGTATTGTTTTTTTTTCCAGTTACAGTTGACCTTCGATATTAGATTAGTTTTGGGTGTGCAGCGGCGCGGTGAGACATTTATATAACTGACCGAGGGCCCGCCGTCAGGCTCTGCAGGGTTTTTCTGTGTTTCCTGGTGTTTGTGGCTGGAGCAGGGGACAGGGCTCCGGAGGTGCAGGGCTGGAAGCTGACTTGGTTTCCCGGGTCACCAGGCCAGGCAGTCCCTCTCCTTCCTGCTCCCGCCCTGCAGCAGGTGCTTGTGGAAAGCAGGAGAGTTTACACAAATGGTACAACAGTTTCTTCAAGATGAGTTCACTTCTTTCCCAAGATAAAACTTACAGGGTATTTATTTACTTATTTATTTTTAATACATATTTATTGATTTCAGAGAGGAAGGGAGAGGGAGAGAGAGACAGAAACATCCATGATGAGAGAGAATCATTGGTCAGGCTGCCCCCTGCACGCCCCACGCTGGGGATGGAGCCGGCCCCTCCCCCCCCCCCCCCCCCCCGGGCTTGTGCCCCAGTCGGCAGGCCAACGCTCTGTCCACTGCGCGAGACCAGCCAGACCAGCCGGGCTCTTGTTTTTATTTTGAGAGCACGTTTGTTACGGCTGTGGACAGCGAAACGGGACTGGCTTGGGAAAGGCAGCAAAGGGAGCCTCGGAGACAGATGTAGGGGGTTAGCTGGACAAGCTGCCACGCCCCGTTGCTCCCCTGATTGCAAGTATGGTGGGGTCCCTTAGAGTTTAGGAGACGCTGGCCTGTGGGGGAAGGAGAGGCAGGGGTGTGCTCCCAGGAGGGAGAGAGCACACCGCTTACGAACACTTTCAGTGGCCGTTCTAGTGTATCAGGATCAGCAGTGTTTCTGCCCTGGCTGGGCGGCTCAGTTGGTTAGAGCGCCGGCTGCATGCGCCAAGGTTGCAGGTTTGTTCAGCCAGGGCGCGTACAAGAATCAACCAATGGGCACAAAAATAAGTGGAACAAATCAGTGTTTCTCTCTCCCCCCTTCCTCTCTCTCTAAAAAAATTATTTTTAAAAAAAGATGAGAAGTACTTAATTCTGACGTAGGCATTATGGAAGTTATTAAGAAAAGGCTCTCATGTTCTGAAAAAGTGATGATTATAGCTTTTACTTCAAAAAATCAAAAATAGGAATGATATAGACTTCATGAAAAAGGGAAATGGTATTTTATCCTTTTTAAATGTACAACATAAAAATTTGAGTATTGCTCATTTTTCTCAAATAATGCTCGTTTCCGTTCTAGTCTTTATGAACTTCAAGTTGCATTATGTCAGGTGTTATGTTGTCAATTCCAACTCTCCTCTCGAGAAAACTGTCCTCTGGAGAAGTTAGTCTGAATTTAAAGTCCATCTTGTGCCTGCTTGAGTCACAGTATTTCTCCCCATTCACGAATGTTACCGATCAGTGCTCTGTAGCCTCAACTCTCCCAAGCCTATCTCACTTCACAAACTTTAGGGTGCCCGCTCAGCTGCGCAGCTGTGCCCTGACACCGTGGCACCACCAGTGGCCCCCGGGGAGTCTAGTCCAATAAAGGGAGGGAGAGAGGGACAGACAGACAGACAGACACATCGATCTGTTGCCTTCCGTACCTCCCCTGACCGAGGATTCAGCCCGAAACTTTTCGGCATACAGGACAATGCTCCAACCACCTGAGCCACACCGACCAGGGAATGCTTTTAATGTGTGCTAGAACAGCTTTCTTTGGGGCCTTTATAAAACACTGAGGACTTGACAAGAGAAAAAGGTGTAGAAATCGCAATTGAGGGGGGCCACTGCTGGGATAAGTGACCAGACGGCTGACTACTGGGAAGTGAGGATGGTGAAGTAGTTGGTGACCTGACAAGTTTCTTGTCTCGTGTTTGAACTCCTTTTTTGGGCTGTGGACAAACTGAAGGCTGTAAGTTGAATGATACAATCATGACACTTGCTGACTTGTAGTGTGTCTGGTGGAGGGCAGAGGTGTGGGGAAGTGTGGCACAGACTCTGAGCGCGGCCTGGCTGTGGTGTGAGTGGAGGAGGCACTGGTGGCCAGAGGAACCCCTGACCTTGGCATCTGTAGGCTCAGGAAGCACCTTTGCCCACGTTCTCAGTGCGGGGAGAGGTGATGCCACGGACACAGGGAAGCGGTCACCAAAGCATAGTTAGCGGAGGGTGTGTGTCTGGTTTTGGAGCAGTTACATTGGAAAGTCATGTGGAACTTTTGGCCTTCAGTTGGGCATCTAGGACTCAAACTTGGAAGCATTCAAAAAAGCTCAAGGCAGACTCCCGGAGTCACTCACCTGTGCCATGAGGAAAATTGGGGCGGGGAGAGAAGGAATGACTGTTGAATACGCATCGATGGGATGTCAGGCCCTTTATACATACCTAATTTAATATTTCTACAACCTCACCTAGACACCCATTTATAAATGAGGAAACGGATCTTTAAAGAAGTGATGACTCGCCCAAGGGCATACTGGGATTTGAATGCAGATCTCCCGTCATGCTTGTTACCTGGAGAGGATAGTTCGCGTGGTATCTGGAGAGTGGTCACAGGTTAAGACTTAAGAAAAGGGTGTCTAAAATTTTTTAGCGTAATGGGATCTGAAGTTGAAGGTGACATGGTGATGGGGAAGATGAAGAAATAAGGTAGCAAAGGTAAAGTAGTCTTTAAAGTTTGATTGTGAGGGATTCAAGGACGAAGGGAAGGCAGAGCGGTTAGCAGTGTAGTGGCACTGGTGCTGGCCTTGTGTATGCTCACGGATCCAAGGTCTGGCTTAGTGAGTGGTGTCTGTTAGACGGAGGGGAACTTGGGATGTTGGAGGAGGCAAGTATAGAAAAGCGTAGTTTAAAGAAACAAGAGGGTGGGTAACGTGGAGCGGAGTTGTGCCTAAGGAAGGAGATTGGAAGCTCAGGTAAAACAGGTCAGCTTCTGGTGTGGAAAGAAGATGAAAAAGGAGAGGCTATCACAGACGCCCATTTACAGCACCTTTTGGTAAGACAGTGTTAAATGTTGTAAAGATGAAAAGGTCAGTGATCAGTTGTGGCCAATTCTTAGTTGTGTTCTGCGATGTTTGTGCACTCCCATTGTTGAATGAATGAAGTTTATAATGGGATATTCTAATCCATCGGTTGCATTTTTAGCCTTTAATCAATCTTCTCTAAATTCAAAAGGACAGATCTGCCCCCTACTTCCTCCCACCACTCCCCATCAGAAGCAAATAATGGATTATCAATCTCTGTGGTTCTTAAACAAAATACATTATTCTGTGTTCTGATACACATGGGTAGTGTATTGCATATATTTGGCAATGTGGTTTTTTGCTCAAACATTAATACTATGTAATAAGATTTAGTTCATTCTAACTGCTGTGTGATATGCCATCCTTTGAATAAATTGCATCTTATTTAGCTGGTTCCCCAGTTGATAAACGGTTAGGTTGTTTCTCATGTTTTGCTGACAAACACTGCAGTGACCATTCTTAAACATCTCCTTGTGTAAGAGTTCTCAAACTTTGGATTTTGACTCCTTTCAACTCATCAAAGTTAAGGATCACAGAGAGCTTTTGTATCTATGGATTATATCTATTGATATTTACCATATTAGAAATTTAAGCTGAAAATGCATTGAAAATAACCTGTTGCATGGAAACATAAGTACATTTTAAAAAATGTATTGATTTGAGAGAGAAACATTGATTTGTTGTTCTACTTATTTATGTATTCATTGGTTGATTTTTTAAAAATATATTTTTATTGATTTTAGACAGGAAAAGAGAGGGAGAGAGAGAGGAGACAGAAATATCAAGGATGAGAGAGAACTGATCAGCCGCCTCCTGCACACCCCCCACTGGGGACTGAGCCCACAACCCAGCACGGGCCCCAACTGGAAATCGAACTGTGACCTCCCGGTTCATAGGTCAACGCTCAGACACTGAGCCACACCAGTGGTTGATTGTTGTATGTGCCCTGATTGGGGATTGAACCTGCAACCTTGGCATATTGGATGGCACTCTAACCAACTGAGTATACCGACCAGGGTATAAGTGACATTTTTAATGAAAACTGTTTTCAAAACAAAAAAGTTAGTGAGAAGAGTGGCATTGTTTTACATTTTGCAAATCTCATTTAAATTTTGGTTTAATAGAACCTGGATTTTTAGCAACGACTTCTGTCTCTTGCATTATACACATCATATAGCTTCTGGTAAATTGCTAAGGCCTTGTGAGAAAATGAATGAAAAGGGAAATGTCTTAGTATTGGTGTGCAAACAGCTTCTACCTCACAAACCACGTGGAGGAGCCCAGACCCGTGGGTACTTGTTGAAGAGTGCAGCGCTGGGTGGTGTGGACATGATGGATGCCGCATGGACGTGCAGGAGGCAGACGGGGTGCTTTCAGCCCGTTCATCTCACTGGTGTCCTTAAAGCCAGACGTGCGCTTTGTGAGGACGTGATGGGCCGTGATGGCGTGCACTTACTGCAGGAGCGGACAGTCTGGAGCCGCCCTGTTGTCCTTAAACAAAATACATTAGAAGAGTTGAGTCCCCGCTGGAAATGGCTGTGTATGGCTTCCTGTCTGTTTCACCTTTGACTACTGGGTGTGGGTGTCTTCTGCAGTCAGGTCGCATGATGAGAACGTTGTCCTTTACCTGTGATGTGGATCTTCGGTTGTTTGGTCCTTCCTTTCTTCTCTGAGGTCTGTCTGAAGAAATGCAAAGGCCGGCACGGGGCTCCTGTGCGCAGGAGGAGGCGGGCAGACCAGGACCGGGGAAGAGGCTGGTGTTTCTCCGCCTCGCTTGGCCACGCTGTGCTGTCATCCAGGAAGTCCGGACGGACGTTGGGAGTTAAGCTCTGGTTCTCCGCAGCAGCAGTCTGGCGTCACGGGGAGTGGCATGCAGCTGGCTTGCACAGCTGCTGTCACCTCTGTTCATGTTGAAAATATCCCCTCCTTGGCTATCATTTTGTAAAGGATTTTGTTTAGGAAAAAATTACATGGGCACATGATAAGGAGCTGATTCAGAGGAAGATTGGGAAGATGGAAAAGTTGGCTTATAAAATCTTGTGAAACAATCTATAATAATAAAAGCGTAATATGCTAATTAGACCGGACATCCTTCCGGAAGACCTTCTGGATGAAGCTGGGGCTGCGAGGGAGGCCGGGTCCCAGGTGCCTGCCGGGTGCCAGAGGGAAGCCGGTGCTGGCAGCCTGGGGAAGGAAGGCCTACACTTGTACGAATCTCGTGCATCGGGCCTCTAGTTCAGGAGATAAAACTACCGAATAGAAAGTTGACAAAATAGTAGTTGATTGTGTGTGTGTGGGCGGGGAGGGGGGTTTACCAAATGTAAATTATAGGTTGTTATATGTTATTCTCTGTCATGGAGTGCAAGTGAATGCTGTTCACTTCAATATTCCAGGTAACTTTTCTGTAGATAACTGCACACATTCAAACCTCACTTTAAATACACCTTGGTAACTCGGTATGAAAAACGTTGTCACATAAATGATGAGCCTTAGTATGTGTTCTAACAATCGTAGAGATAATATGCTGAATTCTTTTTTTAGCACACTTCAGAGCAAACCATACAACTTTAATGATGAGATAAACAAGCTATGTCATCAGGTATATAGAAGCAGCAGCTTACCTGTCAAAAGTTCAAAATTTTGGTAATATTGATTAACAATACTCTTCCTGTGGAACTACAGAAAAGGTAGAATTAATAATTATTAAATTTGCATTAGGATTAGGCCTGACCAAGATCTGTTGAAAGCTTAGGCTAGGAGAGACGTCTACATTTCTGTGTTAATATAAAGTGTAATTAACAGTGTAGTGCCCTGGCTGGTTTGGCTCAGTGGATAGAGCGTCAGCCTTTGGACCAAAGGGTCTCAGGTTCGGTTCCGGCCAGGGGCATGTGCCTGGGTTGCAGGCTCGATCCCCAGTGGGGGGTGTGCAGGAGACAGCCGATCGGTGATTCTCTCTCATCGTTGATGTTTCTCTCTCTCTCTCCCCCCCCTTCCACTGTGAAATCAATAAAAAATATAAAAAAAAAAAACCAAAACAAAACAGTGTAGTGCTACTATATATATATTTTACTTTAGAGAGAGAGTGAGACATCGATGTGTTGTTTCATTTATTTATGCATCACTGGTTGCTTCTTATAGGTGCCCTGACCAGGTATCAAACCCACAACCTTGGTGTATAGGGGCGACGCTCTAACCAACTGAGTTACCCAGCCGGGGCCTGTTATGATTTTTATTTGAGAACTAGAAGATTTCACAAACTATTATAAATTTTTATACCCTGGTTACCATTCTATTCAGTATTTGCATGACTTATTGATTATGTCTCATTGCTTTATAGTCAGGGGTCTTTGTTGGTGCTTGTGAAAAGATAGCTAAATATATCTAGAAACGTTGATATTCTAATGATGCATTGGACAGGTGGTAGAGAATTCAGCAAGAAACCCAGTGTAACTCTGGAGTGGAGTGAAGAATTAGAAGGCACAGTTTTGATGGGGAAAAACTAAAGATGGCTGCTAGGGCTCAGTTAAAAGTGGAAGACCATCCAGTTACCTCTGGAAAGTTCTGATTTGTGTTTGGACAAATGGTGGTTTTTGGTATAAGTCCATGTGGGTCAGTAATCCTAGTTGGAAGAGACCTATCCAGCATATGTGACATCTGGAGCAGAATAGTTCCTTTTTTTTTTTTTTTAAGCACAACCCTCTTCTTACAGCAAAATTATTTTCAGATATAGTCATAGAATCAGCCAGGAACAAAATTTGAACTTCACCCCAGTTACAAATAAATGTTACAATGAAAAAAAGAAGCTGATTAATATTTTTAACTGCATGAAGACTTTTTTGGAAAAAGTAGAAAAACTTATCTACATGCCAATAACGAATAATAATACACTAGTTTCTTTTCAAGCCTTAACTTCTGCATATTTGTTCATGACTGTCAAAGTTGATGTTCACATATTTGTGTTCGGTAGACAGTTACAGCCAGACTTGTCGATCTTATCTTCACCCATAATTGATTGTAGAACACTCATCATTACTATTTTTTAATTCTTATCCGAGGAGTGAGGATATTTTTTCCATTTATTCCTGCAGAGAGTGGAAGGGGATGGGGGGAGAAACACATTGATGTGACAAAGACACGTCAATTGGTTGCTCCCAGACGGGATGGGGACAGACCTGCAACCCAGGTACCAATTGAACCAAAGACTCTCCATGTGCAGGCCGGTGCTCTAACCACTGAGAACACCGGCCAGGGCAGAACACTTGTTATTTCAAGGACATGTTTTTCCTTGATTCTAGAGAGAGAGATCAAAGTGAGAGAAACAGAATGGCTGCTTCCCGTGTGCACCTGACCGGGAATCACACCCAAGACCTTCTGTGCCAGGGGCCATGCTCCGACCGACTGAGCCGTACCAGCCGGGCTTGTTAGTCGTGTTAATTACAAAACGTTGTACGTGAAGCAGCAGATCTACAAATAGTTGGGAAGTTTTAAACATAAGGTTACTTTGGGCAGAACATTTTTAAAATACATTTTTATTAATACTTAGGAAGGGAAAGGGATAGAGAGAAACATGGGTAAGAAAGAAACAAGTTTTGGCTCCTCCTGCACACCCCCTCCTGGGGATCAAGTTCGAAACCTGGGCTTGTGCTCTGACTGGGATTGGACCGACCTTCCGGTGCACAGGACGACCACTGAGCCACGCCGGCCAGGGCCCCAGTGTACCTTTCCGCACTGCCTCATGAGCCTTCCAGTAGACTCCCTCTTTTACCTTCGTCAGAGCTGTTTTAGCTGAAGTAGAAGGACAGTAGCCTTCTTAAAGGGAACCTATAATACGGCAATTTGCGGTAGGACACCTTGTGAGCCTTTAGGAAACATGAAATAGTTGTTAAACTTTAATAGTCACGTATCATCTAGTTCATCTTAATTAAGGGATGCTCAGTGATAAATCACTTTAGAAAGGACAGCCAAGTTTGGGGTTCAGACCTTTATGCACGTCTTTGCCATTGTTTGATAAATGCAAACACAAGTTTTACAAATAAGAGGGCTCCTCTCTAAACAACTTCTTGTACATTTGAAAGCATGGTAGCGAGTGCACTATAATGTATACTTTGGAAGAATTTGTCCAAGTTTGTTTAGTTTTAAGTCATCTGCATAATGCAATAGATAGAATCAATGTTTAAAACTTCAGATGTGCCTTTAGGCATTGATATTTCTTTTACTGGTTTATACTCACAATAACAATTGTAAATTGAGTAGGGATTTTGTTAATGCTGACATTTTCAGTTTTAGTCCCTTGCCTGTGCATAGATCCAGTCATTGTCACTTTGTGGAAATAACCGGGTCTAAATAAAACACATAAGGTGGGGAAGTTTTCTTTTCTCATCTAATCAAATGGGGGTATGTCCTGGAACCAATTTTCACTTCTTATTGGGGTCTAGTGGTAAATATTTAATTCACAAAAACGCTTTATCATCAACTTTGGGGGGTAAACAAAGTTCACTGGTGAGGCACAGGAAAAGTGATTTTTTTTAATGTGTGTGTGCGGGTTGTTTTGTTTTTAGAAAGGAAGAGAGAGATCTATCAGTTTGTTGTTTCACTTATGCATTCATTGGTTGGTTCTTGTATGTGCCCTGGCCAGGGATTGAACCTACAACCTGGGCATATCAAGATGATGTTCTATCCAACTGAGCTATGCGGCCAGGTTACAGTAACAGTGCTTTTGAGAGCCGGCATCTGTGCTAGTAGAATAGAATGATGGACTGAAGGAAACATTTGACATTTTCTAAAATCACCTCCTGGCCTGTTTCTTGAGCAAATGGAAAGGAAGGAGTTGAGGATTGACGGCCGGTCAGTGAACGAGTATTCCATGAAGACTAGAAAACCACCTATTGCTGGAACTCAGGGAGGACGGAGGCAGCCCTGGTCCTCAGGGGAAAGTCTCAGTGAAGTGTGGACCCAGGGAAATGGAGGGGAGTTGGCCACATAAAGAAAACATGAGGGCATACTTTATACGGTGAATCATCAGAAATTAACTGTTCAGAAAATTAGTTCTGCCAGCAGCAAATGGTAACAGAATTAGGGTTTGGTGATAGAATTGAAAGTGGGACATAACACAGATGAAGTTTAAACTACTGCTTGTTACATTGCTGTATTCTATTTTCTTAAATACACATGGACATAATTAACCCAACAGTGGTTCCATGTTTAGTATCAACAGTGGATATTTGCACTTGTATGTGTGTATTTTGTAAAAAGCCTTGTAAATTTGCTGCATTTGAACAGTGATTTCTCAGATTTGTGTTTTATATTCATAAGAGCTTCAGTTATTATAAAGATTTTTAAAGGGGTAAATTTATTTTTAAATATTTGTTTTAGTAATTTTGAAAAGTTTTATTAAAGATTTATAAGCTGTCCTAGCTGGTGTGGCTCAGTGGATAGAGCGTCGGCCTGCAGACTGAAGGGTCCTGGGTTTGATTCCGGTCAAGGGCACATGCCTGGGTTGCAGGCTCGATCCCCAGTAGGGGGCGTGCAGGAGGTAGCTGATCAATGATTCTCTCTCATCATTGATCTTCCCCCCCCCTCTCCCTCTCTCCCTCCCACCCTCCCTCTCCCTCTCCCCCTCCCTCTCCCTCTTCCTCCTCCTCCTCCCTTCGCCTTTCTCTCTGAAATCAATAAAGATATATTTAAAAAAATAAAATAATTCCTTAATTAAAAAATGTATAAGCCATTGACTTAGACATAACTTAATTTACAAAGCAAAATTGACTCCATGGACAAGTTTTATCTGATAACAATTGTATACATTTATTTGTAATCAAAAGTTGGAGAAATGCATTTTGTGTCTCAGACACTAATTAAAATTTTTTTTCATTTTAAAGTTAATGCAAGTTAAGTAAACTTAAATTTGAAAATAAAGAAAATATGCCACCAAATACCATTAATATTTTAGAGTATTTCAGTCTTTTTTTCTTGTCTACTTTTGTTTGGAAATTTTTGTATGATTGTTGAATAACAGGAAATTATTATTTTTAAAATGTATTGATTTGAGAGAGAGAGAAACATTGATTTGTTTTTCCACTTACTGATACATTCATTGGTTGCTTCTTGTATATGCCCTTGACTGGAGATCCATGCAAACTTGGTGTGTCAGGACAATGTCTAACCAATTGATCAACATGATTTTAAATTGCCATCGTGGAGAATTTGAGAACATATGACTATTTTATATAAATTTCTAGAAATGGAAGTATTAGATTTAAAATATTTTGATATTTTTTAGTTTTTGATATATAGCTTCGAAGTTTTCTCTGAAATTAAAATTTGCCCATTAGGTCTCATCAGTAGAGTATCTTCTTTGCTTTATGCTAATCTACACTCAAGCCAGTTAGGTAATTGAATTATATCTCATTTTTATATTTTTATTTTAATATATCTATATTTTAATTGTTGATAGTATTACAGATGTCAACCATTCCTCCCCCACTTCCCCCTTCTCCCAGCCCCTACCCACCCCTCCAGGTCTTCACCACCCTATTGCCCGTGTCCATGGGCTATGCATATAAGTTCTTTGGTTTATCTCTCCTTGTCCCTACAACTCCCACATTGAGGTATGTCAGTCTGTTCATGCCTCCCTGCTTCGGGTTCTCATTATTTTAACTAGTTATTGGTAAGGTTGAACTTTGTGTTTATTAATCAGTTATGGGGTTATTTCTGGTGATTGAGTTCCTTTCCTGTACATTCTTCAATTTCATTAGTATCTGTTTGTACATATTGATTAACTCGCTGTATTCTGCTTGGCATAATGGTACTTATTTAAATGGTTGGTTTGCAGCCCTTAGCCCCCATCCTGCATCCCTCAGCACATTGATTTTCTAGTAGTTAGAAAGCATTAGCTCAGACAAACCTTTGAGAATGGATATGTAAAGGCGTAAGATAGAATGTCAGGTAAGGAGGGACTGTAAAGCCTCACCGAATGGTTCTAGCAGTGAGTCTTAGGAATTGTCTTCAGGCTGTAATTAATAATGAGACGGTCAAAGCCTCTTTGCAGGAAAATTGTTTTATTTTTAAAAACATGTTCTTATTGATTTTAGAGAGAGGGAGGGAGAGAGAGAAACATTGATCAACTGCCTCCTGCATGCCCCCCAATGGGGATTGAGCCCGAGCATGTACCCTGACTGGGAATGGAATTGGCTACCTTTTGGTCCATGGGACTACACTCAGCCAACTGAGCCACACCCACCAGGGCAAAATACCTTTTGTTGGAAAAAATCTAATGTGTACTTTTATAATGTTTTTATATGTTACTAATAAACATTCAAGTTATGTTGGACTTAACTCTTGATTTGGTTGAAGTCAGCATGTCTGATATATTGAGTCAAATGAACAGAAGAAGAAAGACTGTAGAATTAAACTCTTTGATACCTGTGTCTATTGGGGGAGATTTGAGTACCAGCCTGTCACTGTATTTTTAAAGTTTAGAGAAAGAAATGGTAGGGCATCACATTGAAAGAGGTGCTGGAAGGAAATATTGCTTGAGGGATTTAAAAGGTTAAAATATTTACTTATACTAGTATATAGTCTAATTCTTTGCATTGCTTTGACAGCTCAATTTCAAAAAATAGGAAAAGACGTATTTCAGAAATCATAGGCTTGATGCCAGTAACTTTGATCTCTGCCAGTTGTTAGTTTCTTTTATGACTTTCTAGAAATTTCTAGTCACTGGGAGCCAGAACAAATTTACTCACAATTTATAATACACCAAATTAAACTTTCGTTTTGTAAAATGTTTTTTGTCTAGTGAAGACTGTAAACCACATATTTCAGAATAATATCGGTCATGATTTCATCATGAATAAATTAGAAAAATGGAGGCAGGATGAGAACGTATTGTTAAGTGAACTTTAGCTAACTGGCAATGTCCAAGTCGTGTCAGGTCATTCCGCAAGTAGGTCCTGTTCTTTTTAATTAAAAAAAACACATTGAGTTACAAATAAAGGCACATCTATTGTCCCTCACTGAAGAAAAAACAAAAACCATTGAGTTGGAGGGAGGCGTGTAAAGTGGGCTCATGAAATATCCAAGCGGTTGGAATCGCTGCCACGCCAGGCCGCAGAAAAGCCTCGCTGAATCCAACGGAAAGGCAACAGGAAGAGCCAGATAGATTCCCGTGAAAACGTCAGGGTTTCAGTTGATGATAGAGGTCAGTTAACGATAGATTTGGCAGGCTTTTTAAACACCAATAATGCCTGTCCCCAGGTGTCCACATTCTGAATCCTAAACCTGTGAGTGTTTTTTTAAATATATTTTATTGATTTTCTACAGAGAGGAAGGGGGAGGGATAGAGAGTGAGAAACATCGATGAGAGAGAAACATCCATCAGCTGCCTCCTGCACACCCCCCACTGGGGATGTGCCCACAACCAAGGTACATGCCCTTGACCGGAATCGAACCTGGGACCCTTGAGTCCGCAGGCCGATGCTCTGTCCACTGAGCCACACTGGTCAGGGCAAACCTGTGAGTGTTTGACATGGCAAAAGATGTGACTAAGTCAAGGAGATGGGTTAATTATCCTGCGTTGTCCCGATGAGCCCAGTGTAACCCAAGGGTCCTTCTGTGAGCAGGCAGGGGAGTCCATGACAAGGAGGCAGGGTCACGGAGCAGGGAAGACCCCACACTGCTGGAGGGTCTGCAGGTGGAGAAAGAGCCCTGAGCCAAGGAATGGAAGCGCCCTCTGAACGCCGAAAGGGCCGGAAATAGATTCTGCCCCAGAGCCTCCCGAATGCAGCCCTGCCAGCACCTTGACTTGAGACTAGTGAGAGTCTGGCCTCCAAAACGGGCAGATAACACACTGCTTGTTTTACGATGCACAGTTGGTTGTGCTGTGTTACTGCAGAAATGGGGAACTAGCACAAAACAATTTATGGGTCCCATTAACATGGGGATACGTCTGGAGGGGAGATATCCGAAGGGACAGTAGTACGAAGATGCTGCAGCCATTGGAGCTGATGAGTTTTAAGCCTTTTCACTAGCTGGGACCTGCCATCGATGTTGTAAAGGTGGATATGAAATTGGTATGACTGCTGAGTAGGTACTGACGTGCTGTACAGCTTTAAAGTCTTCGATACTGCTACATTTTCACTATGGAGAAGATTTCTCTAGAGGCAGCATTTGGACAGTAGGTATAACACAGACAGTATGGTGAGCCATAACAAAAATCCCATCCAGGGCATGGCATAGCTCTATTGACTGAGCCAGGTATATGTCAGGTATCCTGGGCTCAGAGTTTTATATATAGACTAGAGGCCCGGTGCACAAAATTCATGCACGGGGGGCGGGGGTGACCCTCAGCCAAACCTGCACCGTCTCCAATCTGGGACCCCTTGAGGGATGTCCGACCGCCCATTTAGGCCCAATCCCAGTCAGACATCCCTCTCACAATCCAGGCTGCTGGCTCCCACCCGCTCACCTCCCTCTGCCTGATTGCCCCTAACTGCTTCTGCCTGCCAGCCTGATCACCCCCTAACCACTCCCTTGCCAGCCTGATTGATGCCTAACTGCTCCCCAGCTGGCCCGATTGCCCCTAACTGCCCTCCCCTGCTGACCTGGTCACCCCGAACTGCCCTCCCCTGCCAGTCTGGTAGCCCCTAACTGTCCTCCCCTGCTGGCCTGGTCACCCCCAACTGCCCTCCCCTGCTGGCCTGGTCTCCCTCAACTGCCCTCCTCTGCCGGCCTGGTCACCCCTAACTGCCCTCCCTGCTGGCATGATTGCCAAAAACTGCCCTCCCCTGCAAGTCTGGTCCCCCCCAACTACCCACCCCTGCAGGCCTGGTCCCCCCCAGCTGTCTTCCCCTGCAGGCCTGGGTCCCTCCCAACTGCCCTCCCCTGCAGGCCTGGGTCCCCCCCCTCCCAACTGCCCTCCCTTGCTGGCCTAGTCTTCCCCAACTGCCCTCCTCTGCCGGCCTGGTCACCCCCAACTGCCCTCCTCTGCTGGCCTGGTCACCCATAACTGCCCTCCTGTGCAGGTCATCTTGTGGTGGCCATCTTGTGTCCACTTGGGGGCAGCCATCTTTGACCACATGGGGGCGGCCATCTTGTGTCTTGGAGTGATGGTCAATTTGCATATCACTCTTTTATTAGATAGGACTAGTGGCCCGGTGCAAATATTGCTATTTGCTCTTTTTCTATAATAGAAGTGTCAGAGATGAAAGAAAATTAGTAAAATGTATATGAAAATCTTCCTCCTGTCAGAGTCTGGGGCGCATCGCGGGACCCAGGGTCAAGTCCCTGACCACCCGTGCGCGCCTCGAAATCACGCGAGACCAGACCCAGCCGGCCCCATGCTGGGCGGGGGTGCGCAGACTCAGGTCCCCTGTCAAGCCCTGCTGGGTGGGGGTTGCAGCCTCAGGTCCCTCGGCCCGGGGCGAAGGGCACGGCCTGAGGTGGCCCGTCACTGGGGTAGGAGGCGTGCCTTGAGTTCCTCTGTCAAGCCCCGCTGGGCGGGGGCTGCAGCCTCAGGTCCCCCGCCTCGGCCCAGCGCCATGCAGCCTCAGGGCCCGCTGCCCAGAGGCCCTCCGCGGCAGGGGTGGGATGCTTGCCTCATCGTCGCGGCGATGAAGCAAGCATTCTGCCAGGCCGCTCATGCTGCCTGCTCTCAGTGGCCACCCCCTGGGACTGGGGGACTCCGACGGGGCTGAGAGGACTGGGCACCGCCATATGTGTGACGGAGTGATGGTTAATTTGCATATTACCTTTGTATTAGACAGGACTAGAAGCCCAGTGCATGAATTCGTGCATGGATGGGGTCTGGCTGGCCTGGCCCCAATCGGGGATGATGGGGGCTGGGCCTGTCGGGAGTAGGAGATGGCGGGAGGTTGGCCGGCTGGCCTCACCCCCTGATCAGGTGGTTCGCTGGCCACAGTGGGCGTCATAGCGACCGGTCGTTAGGTTGTCACGGTCGTCACATGTTTGGACCCGGTTTCAAAACCAGGTCTGTCTGACTTGTTCCATAATACCACATTGTCCGGCTATTTTTGTTTTTGGTTTTTTTCATTAGTAGAGTTTGTTGGAATTATATTAAGTTTTATAGTTTTCAAGCTTTACATATAAAGCTGATAGGTTTTTTTGTGTTTTATTTTCCGTAAAGTTTGTTGACTGAGATTAGATTCTGGTCAGAAAAGGCTGGAGTCTAGTTTGTAACTATGTGCAGTCTGAAGGTCGTTGAAAAGTATGAAGTTTTTTCTGACTTGGCAGTGCTGTTTTCCCCCGCAGCTTGTCCATAAGCAACGCATTAGTGGGTTCAGGACTCCGCACGTTATTGAAAGGTGACCAGCGGTTAGTTTGGGCTTAATGGTCATTTCTAAAGCAAAATCATTTTTCTGAATAATAGTCTTTGTACGTTTTTACCATGACCCCTCAGTAAGAAGTCGATTTTACTGAGACGCGGGTGCGTGCGCATGCATTCCACACCTGCAGGAGGGGTGTTTCACCAAACAGTGCCACCTTTGCTGGGTGTAGGACTGTTATGTCCCTACTGTGTGGTCACACCCACTAAGCTCATTTTTATAATCTAATATATTCTCTTCTTTAAAAATATATTTTTATTGATTTCAGAGAGGCAGGGAGAGGGAGAGAGAAACATCAATGATGAGAGAGAATCATTGATCGGCTGCCTTCTGCATGCCCCTTACTGGGGATCGAGCTCACAACCTGGGCATGTGCCCTTGGCTGGAATTGAACCCGGGACCTTTCAACCCACAGGCCGACGCTCTATCCACTGGGCCAAACCAGCTAGGGCTAATCTAATATATTCTCTACCTGCAATGTGAAAAGCACTGCTCGGGGTTATTGCCAGCATTCTTCCTTTTTTCAACACAATTATGTGTAGTAGTAATAGTAGTAGTAGTAGTAGTAAAAATAGCTAGCTACCATCTACTTTGTGCCAGGTGCTACATTAAGTGCTTTTATATGTATTGTTTGAATTAGTTCTTAAACTTTCTTAAGTAAGTAAGGGACTATCAACCCTCATTTTACAGACGAAGAAACAATTTTCCAGCCGTGCTAGAGCCAGGATTTCCTGGGCAATTCATTATTGAGCCTGCGTTCTGGTTGTTACTCTAAAAGAAATGGATTGTTTTCAGAAATTCAGTCATCATAATCTAAATCTTAGCCTGGCCAGCGTGGCTCAGTGGTTGAACCAGGAGGTCATTGTTCCATTCCTGGTCAGGGCACATGCCTGGGTTGCAGGCTTGTACCCCAGTGCAGGGCGTGCAGGAGGCAGCAGATCAGTGATTCTCTCTCATCATTGATGTTTCTACCTCTCCCTTTCCCTCTCCCTTCCTCTCTCTGAAATCAATAAAAATATATTTTAAAAAATAATAAAATCTTAGATTACCACAAGGTTGTGGGCTTCCTATCTCGGCCATTATAGGATGCCTTGACGTAACTTTTTGTTTAACGTTATCAAATTGCAGTCTTGCTCTGGATCAGTACATTCTCCCTACGTTGTTGCTGGGCTGGACATAGCACTTTACCTCTGTGCCGCTTACTGTTTGATATTAAAAAATCTTGGGGCACAGTCTGGTGGCTCCGTGGGTTGAGTGTTGACCTATGAGCCGGAGGTCACAGTTTGATTTCCGATGAGAGCACATGCCCTGGTTGCAGGCTCGAACCCCAGCGTGAGGGGTGCAGGAGGCAGCCAGTCAATGATTCTCAGTCATAATTGATGTTTCTATCTCTCTCTCCCTCTCCCTTCTCTCTGAAATCAATAAAAATATTTTTTAAGAAAATCTTTAGGTCCACTCCCTTATAACAATTATGTTTTGGTATTTATTACCTTTTCATTGGGTCTAAATGCATATATTTTTTCTTTGCTGTGTAGTCTGTATTATCTACCCTGTTCTCCTGTGCTAACATTATTAGAGTATAAAGTAATTTCCTTCTTGTTAGGTGCTTCTTGGAAGGAATCTGAGCTTTGGGAAATAGAGGCCACAGATGGAGTTTACTATCAGTTAGCTTTATGACTTTGGGTAGATGCTGGAACTTCTGTGCCTTAGTGTTCTCTTCTGTAAAGTGGAATTGTATCTACCTCATCATAAAGGCTGTTAATTTTTCTATCCAAGTAAGTGTCAATCTGCATAGTTACTATAAAATATATCAATTTCAGCATAATTTCAGGATCACTATCTAATGAAGGCATTGATCTAAATATGAGGGGACCTGTGTGCTGAATTTGTGCCTTCAAGAAGTCAATGAAATATTAGTAACATTTATTGAGTTTTTAAAGGTAATTTTTAAACCTCCAGTTTCGAAACTTCTATATTTGCCTAGTGTTTTTCTTCATAAATTACCTATATCAATTACAAATTCTTAAGTTTAAAACTTAAGAAAGACATTGGTAAAGGAAAGTAAACAGCATCTAAAGAGAAACTTAAATATGATGGGAGCCTTCTAATGCTCACAGGTCAGAGCTATTTTGAGAATGGTCATCTGAAAGATGGCTGTCTCCTCTGTGTGCCAAACCCGGAGCTTACAATACCACCCATTATTAAGCTCTCAGATAGTTGTTGAGGGAAGGAAAAATGACCCAATGTTGCACTTCAGCTTTCTCACCTGCCACTTACTCCTTAACCAGTTGAACTTTGAAATCACTTTTCAAGAACTGGCATCACTTCAGCCACCTGATTGTCAAAGGGCACGAACAAGGCTTGGTCCTAGCCTCACAGCATTGTCCTTGCAAATGCCTTTACTTTCTGGCATTCGTCTTCTTGGTGCTGGCTCAAGAAGCCCTTCTCTATGCCGCGTTGGCATTGTTGGTATGGACGCTGGCAGGGCATACGTTCCCAGCCCCTTCTCACTATAAGGTCCTCTCACTGTCCTCGTGCCTTTGATTTCGTGACTTTTCAGTTCTCGGCATGGATCTCTCTTCTGTGTTCAAGATCCACGTTCCAGTCTCCGCCTGGGTATTCAGTAGGCTTCCCAAATTAAACTCAGTGTGTTTCACTGTGTTACCCCTGGACCAGTGCAGGATATGGACAGGCATGGATGCCTGCTTGTTATTGTGTGTGTATTCTGTAAGCAACATTCTGTAAGGGCATGGCGTGTGCTATTAGGGATTATGAATGAGCTTTCAACAAATTTTAGTTGAGACCACTCTCTGGGCATCATTTAAAACAGATGTAACCCTTTTGAGTATCATCTCAAAACAAGTGTAACGGCATCTATGGTCGTTATTAATATCCTGTATAATAAAAGCCTAATGTGCAAATTGGCCGAACGGCGGAACTGGTGAAATGACCTGTCGCTGTGATGTGCACTGACCACCAGGGGGCAGACACTCAACGCAGGAGCTTCCCCCAGCCTGCAGGCCCCAACCAGCCAAGGCGGGTGCCAGCAGGGGCCCCTGATCACCCTGCCAGTCGCCCCACAGCTCGCCCTGATCGCCGACCAGGCCTAGAGACCCTACCCCTGTACAAATTTCATGCACCAGGCCTCTAGTAAATCAATAAAATAGCGTACCTCCAAACTCAGTTCTTCCTGATTCATAGCAGGCTCTCACGTGCTGGCTGCCTCTTCCCAAGTCTCTTCTTTAGGGCAGCGGTTGCCAACCTTTTGGACCTCAGGGACCAGAGTGGTCTGCAGACCACCGGTTGGGGACCGCTGCTTTAGGCAGTGTGATACCACCCTTCCTCTGCATCGGAATGATAGCACTTGAAGGCCCTCTCGCTGGCCGTTTTCGCCTGGAACGTGATACTGCTGTATGGTACAATAGTCTGTATAGTATTGTAACTTTTAAAACAAATTATGATGATTGAAATGTATAGATTAGGTGGGGTATTTCATCAGAAGATACACTGATCTGGTCTGTCTTGTAAGCTCAGTTGGCTGTTTTTTGTTGTGTGGTTTTTTTTTTAATGGCAAGTTACTGCTGAAATAATAAAGTCCTGTTTGGGACATTAAATGAATATTAGTTCTGGCGTGGGCTTCATTAAAATGATCCTCTAAGTTCTTAATGGCCAGACAAGTAATTTTCACTATTGCTTATTCTTAAGACCCATATAGTATAATTTTTTTTGCATCCTCTTTTCTCTACTTGAAGGTACAAAGAAAGAAATAGAAGAGTAAAACTGTCCTAATAAATTTTATAATTTACTAGAGGCCCGGTGTATGAAATTCGTGCACGGGGGGATGTCCCTCAGCCCAGCCTGCGCCCTCTCCAATCTGGGGCCCCTCGAGGGATGTCGGACATCCCTCTCACAATCCAGGACTGCTGGCTCCCAACTGCTCACCTGCCTGCCTTCCTGATCGCCCCTAACCGCTTCTGCCTGCCAGCCTGATCACCCCCTAACCACTCCCCTGCCAGCCTGATCACCCCCTAACCACTCCCCTGCCAGCCTGATCACCCCCTAACCACTCCCCTGCCAGCCTGATCACCCCCTAACCACTCCCCTGCCAGCCTGATCACCCCCTAACCACTCCCCTGCCAGCCTGGTTGCCCCTAACTGCCCTCCCCTGAAGGCCGGTCCCCCCCCAACTGCTCTCTCCTGCAGGCCTGGGTCCCTCCCACCAGCCCTTCCCTGCAGACCCGGTCGCCCCCAACTTCCCTCCTCTGCCGGCCTGGTCCCCCCCAACTGCCCTTCCCTGCAGACCCGGTCGCTCCCAACTGCCCTCCCCTGCTGGCCATCTTGTGTCCACATGGGGGCAGGATCTTTGACCACATGGGGGCAGCCATTTGTATGTTGGAGTGACAGTCAATTTGCATATTACTCTTTTATTAGGACAGTGGTCGGCAAACTCATTAGTCAACAGAGCCAAATATCAACAGTACAACGATTGAAATTTCTTTTGAGAGCCAAATTTTTTAAACTTCTTCTAACGCCACTTCTTCAAAATAGACTCGCCCAGGCCAGGTATTTTGTGGAAGAGCCACACTCAAGGGGCCAAAGAGCCACATGTGGCTCGCGAGCCGCAGTTTGCCGACCACGGAGATAGGATAAGTGGTCAGAATATTCCCTTTATAAATGTGTTTTGTATATTTTATACAGTATTGATATTTAAAATTTTTAAAATTTTCTTTATTTTTATTTTTTAGAATTTGTATTTAAGTTGAAATATTTTACATTTTTCTTGTTTTTCAATTGATTTATATAATCTGAGATTACTATCTTCTTTCTAATTGTTTTTCAATTAGTGATCATTCTCAAGAATTTTTATTATGTTGGTAAATAAAATAATAAAGAACCACGACCTTACTTATTTAGATGTTTCTTTTAAAAAAAATGGATTTCTGTGTTAGAATCTTTGTTTTTTCTATTTTCTGTGTCTTAATATTATTTATGAAAAAATTCTACATTTTAGAATATGTTGCCAAGTAGGGATATTCCTCTGGGAAATGAGACTTTTGTTCTTTAGGCTAGCTTTATTTATTTATTTATTTTATTTATTTTTATTGATTTCAGGGAGGAAGGGAGAGGGAGAGCGAGATAGAAACATCAATGATGAGAGAATCATTGATCAGCGGCCTCCTGCTCACCCCACACAGGGGTCGAGCCTACAAACCGGGCACATGCCCCCACCAGGAATCCAACCATGACCTCCTCCTGGTTCATAGGTCGACACTCAGCCTCTGAGCCACACCGGCCGGGCTAGGCTAGCTTCTTAGAAGCAGTCTCGTAGTAAAGTCTGTATCTTGGAAATCCTGTATTTGAAATATTAACATTAATTGGGAAGAAACAAGAAATCTGATTCATATAAGGTTGATAATGCTTAATTCAAATACCCTTTTAGAAATCCCACGTACTCGTATGTGCCTATGATTAAGCAAAACAGAAACAACAATTTAGGAAGCTATATATAAGGATCTTAATGTCAGGATTTTATCTTTATAACCTGTGGGTTCATTATGTCTGGGTGGATTTAAACTCTCACAAAATCTCAGTGAGGTTTGTAGTGTGGATTTATTGTTAATAGTGGTTGTTATTCCTGACTAAGTCAAGAAATTGTGGATTCCAGCTTTAAAATGGCATTTTAAATTTGTTTGATTTTAATACGTGTTTCTCCAAATGAATCTTCGATTGTTTGACTTCTCCAAAATCTCAGTGAGGTTTGGATTGAAGTTATATTATATATGGAATCACACTATTGCCACTTGCAGTTCAGGAAAACGGTGCCCGTCAGTAAGGTGGAATACATTTTTTTCTAGTATAGGTTCTGTAAATTTCGTAATGTTTTTTACCTTTTTTGCCTTTTATTGCTTTTGTTGTTGTTAATCCTCAACTGAGGGTGTTTTTTCCATTGCTTTTTAGAAAAAGTGGAAGCGGGGGCGGGGTTAGGGGAAGAAAGAAATATCAGTGTGAGAGTGACACATTGTCTGGTTGCCTCCTGCATGCACCCCATCCAGGGGTGGGAGCAAACCTGCAACCCAGGCACGTGCCCTTGACTGAGAATGGAGCTCTCGCCCTTCTGTGCCCAGGCTGCCGCTCTAACCACTGAGCCACTGGCCAGGGCCTTTTTGCTCTTTTTTGTTTTTTCTATTTTAATGTGATCTTTTCCCATTGTGTTTCCTAAGTGGCAGTGCAGGTATGTAGGAAAGCTCTTGATTTTTCTTTATTAGCCAAACTAGAAGCCCGGTGCAGGAAATTCGTGCATGGCGGGGGGTTGTCCCTCAGCCCAGCCTGTACCCTCTCCAATCTGGGACTCCTGGAGGGATGTCCGACTGCCCGTTTAGGCCCGATCCTGGTGGGATCGAGCCTAAACGGGCAGTTGGACATCCCTCTCACAATCCAGGACTGCTGGCTCCCAACTGCTTGCCTGCCTGCCTTCCTGATTGCCCCTAACCGCTTCTGCCTGCCAGCCTGATCACCCCCTAACCACTCCGCTGCCAGCCTGGTTGATGCTTAACTGCTCCCCTGCCAGCCTGTTTGCCCCCAACTTCCCTCCTCTGACAGCCTGGTCACCCCTAACTGCCCTCTCCTGCGGGGTTCATCACCTCCAACTGCTCTCCCTTGCAGGCCTGGTCCCTCACAACTGCCCTTCCTTGCAGGCCGGGTGCCTCCCAACTGCCCTCTCCTTCTGGCCATCTTGTGGTGGCCATCTTGTGTCCACATGGGGGCAGGATCTTTGACCACATGGGGGCAGCTATATTGTGTGTTGCAGTGATGATCAATCTGTATATTACTCTTTTATTAGATAGGATAGAGGCCTGGTACAGGGGTGGGGGCCAGCTGGTTTGCCCTGAAGGGTGTCCCAGATAAGGGTGGGGGTTCCCTTGGGGTGTGGGGCGGCCTGAGCGAGGGGCCTGTGGTGGTTTGCAGGCTGGCCACGCCCCCTGGCAACCCAAGGGGTGGCCCTGGTATCTGGAATTTATTTTCCTTCTACAACTGAAACTTTGTAGCCTGGGGCGGAGCCAAGCCTGCTGTTCCCTCCGGGGTGGCAGCCATTTCTGTGGCAGTTAATTCACCTTCTACAATTGAAACTTTGTAGCCTTAAGCGGGTGAGCCCGGCCAGGGTGTGCAGAAAGCTTTGCTTCCCCTGTTGCTGCCGGCAACCCTGGCCTGCTCTCTCAAGCTCCATTCTGCCGCCATTTGTTTGAATTTGTTTACCTTCTATAATTGAAACTTTGTAGCTTGAGTGGAGGCTTAGGCCTGCAATGGCTATGGAAAGCTTGGCTTCCTCTGTTACCTGGGAAACCTTGCTCTCTGTGGCTGTAGCCATCTTGGATTTGGTTAATTTGCATACTCACCCTGATTGGCTGGTGGGCGTGGCTTGGCTGGTGGGCGTGGCTTATGTAGCGGAGTGATGGTTAATTTGCATATTACCATTTTATTAGAGAGGATTTTTAAACTTAGTTCCAAAAGTTTGTTACTCTCTTAGTTAATACATTGCAAACATCTTGTAGAACTGGTGAATTGACCTCTAATTTTACCTTTAATTAAAAAAATTTTTTTTCTTATTTTTTTAAGCTCTTTTCACTTATGGATATGAAACCTCCCATCTCTCGAGCCAAGATGATTCTCATCACAAAAGCTGCTATTAAAGCCATTAAGGTAAGAGTAAAATAAACACATTTAATTTGAAACATGTCTGAAATTTTGCAATTTATTAAACAAGAGAATTCACCTTGTGAATTGATTCAGGCCTAAAGCAAAGAGCACTCACCAGCTGTTGCTGAGGGTGCAGGGCAGTTGTGTGGTGTGTCTGCATTGTAATGCTGTTTCCAAACAGCTTTCCCTTTCTTTTTGTTGTTACTAGTATTTCCCTGGTATATTTTCCCGTTTTATTGAGGTGTGATTAAATAAGAATTACAAGTATTTAATAATCTTACCTTATAATAGACAAATATGCAAATTGACCGCACCTTCGCTACGCCCAAGCCACGCCCACAAACCACGCCCACCAGGAAACCCTTGCAGGGACGTTGGGGTGTGGCGGAGCCCAAGGCCGGAAAAGCCTCGGGGTGGAGGCTTTCCCAGCCTTGGGCACCAGCAGGGAGCCTGCACGGATCGCAGGCAAAAGCCAGGGGTCGGCTCCTACGATCCGTAGCAGGGACGCTGGGTGCGGCCGAGCCCAAGGCCAGGAAAGCCTGGGGCGGAGGCTTTCCGGGCCTTGGGCACCAGCGGGGAGCCTGCACCACTGGGGTTCGGCTCCTGCGATCGGTAGAAGGGACACTGGGTGCGGCCGAGCCCAAGGCCGGGAAAGCCGCCCAAGGCTTTCCCAGCCTTGGGCACCAGAGGGGAGCCTGCACCGATCGCAGGAAACCACTGGGGGTCGGCTCCTGCGATCGGTAGCAGGGACGCTGGGTGCCATCGAGCCCAAGGCCACTGCCCGGGGCCAAGCCCCGACTCTGAAAAAGGCAGAAGGCGGTGGCCACAGCCAAGGCCTGGGTCCCCGGTGCCGGCAGAAAACTGGTGCAGGCAGCCAGGTGAATGAAGGTCTATTGCACGAATCTTCGTGCAAACGGGCTACTAGTATGTAATAAAACATGATGATTGGTAATCGCATTGTTCAACGACGGCCACAGTCCCGCTGCTGAGCACCCCAGCTCCTCAGGTGGCACCCGTGTGCTCCTAAAAAACGTGAACTCCCAGAAGTAGAGGGTAGAGTGCACGCATTTTTAAAATTTCATTTCATTCTTGTCATAAATCACCTGAGTATTAGCTTCATTTTTATTTTAAAACAAAAACTTGGGCTCCACGAAATTAAGTTTCTTACCCAAGATCACACCTAATTTTAGAAACTGCATAATTTAGTTCCAGTTCCATTTTTCTCAGCTCTCTCATAAAGTTGCCTTGATATGCTGCTTTGTGAAGGATTATTGATTTAAAAATCTAAGGGAAAGCCTTCTCTTTGGGGTTGGACGGTTGTAGTTTTGTGCTTTAGTTAATTTCTGATTTTTTTCAATCATTGGCTAGATTATTTTTGATGGTTTATTCAGTATAATCTTTTTGTTGTTGTTAGGTTAGTTTATTAGATTCCACATAAAAGTGAAATCATATATGGTGTTTATATCTTGAGAATTATTTAAATAATGCAAATTTCAAGGTTTTAAGTATTTTCTAATTACATTGCAGGAAATGTAGAAATATGTACACTGGAAAATAATTTTCTTTTCATTCTTTTCAGCTTTATAAGCATGTAGTTCAAATAGTAGAAAAGTTCATCAAAAAGGTAACTATCCGTTTACTTATTACCTCATTTCATTTATGTTCAGTATTTGTAATTTACTTGCTAAATTGTCATTTGGATGCTTGCTTGTAAAGCCACTACACAAAAAGTTGTCACCGCAGGTTCTTTTAAACCCCTCGAGGGTTTTTAAAGAAACAGGAGCACTTTAGAGCAGTGCTGTTGGCTGGGCATGAGCTTAGAGCGGGCGTCGCCAGCAGCTGCCTGCGCACCGAGCCTTGTGCTCCTGCCCTTTGCCCTGTTACTCTGTGGCATTTAACTCATCTGGGAGCATTTCAAGTGGAAGCACTTTGTATAGCTTTTACAGCTTCCCCCTGCTCCCCCCATAATTACATGTTCTTGAGTTACAGTGCTGTAGTATGTTTACAGCCGTGTGGTTAGCACGTGTGTGTCTCTGCAGAGTCCTGAGAAGGGAGACTGAGGCATCTTTGTCTTCTCCCCAACCGGGAGCTGTGCCGTGTGGCGCACTCGTAAGCGTGTGTGGCCTGTGAATACTGGCTGAGAGGTGGAGTAGCAAATCACAGGACCAATAAGCAAAATGGGGGAGCTTACAGGCACTGCAGGCACCACCGCACCCACTGTGTACCGATGCCAGATTTGGATCTGCTCCTGTTTTTTATGTCCATGGGCACCAATAAGAGGGAAAGGACACGCGCTGATTGGTAACCTGCTTTCCCCGCTGGGTTTATCAAACATGTGCAGCGTGATCTGTTGCGTGATTGTTTCCCCCACTTACTCAGCCGCTTCCCTGAGGGGACAGTGCACTCCGTGCCTGGCTTGTGGAGCAATCAGATGCCTCGTAATGGTTTTTCTGAGGACACATTTCTAGACGTAGAATTGTTGGATTAAATGTGGCTTTGCGTTTACTGCAAATCATCTTCCATAAAGGTTATACCCCTGGAATATGTAGGTATCTGTTTGTCTATTATTTTTTTCCATTTCATAGGCCCAAAACCTTTCCTTTTGGTTTTTGTTTTTCTGGTACTGTACTTGGACAGAATTAAATTGATACATTGTTAAAATTACCTTTTTCGAAATTTTAAAAGGTAAAATTTATTTTTTTGAGCAGGATGAATTGGATTTGTGTGGAATTGGTGTAGGGACTGGTGAACTAATGATGAATCTGGGAAGTTGTTGTGGGAGGTAGGGCATCAGAGAAAAGTAAAGTACGGGGTCTGAAGTACCAAGAAAATAGCAGCTCTGTAGACTGGGAATTGGACAAGCTGGCCATGAAGACAGCTAAACATGCAGGTAGTTTCTAAATAGAAAGAACCATTAGTATACAGAGTTTCATTAACATGAGGTTGATGGGTGTCAAATTGCTTTCTTGTATTGACTTTACATCTTTATCTTTGTAGTGTAAACCAGAATACAAGGTTCCAGGGTTATATGTAATCGACTCAATTGTACGACAGTCTCGTCATCAGTTTGGAACTGATAAAGACGTATTTGGGCCAAGATTCTCTAAAAACATAACCGCCACATTCCAATACTTATATCTTTGTCCATCTGAAGATAAGGTATAGTTAACATAGTTAATTTTTTAATTAAAACTTTTGTTTTCATTTATATTTATTTGGATCTAGATCTATGTAAATGTATTTTAGATATTTGAAGCCTCCTGTAGTATTCGAAAGAAATCATCGTAATCTCCGAACTTGAAACAAAACCCAGTTTTTTCTTTAGTTTTTTCCTCATATTTATCTTCCTTGTAAAATCCTTTAGGAAAATCATACTGTTGAAATATGAAAGCACGATTGTGGTTTTTGCTTGTATTTTTTAAAAAAATGTTTTTTTATTGATTTCAGAGAGAAAGGGACAAGGCGAGAGATGGAAACATCAATGATGAGAGAGAGTCATTGATTGGCTGCCTCCCGCACACCCCCTACTGGGGATGGAGCCCACAACCCGGGCCTGTGCCCTGACCTGGAATTGAACCGTGACCTCTTGGTTCATAGGTTGACGCTCAACCACGGAGCCCCACTGGCTGGGCAGGACCGTTGTGTTTTAAAGGTGACGTTGTTGGAAAGATTCACTTGTAGCTGAGTGATCAGGACGTTCTGTGGTTGAAAGGCAGGCTCGTCGCAGATGGCGGTGCGTCCAGAAGGAAGGGGCAGTGCTGGTTGCCGCTGCCTGGCATACAGAGGTGCGGGAGCAACAGTGACATTCGTCAGCGGTCAGACTGCAGTGTCCGATTCCGCACGTGTGTGGCTGGTTCCACCAGGCAGGGACTCCAGGAGGCGGGAGCCACGCACCCGAGAGCCTGTTGGGAGGCCTTTACAGGAAACAGCACATACATTGGAGTGTTGTGGGTTCTGTGTTCATAGTGGAGGGGTGCTTTTGTGGGAAAGGACACACGAGGAGAAGCAGAGCCTCGTCCTTGAGGAGGAGACGAGAGTGTCACCCTAAGTCACACCTCGCAGGCCTCCTTCCTGCTCACCTGTCCCAAACCGCTTGCCTCTCAGTTACTGGTCAGTTCCTAACCATCGCAGTTGTTGGAATCATCCTAAATGAGTGCTTCAGTTCTGTCACGTTTTTTGTCAGTGGTGGATGGGGTTTCTTTTCTTTTCTTCTTCTTTTTTTAATATATTTTATTGATTTTTTACAGAGAGGAAGGGAGAGGGATAGAGAGCTAGAAACATCGATGAGAGAGAAACATCGATCAGCTGCCTCCTGCACACCTCCTACTGGGGATGTGCCCACAACCAAGGTACATGCCCTTGACCGGAATCGAACCCGGGACCTTTCAGTCCACAGGCAGACACTCTATCCACTGAGCCAAACCGGCCAGGGCATGGTGTTTCTTTTTAACCATACATACAGTATGAGCATTCTAATCCACCTCTCTATTATTAAATAGTTTCTTTTGATTCTGTAGGTTATATGATTTTTCTGTTTCCTTTTTTCCCTTCTCTGTTTCGTATTGTAGGTAACACTGCTGACGAAAGGCTGGTTAGCTTAACGAGGCTGTGATTCTGACAATAGATTTTACTTTCCTAGGCCCTAGCCAGCCAGTTTGTCTCAGCGGATAGAGCATCGGCCTGCGGATTGAAGGGTCCCAGGTTCGATTCCGGTCAAGGGCACAAGCCCAGGTTGCAGGCTCGATCCCCATTGTGGGGTGTGCAGGAGGGAGCCGACCAGTGGTTCTCTGTCGTCATTGATGTTTCCCTCTCTCTCTCCTTCTCCCTTCCTCTCTGAAATCAATAAAAATATATTTAAAAACACACACACACACAAAACTGTTTAGTATGGAAAAATCGACTTAAGGTTATTGTTTTACTCTCCTTTTTTTGGTGAGGTGTAATAAATTACGTATGCAAATACTAATTGTGTATTCATGTTTCCTCCCACATAACAGAGTAAAATAGTTCGTGTGCTGAACCTTTGGCAAAAAAATGGAGTTTTCAAAATTGAAATTATCCAGCCCCTTCTGGACATGGCCGCGGGAAGCAGCAGCGCCGTGCCGGCGGCGGACAGCGTCGCCAACAATGAAGGTGAGGCTGGCTCTGAGCTGTGGGTGGGCGGAGCGGGTCTGTTCGCCTGCGGGACGCTTCGTGGGGGGACGGCTTCTTCCCACGACTGTTCGTAAGGAGGATTCGGCCCTTCCCGCGCTCGTCCCAGCCTCCCCTCGAGCAGCGCGGTCTCTCTTTGTCTCTGGTAAACGGAACGGACGCTGTTTTGGTGAAGAAGCTTAACAGAGGGTAAAGCAAACGGGCAGGTTAAAGTGTTCTTAGGCCTTCATGACCTCTTCTTGTTTAGGTTCACCGCCGCCTCCAGTCAAAGTTTCTTCTGAGCCCCCCCTGGTCACCACAAACTCTGTGCCACCCGTGCAGCAGCTGCCCAGTTCGGACGCGTTTGCTGCTGTGGCCCAGCTGTTTCAGACAACCCAAGGGCAACAGGTAAAGGACCGAGAGGAAGGGTTTGCCGTTGGGGACTGGTGGGGTCCTTGTGTCTCTTCCTGACAGTGAGCACATGCGAGGGAGGAAGCGGTGCTCTCCAGTAGAAAAGCCTGACTAGACGGACGGCGCGGGCGGGTGGGGTGTGGAGAGGTGAGCTGGGCACACCGAGCAGCAGGGCCCTGGGAGGAGAGAGAGCTGCAGGGCGCCCAGCGGCCAGTGCTGCTCACCGTTCTGACATCGCAGGCTGGTTCCACAGTCGTTCGAATTGGAGATGATGTTTGCGTTTCCCGGAAACATCGTTACCTTGCTCACCTGTCAGTGGGTGTGCTTTTCTTTTTGACCATTATTTTCTACCAGTCGGCTGTCAACATACATTTTTCACTTTAAGCAACACAGATGGTAGCCTTGCTATATTTATTCACAGCAACCTTAACCAGAACTAAAATGTTGATTCTTTTTTCTAGTTTACTCTGCGCCTATGCTATTTTGAGTTAACCTTTAAGATTTTTTAGTAAAATGTCTTGATACGATGATTACGCTTTGTTAGTGGTTTATCGGTTTTCCCATTCTTTAAGCTTCAGCAGATCCTTCAGACTTTTCAGCAGCCTCCGAAGCCACAGTCTCCCGCCATAGACAACGCTGTGATGGCTCAGGTCCAGGCCATCACTGCTCAGTTAAAGACCACGCCGGCGCCGCCGCCAGAGCAGAAGGCAACGGCGTTTGACAAGGTACGCTTCCCACAGCAGCCCGTGCGGCCCTCCCTCCCTGGCATGTTGGAGCCGGCCCTTCTCTAGCACCTGTGTCTGTTGGTTTTATTGTTCTGTGCTTTCAGGTGTCCCCACAGCATCACACATGGTTCTAATTCTGCTACAAATTTAATATACATACTCAGTGCAGAATTTTTCAGGAAATAAAGGAAAAACATAAAAGCGAACAGTGTAAAGGGAAGTACACAGACCTGTACCATTAAACCCCGCACTTGGAGTAACTGCTGTAACGTCGTGCTGTGCGTCTCCTCAGAATTTACTTCTTGGGGCTGGATGCCTTCAGCTCACTTGCTTTGATTTTACTCATCTTACCTCGTCTTTTTGTTGGTGCTGCGAGGTTAACAGATTTAGGTCTACATTTCGCTTGTTAGGCATAGTCCGCTGCCTGGGCACATCGCTGTTCAGCTGTCCCCCTTTCGGTAGACATTGAAGTTGCTTCCCGGGCTTTGTGTTAGAAACCCTGGTGACCACGTCGGTACGAGGGTGTCGGTTGTGCAGGTCCTCATGCTCTGTTGGCCTCGCATCTTCGAGGGGCAGCGCTCAGGGTGTGGATGTGCTGAGTACACAGCTCCGAGCTTCGGGTGACATGGTAACCCAGACAACTCCACTCCTGTCGTCTTCTCTCTTCTTTTTGTGGGCTTATGGCTACATAACGTTTTATTTCGTTTTACGGGTTTCACTACAAAAAGCACAAGTTTGAAGGTCCTAGAAATAAATGATAACTTTTCATCATCTGTGAGATTTCTGATTTCTTTCCAGCATTCTAATGATAAGATGTAATAACTTCCATTATATTTTATGTAAAATATGCTGGTGGTTCAAATTAAGACTCCGTGCAGTGAACCCTGCTTGTCACTGTGTTGTGGTGACTTATTTATTTGTTTATTTTTATAGATGTGTTTTAGAGAGGAGGGGGAGACACAGCCTCTTGTTCTTCTGCTTATGCATGCGCTCTTGGTTGGTCCTTGCATGGGCCCTGGCTGGGATTGAACCTGCAGCCTTGGTTAGCGGGACGACGCTAACCAGCTGAGCTACCTGGCCAGGGCTGCGTCTTGGTCATCTGTGAGTGACTACTGATTAGAAGGTTGGATAAAACTTTTGAGTGCAAAGGCCTCCACGTATGAGGGGGAACACAAATAATGCAGATGCTCTAACCCCCTTCTCCGAGCAGATGGGTGTGTGCTGTTCAGAACGACTTCCACGTGCATGTGGGTGTGAATGCTTCCATAGTGTTTTACTCACTTCCTACTTTACCTCCTCCCACCTGTATTTTTTTAAATTTTATATTTTCTTCTAGTGGTTTTGTATTTTTGTTTTTTACGTTTGTCTCTTCAGTTCTTTTGGAACTACTTTAGAATACGGTTCAAGATAGTTAAATCTTTGTTTTAGAAAGAACTAATTTTCCCTCACTGTTTTTATCTGAGACTACATTCTCATTTGTCTCTATGCCTATCTGTAGACACTGTTCTGTCCCACTAATGTATTTGTTTATTTTGCATTATAATTTAAGTACTTGTAACTTACATATCATATTTTATTTCCAGGTATCACATCCCCCTCTCTCCCCTCCGCCCCAGGTTTTCTTTAGCTATTCTTGAGCCAAGATGATAGTCAGGGTTCTCCAGGGAAACCGAGCCAACTTTATACACACAGCGTACACTAGAGAACGGGAAGGACTGGTTGGTTGATTTCTGAGGTTCTGGCTCAGGCAGTTGTGGAGGCTTACAGATTGGCCTTCGTAGGGCAGGCTGGAGCTGGACACTCGGTGCGAGTTCCTGTTCCATTCTGGAGTCTGCACCCCGAAGGGCACGGTTCTGGGTTGCTGTCCTGAGGATTCCTTCTTCAGGAAACCTAAGTTCAGCTGGTTGGTTGGGGCCACGCAAATGATGGAGGGTATTTCTTCCTTCAGAGCCCCTAATAGAAATGTGAGTCACATTAAAAATCCCTTCACAGTTCATCGAGGTTAATGCTTGACCAAACAGCTGGACACCGTAACCCAGCCTCGATGACACGTCCAGTGAACCAGCGCAGCATGCTTTGCTCGGTGGACTTGGCACGCGTTTTAGCATTCATGAGTCTGTGGGTTAATTTAAGAAGTAGTGATGGGTTTTTATAGTCTCCATAGACCGCAATGTCGTTTTTTGTATGTGTTGTACATTTGTTTTATTTATTCTTAGGTATTTTTCAGGTTTAGTGTTTCATAACATTTCATTTGGTTAATGATGACAGTGCACAAATTATTGATTTTTATTTTATCCTATAAAGTGGTCATGGTATTAAACACCTAATTTTACAGTTGGTTCTCTGATTTTGTAGGTAGCTGCTTTTTTTACTTTTCCTCTTCTACATCTCTGCCTGGCTCTTTCCCCTTTAATGCACTGGGCCAGGCCTTCCCGGAGAACGCCGAGGAAGGCAGTGCCGGTGGCCGCCCTGTCTCCTTCCTTTGAGTTGTAATTCCTCTAATGTTTGACCTTCAGTGGGATGGTCAGTGTTTGTTTTTGTATCACGTTTGGAAAAAGGAATTCTGTGCCTTCCTTACTGCTAAAAATGTTCGTTTTAAGCTAGTCAAACTGAACAGTTTGTTTATTTCAGCTGATTCATAGATCTTCAGTTGCCTAAAAAGCAACAAAAATGTATTTTTGGATAGATCTTATTGTGATTTTTTAATAGTTTTAAATCTTTCCCAAAGCAATAGGTATAGACCTTAAGACTTCAAATACACATTTATATGTGATAGACTTTAGAGATCATAGGTGTGTTTTTTTGTAGACAATTTAGACCCGAGTTTTAAACTTGGCTTTATTCTGGTGTTGAGTTACGCAGATAGTCAGTGTGCACCACTCTAAAGATAGTGATGGTAGCGCCTATATTGGATTGCCGCTGGGGCTGCATAAGCCAATGTGTGTAAACCAGCAAGGTGCCGGGTCATGTGGGACCACTCAGGTCCGGTAACCTGAATCACATGGCCTCGAGGGACAAAGAAAGAAACATGTGCTGTCCCTTCCTGTTCAGAAGTCTTCCGTTCAGTAACGTTCTAGCAGAACTACCACAGAGCACCGCCAGCTTAGGAATTTGAGGCTGGAAATCCGTGAACAGAATGGACCCAGCTTAAGAGGGGAGACGGGGCTTTGAAGTCGAAAAGACCGCGTCTACCTCCTGAGTCTACCGTTCACTGACTGTACTATCCTGGTTCTGTTTCTAAATGCCCTGAGCTTTAGTGTTCTTGTTTGTAAGAAGAAGAAAATCTGTCTACATTGCACGCTTCTCGTGATGGTGAAGTGTGTGCCATCTACCAACACACAGTAGCGGTGTGTATTGTGCAGCTTCCTTCCTTTCTGAACAAATGTGATCCCAGCTTACATGGCTCTGCTAGACATGTGACCTGGTGAAGTGCCTGCTCGCTCGTCCTTTTCTTGTGGACGTGCCTGGTGACCGGGAGGGAGCGGCGTTCTGGGAAAGAGGCTGGTGCGCGGGTGGGGAGACTGCTCCACGCAGCCCTGTCTGCCTGTCGCTTTTTCTTATGAGCATCGTGGGCGGCAGCCTTGAGCACTTTTCTGTGGGCATTCATAGCAGTTGGATAAGACGGTCTCTGCAGCCTGCTGAAATGTGCACCATTGTCAGGTGTGCCAAGTTCCAAAGGGTTCTGTCTAGAAACATGACTTTCAGTGAAAGACGTCTATTGCTAAATTAATAAAGGAAGCATTTAGACGACGGTCAGGAGGAAGGCAGCGCCTGTGTAAATAACCAGGGAAGAAAAGCAGAGCAGAAGCGCTCTGTTTCAAGCGGCGTTTGTGTAACCATGGTTTGTCTCTGAGCCAGCTCCTCGGGCATGTGGGAAAATGAGATTGTACAGGACAGTGTGGTGGCATTAGAGGTGGTGGGAGCATCTGTTTTTGTAAAGTTTTTGTGCACTGAATGCTGTCGGAATTTTAAAGTGGAATACCGACATCCCTGTTGCAGAAGCTACTTGATCGATTTGATTATGACGACGAGCCAGAAGCTGTGGAAGAATCAAAGAAAGAAGATGCTGCTGCCGCTGCCGCCGCTGCCAGTACCACCTCTGCTGCTGCCGCACCTGCTGCTGCCCCGGCCCCGCCCGCTGCTGCCGTGCCCGCTGCGTCTCCACCACAGGCGCCCTTGTGAGTCTCCATCCCTCAGCGCGCGTGGAGTCGGCGTGTTCACGGGCACAGCATAGGAACATGGAGTGGCAAGATCGTTGTCCTATACAGTCCTTGTCTTTTTAAATACTGGTATTTTGGGTTTTCTCCCACATGAGGAAGGGGTCCTAAAAAATGTTTTAAAAGTGGCTTTTATGTTGGGAATGGTGCTCAGTTAGTATGTGGGCAAATAGACGATTCAGAAAATTGTCGATTATCAGTGACTCCTGGAGAACATCCTTGGTATTTCTGTGTAAGTGGGGCTAAGAATCGCGTGTGTGTCTGACTGGTAAAAGGCTCGCTCGTGCTTTTTCAGTGGGTATCCTGGAGATGGCATGCAGCAACCAGCGTATCCCCAGCATCAAAATATGGATCCGTTTCCGCCTCCGATGATGGCAATGCCACAGGACCCAGGGCACCATCAGGTACAGGTGTGTTTCCTGCAGCTGAGGGTTAGGTCTACAGATGCTCCTTCCAGCCTGCGGGCTGCACTTCACAGCCCCATTCAGCCGCGTGATTGGATAAGGAGCGCTGCGGCTGCAGTAAACGCTGTTGAGCACATAACGGATTTGAGTTGCTTTTTGCTTTAATTGAAATGGGTGCCAAACATTGCATGCTCCTAATTTAATGGTTGTAAAGTAGTCTAGACAGCGACAGCCCCTGGCCCTGTGTCAGGGACCTGGCCTGTTCGCTGCAGCGCTCCTCCCGCGAGGAGCCTCTGCTCAGTGTGCGATGAGATGCTTTCGAGGCTTTCAGCTCGGCCGGCAGGCGGGGCTGGGAGTCTGCACTGGAAGAGCATGGCACACAGGAGAATTGCAGGCAGGCAGGAGAGATGTGTTCACTGGACTTATTGTAGCAGATCCTCTAATGGAGAGTTGCTTAAGCTCGACTCTGCATTTCAGTTAACGGGGGCGGAGAGGGGCATTTTAAAAAACGCAAATCCTGCCCGGATGGTGTGCTCGGTGGGTAAGCATTGACCCATGCACCCAGAGGTCACCAGTTCAATTCCTGGTCAGGGCCCACGCCCAGGTTGTGGGCTCGATCCCAGGGGGTGTGCAGGAGACAGCCAATCGAGATGTTTCTCTCGTCGCTGTTTCTCCCTCCCTCTAAATTCAATAAAACATTTTCTGAAAAGTGCCGATCCCGGCCCTCCGTGCTCCAGTGACTCTAGAGACTGGTCTTGGCTGTGCTGTGATTCTGCCGTACAGCTGGTCCTGGGAATACACTTGACGGCCCGAGTGCAGGCAGGTTCTCAGAAATCTGTCCAGACGGAACTCATCTTACTCACTTCACTCTCAGTCCATTTAGACAGGTGGTAATGGGAAGTTGATACTGATATTTTAATGACTTGTTGGTGAAGTTTGAAAAGTACTTTATAAGCCTATTTAAAATATGAGGAAAACCTATGAACTTATTTCCAAATGTTTTAACAGTTGCAGAAAGTTTATAAATAATTTAGAAAGAATACTTCTTTTGTGACATTATAATTATATTTGTAAGTGTATTGACATTGGAAATATGTTAAGTTGTGGTTTACTCTCATTATTATATTTGAAATCCTACAGGTAGGCATGTTAGGTGAAAGTCTCCTTAGAGACTTTCATTTTTTAAAGAATGAACCTACAAGCCAGTGCTTCTAGCCTCTTTCTCCCCAAAATGAGTCATGGGATTTTTAACCTGCATATATACTTGGATATGTAACAGTTCTTTGACTAATGATTAACTGTGGAATTTGTTAATTACTGTTGTGTATCGTCATTTTTCCTTGATAAAAATTTATTGAAGGTATTTTAGTTTCATATGAAAGTCGGGGCTTTAAAATTTGTTTTTCGTAGCTGTGATTTAAAATCTACTCACACCCTTTCTTTCAAAACCAAGGTTCCGCTTCCTCCTAACGGACAGATGCCGGGGTTCAGCCTCCTGCCCCCGCCTGCGTTCCCCGCCCTGGCTCCGCCTGTGCTTCCTCCAGCTGCGCCCGTGCAGCCGCCGTTCCAGGCTCCTTTCCCGGCCCCCAGCGAGCCCCTCACACAGAAAGCACATCAGGTACAAGCTCCCTCCTCGCTGCTGGCGACCTTTGGCTGCCGGGACTGATGTGCTGGTTCCTGCCTATCTGCTTGTCATCTCTGAATGTGAAGGAAGACTGGCCGTGGACACACATTAGCCTCTCTGTGCCCAGTTGTCATCTGTAAAATGGGCGCAATGTTACTACCCATTTCCATAAGGTTCTTGGGGATTGAGATAGAGTTAGAATGCTTAACGAGTCCCTAACGATGGCTTATTAGAACAGTATGTCACCTACCCGAAGTGATTTCCAAAAGGAGAGTATTTTCTCTAGCCTTAGAAACAGTATGAAGGTTTTTGCCACTGAAGGCCAGTGATCATTAAACTAGTAATTTGGTCTCAAGTAACCAAAAGAGAACGGCTTCAGGACAAGAGAGTTGTAATGTGATGTTTTTAGGTTTTGTCCTGTGCCTTATTTATAATTTTCCCTTTTCTCTTTTAATGACAGCTGTTTGTTTTGTTTTTAAAGGAAATGAAAGTAGAACAGCCTTGTATTCAAGAGGTGAAGCGGCACATGTCTGATAACAGAAAGTCGAGATCTAGGTCAGCATCCAGGTAATTTGTGGAAAATGTTCTTCCAATCCTACGTGTCAGGAGGCATAGAGTTGGATTGGTTCCAAGTTGGGTGAATCAGTAGCACTTGGTGTACTGTGTGCCCATGTGTGAGTTGGAGCAGAAGTACTTGCAAACGGTCCTGAGGTCAGTGGTCTTACCCACGTGTGTTCCCGGGGCGCTGCCGTGGCGCCTGTGCACAGACCGCTTACACGCACTGTAGTAGCCGCAGAGAAGGGCCTGGCTGAGAGGTAGGTGACAGCTGTGGCGGCAGGCATGGAGCTGGCGCAGCACTGAGGCGTCGGCGATGAGCACCCCATAAGCTGTCAGCCTTCCCTGATTCATTTCAGTAGACTCTCCCTGCTGTTGGTCTCTTACACGTTCACACATTAAATTACCTGCTTTATGTTTTTGTGTCTTTTTCAAATTCACACGTGCTTACACGCCTAAAAGCTTTTCTTCGTGTGCTGTCCATTCTTCCTCCCGAAAATATTAGGTCACCAAAAAGGAGGCGCTCTCGGTCTGGTTCTAGATCTCGACGGTCTCGGCATCGACGCTCTCGATCTCGGTCCCGGGACAGACGCCGCCATTCTCCTCGCTCTCGGTCCCAAGAAAGACGGGACCGAGAGAAAGAGCGAGAGCGCCGGCAGAAGGGCCTTCCTCCCGTCAAGTCCGAGACAGCGAGCGGTAAGCTCCCCTTTCAGTCGGGCTTCTTGCGTTAGTTCTTCACGTCGTGGATTTAAAACCTTCCTGATCGTTAGCAAAATACTGCTTTATCATGTCTCGTTAGTGTAGTGTACACGCGTGGGTTTGCTTTTGCACGCTAAGCCAGCTGTGCAACGGCAGTAAGGAGTGAGTATGAGAAATACAAATTCTAGCCAACTGTCACACACAATGGGAAAGTTTTATTTATTGTTTCCCCAGAATCACTAATACCCTCTTACTTTTCTAAAGATTTCCTGTTTACAGACGGTATTACCTTGCATTATTTTCCTGAATCTCTATGTGTGCTTAAAGTATGTTTAACAGTGTGTGTTATACATCCAGAGCTAATCTGAGATTGTAATTGATACGACCGGGGCAGGTGTAAAACTTCTGGCTCGTAAAGCTTATTGCCTGGGCACGCTCGGCAGGTGGAGGGGGCGGCTGCACACGGTGAACGGAAGCGCTGCACTGGCTGGGATCCGGCTTAGGGCCGAGTTTCGGTCTGTCCACGAGGCCGGTGTTTTAACGCTGTGTGTGTGCACTGTTCCGGTTTCAATTCTGGAAGCAGTACCACAGTTTCCGGAATGTTTCCGTGTACTAGCGTATGGGACTTGCTCCTCAAGCTTGCGGTGTCATGATGTAACTCGTGCTTGGTTCTGTCGTGGCTTTCTCACGTCAGGTACAGTGTGGGTCCCTGTCAGGTGTGCGTGTTGATGACGGTGGTTTTACTCTCAGTTTGTAGCACTACACTCTGGGTGGGACAGCTGGACAAAAGGACGACTCAGCAGGACGTTGCCAGTCTCTTAGAAGAGTTTGGTCCAATTGAATCGATTAATGTGAGTGTTTATTCAGTTACTTAACGGCAGTGGGCAGATGTGATTGTCATTCATAAAACCAAGGATTGGGGCCTCGGTTAACATTTGCCCAGGTTTGTAGACAGCGTGGCTAGAGTTTTAGGGGTTCTGAGTCCGTGTTTAGCATTCTCTGCTTCTAATCATGTATCTTTAATAACCAAGTTTAAAACCTTTTTCTAGAAAAGTCTTTATGTAATAAAGCTTAGGGGACTGCAGGCTCGTTAATAACTGGCAATTGAGACCAAACTTAGATTGCCCGTTTACGAGGTATTTAATCTCGGGCGATGGAGCACGGGCTTGACTGGGGAGATGGGTATGGTTGGGGTTGTTGGAACGGGTGACTTATATCTTGTTCTTTGATGTTGTGACCATGTGTTCTAATACGGAAATGTTCTGGAGCAGATGATTCCTCCCAGAGGCTGTGCCTATATTGTTATGGTTCATCGGCAAGACGCTTACCGGGCCCTGCAGAAGCTGAGCCGCGGAAACTATAAAGTGAACCAGAAGTCCATAAAGGTACTTGTTCCACCTGAGGCTTCATTTCTTAAACTGTACTTCTGGGCACAAGCATAGTTCATATGCATCTTTTCAAAAAAGGTTATCTGTTAAGGTTACCAAATTTTAAATGTTAGGTTCATGGTAGAATTTCTACTTATTTTTTTTTAATGTAGATAGAACAGGCCTTCAAGGTATTGGTGCCTTAAATATAATATTTATTTATATTTTTAAATACATTTTTATTGATTTCAGAGAGAAAGGGAGAAGGCTAGAGAGATAGAAACATCAATGATGAGAGAATCCTTGATGGGCTGCCTCCTGCACGCCCCCCACTGATTGTGGATCGAGCCCACAATCCGGGCATGTGCCCTGACCGGGAATCGAACCATGATCTCCTGGTTCATAGGTCGACGCTCAACCACTGAGCAACACTGGCTGGCTTAAATATAATATTTAGTAAAATATTTTATCTTGTTGTTTCAAAAATTTTGGATTTAAAGTTTGTCATTTCATCTTGGAATTCACTATGGGGAATATTCAGCGAAGCCCGGGGAAAAGATGGAGATGATGGGTCTTCTTCCCCGAGGGCCACGGCAGTGTTTCCTGGGTCATCACCCTGCCCCGGGTGGGGCCGCAGAATGGCTCTGTCTGTGCTGGGTCTTCCAGGGAAGCTGGCAATTGCCCTGATAAACATTTGTCTTTTCTCTAAGTTTTATGCTGACTGGGTTAGGGGGTGCTTGGAGGAAGTGGGTAAGGAGGTGGTGCCAGTTAAATTCCCATTGTAAGACAGAGTGAGACAAAGGGGCACCGATTTCCTGGCGGCAGATAAGGCCCAGGACAGCGAGTCCAGCTGCCCAAGTCTGAGTGAGTAGAATGGCGGGAACTGAACTCTCGAAACTTAGGCTGTTCTCTTTCTCCCTTTCTCTCTCTCTCTCTTTAATGAATGGTGAAACAGATTGCCTGGGCCTTAAACAAAGGCATCAAGGCCGACTATAAGCAGTACTGGGACGTGGAGCTGGGGGTGACTTACGTTCCTTGGGACAAAGTCAAGCCTGAGGAGCTGGAGAGCTTTTGTGAAGGAGGCATGTTGGACAGCGACACGCTTAACCCAGGTAACGCAGCGCTGGCTGGCGTAATTTCTTTGAAAATGTGTGAGTGTCCAGAGAAGTCGTGGGAAGTAAGTGTGTATGGCAAGGAGGTGCCGTTGTCTGTGGTCAGGACTATTAGAGATGCCAGACTGAAAGTGGGATTGCAGGGAAAGTGGCAGCAGCTCTGGGCATGGCCTGGAGAGGGACCAGAGCTGATGCAGGGGGAGCGAGGAGCACAGGCTGGCGTGGCACGGGGAGTGGGCGGTGGGGGAGTGTGCAGCGGGAGCTGTGGCTGGAGGGCCACCGGAGGCGGTCGGTGCCGGCTGACTGCTCCCAGGCCCCTCCTCCCTGCACGGTGCACGATGCCTTCACTTACACTCACAGCCGTGTCGGGGGCCACGGGGACCGGGGTCTGCTGTGTGCCCGGCATTCTGGGAGGCTCCTCCCTCCCCGTTGCTTTGTCCAAACAAGAACATAGACGAGGCCAGATGTGTCAGGGAACGGCAGCTCTGCCGCTTGCTTCGTACGGGCCCTGGGACAGGTTGTCTTTGTTTTCCCGTAATGTGGGAGACATCGTAGCAGAACTGCTTGCAGGCGGAGCTGAGCATTAGCCTGCTAGTGTGTGTGTGCATGCAGTGCCTGGCACACAGTGAGCACTTGCTTTGTGCAGCTGCTCATTTAAATACTATTTGTAAGGTTAGCATGGGCAGTTCCTTAATAATTAGACCACTGGGTGTTTTTATTTTTATTATAATCAGCATTTCAAAAATCACTTCTGGATTTAAAGTTTTAACCTAACATGGTAAGCTGCTATTGTTAAATTTCTTTGATTCCCGCAGAGTGGAAAGGAATTACCAAGAAGCATGAGAACGAAGTTGCTCAGAACGGAGGGGCAGAAAGCTCCCATGCAGAACCAGTGTCACCCGTACCCAAGCCTTTGCCTGTGCCTGTCCCTCCCATTCCCGTGCCCGCACCCATCACAGTACCTCCCCCACAGGTGAGAGCCTCGGGCGTTCTTTCAGCTCGCACATTTCTGAAATACGCCTTTCCAGGCCTTACGTAGCTGTATGTCTACAGTCCTAGTCCAAGACCTGAGTCGTAAACGTGGGTGAATTTGTCATATTTTGATATGTCCAACCTGTTGCTTATAAGCTCTGTAACACATTTTTAAGTAATGTTCATGAAACCAGGATGCATTCATATTGCCTTACATCTGTCTAGATTGCAGAATATCTTACACTAGGATGTGTCAGACCTGAGATGCAAACCTGTTCGTTTCTTCTACTCTTTTTACTGTTACCTTATTTTCATATCAGATCTTTGTTCTTCATGGACTTAGGCTCTGAGAGAGCTGGATTCATACCCGACAAGCAGCTGTTTCAAGGGAAAGATGTTTCTAAATCTTTGGTTTGGGTGGTGCTATCATGAATTTTTTAAAACATAAACTGAGTGCCATTTAACATGAAGGTATATTCTTAGAGAGTCTTTGCTGTCCTGTTACTTCAGAGAAGGGCTGGGTTCTGGTAGATCAGAGCTTCAATCCCAACCCCGTTGGCCGTGGGCAGTAGCCGAGCCCCAAGCACCCTTCCTGTGTAAATCTGCAGGTGCCCTCTCCTGGCTCTGCCGCTGGCCTCGCTCTGTGGGACTGGCTTGGGGTTAAAGGGCGTGTCCAATGCTCGGCAGGCTTCCTGTGACCTCATCTCAGTCAAAAACCTTTTGGGTTAAATTATCAGTAGTTGACCCACGGTTTCCATATTACCTGCTAGATTTTTCTTGTCTTTCAGTACCTTCCTTTCTCTGTTTCTTACATTGAGCCCCCAGGTAAATCCGCACTAACAAAAGTGGGGTTCCTCGCCTCTTGCTGTAGCTGTGACAGTTTATAAAGGGACTTCCTAAGTGGTCGCTCGGTAGTCGACCTTTTAGGTATGCCCTTCAGTGTCCATTTTAAATAAGAGTCAATAAGCATTCATTTAAGAAACCTGACTCGTTTGTTAAAATCGTTCATACTTTTTTTTAAACAATAGCAAATATTTATTTGTTGGGTGTTTATTAAGTGCCAGGCACTAGCACTTAACATGCATTATAACTCTTTAATCCCCATGATGATTGAGGTTGGCACTTTTCCATTTCACAGGTAAATAAACTGAGGTCTAGAGAGTGGGCGCTTGCTCAGGTCCGAGAGCTGGCCCAGCAGTTTGACTGCGGTCAGACCCTGTGGATCAGTGGGGTGGCCTTTCTTAGGTTATAGTCTCACACTTCCTGGCGGGTCATGGGACCTCATTTGAGTGGGGCAGATGCTGCCGGGTCGCCAGCCGGCGCTGGGAGGCCGTGTGGATCTGCGGTCATAAAGCAGAGCGCACACTGGGTTTCTGTCCTTGGGGCAGGTGCAGATTGCCACCTGTTTTCTAAGTTACTCACAGAGGAAGAACAGATTTGGAAACGTCTGTTTTTCCAACAAGATACTTCCGCTGTCTCTGCTCACTGTCGGTGGGAGAATGGCTAGATGTGTGGCTTCATTTTTCTTCCTTCCGCTCCAGGTCCCCCCCCATCAGCCGGGGCCTCCTGTGGTCGGTGCGCTCCAGCCGCCCACTTTCACGCCGCCTCTGGGAATTCCGCCGCCGGGCTTCGGTCCTGGCGTTCCTCCGCCGCCTCCTCCTCCACCCTTTCTACGCCCAGGATTCAACCCAATGCATTTACCACCAGGTACACCACGTTGTTTGCGAAGACGTTGTTTTTGAGTCTGAGATGAAGTGATGCAGCGTAAGTGACTGTTTTTCTCGTCCTAGGTTTCCTTCCTCCCGGACCCCCACCTCCTATAACTCCGCCAGTGTCCATTCCTCCTCCGCACACTCCGCCAATAAGCATCCCAAACTGTAAGCATGTTTTCCTTGGTGTTCAGTTCTCCGTGGAGGCGGGAGCGGAGGGCGAACGGGTTAGTACTAGGTCTAGAGTGTGGCCGGGAGAGAATTAGTTACTCAGCTTCACATGTTGATGTGATTGTATTCCTTAGCTACTATCGCTGGTATAAGTGAAGACCCTACAAAAGACTTACCTATTGGAAATCCCATTCCAACAGTGGTATCGGGGGCTAGAGGAAACGCCGAGTCTGGTGACAGTGTGAAAATGTATGGCTCTGCCGCACCGCCCGCCGCGCCCGCGAGTCTGCCCACCCCTCCGGTCACCCAGCCCGTCTCACTTCTGGGTAAGTGCCTTTTCCTATCATCCGTTTTCATTCCTCTCCCGTTGTTTTTTGTGGTTTTTAAACGGGTAATTTTGGTAAAACCTCTGAGGCTGTTCGCTTGGAGGAGGAGCCTCCTCTTAAGTGAGGGTGTGCTCTGGTCTTCACCGAGTCGTCCGGAGACAGCCTCCGTGGGGAACTGTGTCTGTCTGTCCTGAACGGACGTTTGGGGCTCCACCTCTTACTCTGGTATCGGAGTGATTGATCTCTGGGAAGAGGACTTGGTAAACGTCCAAGACTGGCATAACCCCCGGTGTCCTAGCTTTACAAGAGAACGTTTCTCTGACAGCGCAGGTTTCCCCGGTCTGGACCAGTCTTTGTGTCTTTAAACCCTGGGCCTGGTGTCCTCCTTTGTGGGCTAGCTAAGAGGATGTCTTCGATGCGGGGCAGTAAGTGCTCTGCTGCCCGCGTGGCAGGCCCCTCCGTTCCCTCCTGCCACGTCCTCGGGGCTCGCTGACAGCGGGACCCCTGGAGGAGGAGGAGGGTCACACTGCCCAGCCGGGAGGCCTTGGCTGGCTTCCTCGAGTTACAGGTGGGCACGTCGTGTCCTTGTCAGACTGGCCGTCTTCTAAGGAAGACGCTGCTGCCCTGGCGGTGGTCCTGCCAAGTACAATTAACCCGACTCTCCCAAGGGGCGGCCACTCCGTCCTCCGGGTCCAGCCCGCGAGCCCTGTGTTCTCGGGGGGGGGGGGGGCCTGCACGTTTGCGTCCATCTCCGCCTTTAGGAGGGGGCGCACTGGCCCTCTGGCGGGTGGGGCAGCAGGACGGTTTGCGCTGCAGGGCTTTTCCTTTGCACCTGCACCTGTCAGCCTGCTGGGAACTTGTACTTGGTGCCTGTGGTACACTTTAATTAAAATCACTTTCTTTTCAATGGCTCGCTCTCCTCTGGCCTCTCCCAGACTGGGTTTTGGCTGATGATAAACTTGACTTTGGTTTCCCTAGCACACAGGCTCAGCAATAGTGAGAGAGGAGGTGGGATCAAAACGTGTCGCAGATAACGTAGCAGTAGTCATCATCGTGGTGGCAAAGCACTGGTTTAAGGAGGGGATTGCCCACGAGGCCTGTGCCCTGGAAGCCATATGATAGGAGGAACGTCGGACTGGCAGCTGGGAAATTAACATCTGTGCCTCTCAGTTCTGTCTGTCTGTCTGTCTGTTTTCATGTTTGTGATAAGATGGCTCACAAGAACCACAGAACCTGAGTTGGATAGACTTTTCCCATCAACCCTTCCTTGCCCCCCACTCTCCTGTTGTGAATTCCGTATGAGATGGAATGTTCTAGGCACCTGAGGCCATTTGCAGAAGCAGGTGTGCATTCACACCTTCCTTCTGGGCTTCAGGAGGTCACTGACTAAGCGAGAAGATGCCACTCTCTCCCGAGTCTGACACCCACCACTTCCCAACGCCCTTGGAGCCTCAGGGGCCTGCCTCTGGCCTCACGTCAGGTCGTGAAGATTCTGCTCTTGCCGGCGGTTTGGCTCAGAGGAGGGCATCAGCCTGTGGACCAACGGGTCCCGGGTTCGATTCCAGTCTGGGGCATGTACCTTGATTGCAGGCTTCTCTCACATCGATATTTCTGTCTTTCCCTCTCTCTCCCACTCCCTAAAAATCAACGGGAAAATACCCTCAACGAGGATTTAAAAAAAAAAAGATTCAACCCTTTTTTTCTTATCGCTACTAAAATGTGTAATTTAAACTCTGCATCCAACATGTGAGACAAAACACAGATCAAAAGTTGGTGCACTTGAAAAATAAACTTGGTAAGCTAAGCATTGCTAGAAAAACAAATTTCTTAGGGTTTATTGTTACCGGTCATACCTGTCTGGATGTCCCTCTGTTCATTCTCCCCTCCTCCCTCGCATCCCCACTGGAACGGAAGCTCTGAGAGAGGGACCTTGGTCACATCAGCGGGGGGGGGGGGGGGGGGGGGGGGCGGTCTTCAGTGCCTTGCTGCTTGCACTTGACCCATGTGATTCTTGTAACTTTTAAAACACAGTTTTGACCAGGGGTCCTCAAACTTTTTAAACAGGGGCCAGTTCACTGTCCCTCAGACCGCTGGAGGGCCGGACTATAGTTTAAAAAAAACTATGAACAGATTCCTATGCACACTGCACATATCTTATTTTGAAGTAAAAAAACAAAACGGCAAAAACAGCCGCGTGTGGCCCGCGGGCCGTAGTTTGAGGACGCCTGGTTTAGACATTGAAGACGATTCCAAATCTGGAAAGGTTAACATTTGACATAAAAATGAAAACTTGTTAAAATAAGTAGTTTTTACTAAAATGCAGTTTCAATCAGAAGGAAAGCCTTCCATGTCCCTGCGACGAAGGCTCCAAAAGACGTCCCATGAGGGTGACCTTCCAGAGAATGGGACTTGGTAAAGTCTGTGTAGCGAGGGGGAGTTCCCCTAACGACTAGCCCACGCCGCCCTGTGCTAGAGGCAGGCAGGTCCGCGGGTGCGGGGCCGCGGCGGGCACGGCTGGTCTTGCCCGAAGGTGGACGCGGAACTCCGGGTGCTGCGCGGTCTTCTGTGCGCTCCCGTTCCTTCGTGGGAATGGACAGAAGTAGGTGCTGGGCCAGAGACGTAGCCCAGGATAAGTCGGGGTGCTGACTTTCGTTCCTGCAGGAAAAGGACGATAAAAGCGACTTGCCGCGTGCTGTGATGACGGGGCGAATGTACGTAAAACCACTAACACGGGCGGGGGGGGGGGGGGTGGGGCGGGGGCAATACTGAGCAGCCCGAAGTCTTCCTCTTCCCTGTGACTGTAACGGCTGCCTTTCTAGCAGACGGAGGGAACACACTTTTGGGGGGATGGGCATGTGTCTTGTCTCGTTGCCTCAGGTGATTGCAGGTGGACTAGGCCAGATGCCAGTGCCCGCGCACAGCGTTGCCGTCGGGCAGCTGGCTCACGGAGGAAGTGTGTGTGTGTGTGTGGGGGGGGGGTTGTAGCACAGCTGATCCTCGTATTCTTCCCAGTAATGACGCTCACGTCGTTCTACAGTGACGGTGAATGTGTCATTGAGAGACGTAACTAACAGGATCTTAGTTTCAGAAGCAGCGCAGCAGTACTTGTAAGCAGCAGGGCCAGGCACATGGTCAACAGGTCTCCCCCGGTCTGTGCTGGGCCTGGTGGACTGGCGGGAGGCAGTGGTGTGCTTTACGGGTGGTTTGACTTGAAGGATTCTGATCATCAGACTTACGCGTGGTGTTGGTTTGGGACCGTGGCTGCCTGCTTTGGGGGGTGGGGGGTGCCCACAGGGCCACATGGTGGAGAACTGAACCTCCCATCTTTTAAGAGTCTGAATGTTTTAGTAACTGACAATCTGGAAATATAAAAGTATTTGGTCCACAGTAATACAATAATTCATTATGACTGACGGAAAGAAATTCATTCTCAGTCCTCACGGTTCCTGGCAGCTAGAACAGCTGGTCAGTGAGCGCCGGGCCAAGCCTGGCGTGCTGGCCGGCAGGGGGATGGGAAGGAGGGTGGCAATGGAGTCATCCTCTTGGCTGTGTAAGTGCCAATGTTTGCTCTGTATGACCTGTGTCTACAACATTGTGTACAGCACATCTCATTAAAACGTTCACTGTAAATGTGAAATGTGGGCTACTATGGTGTTCCAAACAATAAAAATATGCAAAAAAAAATGTTTGTTTGTGTTACATATCTCTACTGTTACCAATATATCTAAAAGGTCTTTTCAAGGAAAAATTACTCTAAGGTGGACTCATTCCTTTTGTGGAAAATGAAAGCCTCTTACCAAGTGCATTTAATGATTAACATACAGAGAGTCTCCCCCGCTTCGTTCCCCTGCTGTGGCGGTGGTGGCCCTGACACCTAAGAATTGGGTATTTGTGGGACTGCGTCCTACTCGCCCATCGTTTCGTTACCTCAGGCTTAAAGCAGGGGGCAGAGCGGGCGGCTGCAGCCCGCGGCCCGATCGGTCAGGCTCGCGGGCCTCGCCGGGCGCACTGCGCACAGGGCTGCTGTTTCCCGTGCGGACACGGAGTCATGTGGGCAGCGTTGGTCTGCGGATTGTTACATTGAACAGCTGGCTTTGCTTTATCGCAGCCTATTATACTGCTTACAACTGCCTCGAAGGTAAATAACTCTACCACTGACTTCTGTAGCTAACTTTAAAATTGGTATTTGATTTGTAGTGATTTTACTTGGATTTCTGTGCCCAGAACTTTTTTATAGTTACTAGTTTTTAACATTTAAATCAGAGCATTAGAGCACCAATGTGCTAGTGTAAGTAACTTTTGAAGGAAGTGAGGACGACGATCCCAGAAAGTCTTTTTAATGATAACATTGAATTTTCTAAATATAATTTTTGCATTTTACTATTGACTCTTGCGAATTTTGTTGTGATGTTTGGTTCTGTTAAATTGTAAGCTAGAGGACCTGCCAGGTGTTGGGTTTGGTACCAACAAAAGCCCGTTGGGATCCTAGAGAGCGGCTTTCCTTTGGGAGCTTTTGAAGGACGCAGCACGTTACTCTGTCGGCGGGAGGTGGGAAGTGCACGCAGTGTGAACGTCCTCACAGGTAGTTAACAGCAGGTACTGCAGTGTGAACGTCCTCACAGGTAGTTAACAGCAGGTACTGCAGTGTGAACGTCCTCACAGGTAGTTAACAGCAGGTACTGCAGTGTGAACGTTCTCACAGGTAGTTAACAGCAGGTACTCCACCCGGCTGTGGCCTGGACAGGGATTTATGCACGAATACACTGCATTTTCTCATAAGGTGAAGCACTTCAAACAAAACAAACCAGGGGGGGGGGGGTCTTGTGCAAACACTGAGAAGCTGCCCCTCACGTGGCCTGATTGCCTGCATGTGCCCTGCGCCCCCACGTTCACCTCTGGAACAGGCCTGGGGCCTGAGGAAGGGGGAGGGGCAGGCGCTCGGGGCTGGGTGGTTTGGTTAGACAGGTGTTGCTATGAAGAACTTCAGGTAAGACTTGTTCTGCCGCTAACAGTGACAGTGGTCTCCTTCAGTGGTAGGGGAACTGTACTTCAGACTTCTTTTTTTATTAAGGTATTATATGTGTACATATCTTACCATTGCCCCCACCCCCACCCTACACTTCAGACTTCTTGGTTCTGGTAGCGCAGCTCCTAAATTGAAGTCACAGCTGTGATCGTGGCTAAACAGCGATGACTGCACTATATGAACTGGAATTCCAGGAAGCGACAGAGTAAATGGGGAAATGATCGGACAAAACCGAGCGCACATTATTTTGTACAAAAACCAAGTCATTTTAAAGTGATAATAGTCTCTGATTTCTCTTTATTTGACATTCTGCTTCTCATGCATTAGATTTTATCAAAGTGTACCTTCTGCTAAAAATAGATCTCAGTATACCACATTATAATTGTTGAAAACTGAAATTTCTCTTAAAAATCCAACATTCTAAGCACGATCTAAATAATAATCTCATATACAGTAGGTCCTTGGGTTACGTTGGAGATCCATTCCTACGGCGACGTAATGCGATTTTCTTTTCTTTTTTTTAAAAATATATTTTACTGATTTTTTACAGAGAGGAAGGGAGAGGGATAGAGAGTTAGAAACATCGATGAGAGAGAAACATCGATCAGCTGCCTCCTGCACACCCCCCACTGGGGATGTGCCCGCAACTACGGTACATGCCCTTGACCAGAATCGAACCCGGGACCCTTCAGTCCCCAGGCCGACGCTCTATCCACTGAACCAAACCGGTTAGGGCGACATAACGCGATTTTCGCTGTAAGTTGTAACCCACCTACATAAGCACCTACGTCACTCACATGGAGCACAGACACAGCAGCAATGAAGTGACACAGTAAAAACAATGTAAAAGAGAGAGAACAATTCCTGACCTTCACTTGTGGTAAATAAATAATAAAAAACATTAAGCACGTATGTACAGACGTCGAAATGACGGAACTTTTTTTTTAATAAATGGAGATGGCGACGTAACCAGGAAACGACGTACGTCGGGTCCGACATAACCCGAGGACTGTGTAATCTAAACGTGCTTTAATGCTTTACAACTTAGCTCCTTGTTCTCGCTGTGCCTTCTGTAGGAAATGCCTGGGAGGCAAAGTAATGCCGCCTTAAACATATTGATTGGTGAATCCAGGCAAGAGTAGGCGCCATGTGGGTTGTACTGTTTCCGTCTCCTGAAGTACGGAGTGAAGAACATCGATGAATACACAGCCCCACCTGGGGTCTCCGGGCCGCGGGGGGAGAGCGGGGGGGAGGGGATGTTCCCCTGGGAGCGGGAAATTTTGTGTGAGGTTCGTGCAAAACGCCACGGTGCCTTTCTGTTGGATCCACTCAGCACAGGTAGGGCGGCCGGGGCCCAGCCAGGGGCCGTGGGGGAGGCCTGGCCCTCGGGTGGCTTCTCCTCGAGCTGGGTCGTTGCCTCCGCCACCGCCCAGTGCGCCCCAGCGCGTGCCTTCAGCTCCTGTCGGGAGCCCGCCCGGCCTGCCTCCCTGGAGCCCGTGGTCCCCGAGGGACGTGGGTGACAAGTCAGTCAGTCCCTTCGCCTGGAGGTGTGGGGCGTGAAGCTGGGGGCCCTTCAGGGCGGGAGTGTCCCCTGGGATGCGCTGTGTCCACAGGGTGACAGGGACGGCCTGCGGAGCACGAAGGGTGTCGGGTAGAGGAACAGCGGAGGGGCCCCCGCCTGGTGAGAAGGAACGGCTCGTCTGAGGGGCCGCGGGGGGGGGGGGGGCCATGAGTTGAGGAAAGTGGCCGAGGACCTGGCTGTGGGAAGTCTAGGGTTTGAACGAGGGTCGTCATCCCATTGACGTAAGGGTTCCCATGGCTTCACGTGGAAAACAGGCGGACGAGTGGGGAGCGTGGAAGAGGTGGTTTGAATGCGCTGTAGTCCAAGAGGTGGGGACTCCCTGGGGTGCGTGAGGCAGTGGGTGTTGGGTTCTGAATTTATCTTGATGGGGCCTTAGAATTGCTTGTAACGGAAATACGGGCGCGGGAGAAAGGAGTCACCGAGGTCCTGGCTGAGGAGCTGGTGGGGTGTCGTTGCCGCTCCGGGGAGCGGCAGGGACGGAGGAGCTGTGGGTGTCGGGGGTAGCAGGTTACAGGGCCGGGGTTCCGACTTTGGTGCCCGGGCACATGCCGCGGGAACCCTGTGATCCCGTGTCAGCACGGCCCTGCCTGCAGGGCACTGAGGAGGGAGGTGCTGGGGCGGGGAGCCAGCACCGCGCAGTTGGACCCTGAGCACTAACGGGTACGTGCATGCTGGGAACTCGCCAGGAGCGTGTGCCGATCAGCCATGTGAGCCTTACCCCCCCCCCCTCCCCCCGTGCAGGAGACCAGTGGTCCCACTTTACAGATGGGGAAACCGAGGCATACAGAGAAGGGGCCTGTCCCCAGTCACAGCTCTTGGGCAGAGCTCGGGTTGGAGGCGTGCAGGAGACCAGTGGTCCCACTTTACAGATGGGGAAACCGAGGCATACAGAGAAGGGGCCTGTCCCCAGTCACAGCTCTTGGGCAGAGCTCGGGTTGGAGGCGGCGTCCTCCCACACCCACGTGTTAACCTGCCCCGCGGTGTCTGTCCAGGCAGGACCCGGGCTCGGCCGTGGGCGAGGGGCCAGGGCGGGTGGTGCTCTGGGACCAAGCAGAGGGCTCCTGGGTCGGAGGGAGAGCTCCGCTCTCGGGCCAAAGGGTGACTTGACAGCTGTGTTCAGCGGAATGCGTGTGGGCGACCGGAATGGGTCCCCTGGAGTGCTGGTCCCAGCGCCCAGTGACAGCGAGGCCAGGGGAGCGCGGGATGGGGAGACGCGTGCGGTGGTGGGGACACCTGAGGTTTTCTGTGCACGGGACTGGCTACATGGGACTAGTAGACGGGCGTGGCTGAGAGGAGAAGCAAAGCCAGGGAGTTGGTTTGGTTTTCTGTCTGAGAGGTGGTGGACTTAGTCTGTGTGACCGGAAAACCCGGGAGGGACAGTTTGGTGCACGAGGGAGAAACCCTTGCGGGTTGGTGGCCTCGCTTGGGGAGAGGGTGGGACTCGGGTGTGAGCAGAGGGCGTGCCCTTTAGAGCACCTGCATGCCCCCGGTGGGCGGTGATGGGGACGGTGCAGGGGGTCGGTGGGGGTAAAGTCTTTTCCTGTAGTCTGTGTTTTTAATGATAAACCAGCTGGGACAGAAGGCGGGTGTCCCTAGAACGGAATGTGACTTGGTAATAACCGGGAAGCTGGGTGCCCGGAGATGCTGTGGGTTTGGTGGCAGACACCACAGCGCAGCAGAGGGCGCCCTGGGGGAAGGGCGTCCACACTGCTGTGGGCTCCTGAGCGCAGCTTTCTGTCCGCAGGAACGCACACGCCCTGTAGGGCCGGGCATCGCCGTCTGTCCAGCAGCGCCGCTCTGCGGCTGCAGGGAGCCGTGGTCGGGCTGGGGGAGGGTCTCGCCTCGGAGGTATGGCAGCTGGCCCCGTGGCAGTTTCTTAGGACGACAGGGGAGTGTGCCTCATCAGTTGACCCGTTTCTCCTGAAACCCTTGCGCTGTTGCCTCAGCTGAGCTGAAGGAGCACCCCGAGTCCTTTGCTGCCACCGACTGTCTTCTCGGCGCCTCCGCTGGCGTCCGTCCATCTCGGACGCCCTTTCTTTGCTGCTGCTCCGTCCCGTCGTGCGTGCAGCGGTCAGTCCGGGCTCCGGCTCCACTTCGGATTCTGGGTCCCTCTCTCACTGTCCCCCCACGCTGCAGTCACGTCTCACTGAGGTCTTGGCCCCTCACGGTCATCCTGAGGGCTGGGTCACCTTCCTCCGAGCCCCGTGATGCTGCTGTTTGCCTGTCCCGGGCATCGCGCACGTTCCTACGGCACCTGCAGCGGGAGTCCTTCCCAGAAGGCTTTCCGTTGACCTTGCCCAGATCCATCGCAGGAGTCCCGCCTGTGGCAGCTGGAGTCCTACAAAGTGCGCCTCGTGAGGAGTAAGAGTGTTGAGAGTGGAATTACTCCTGAGCCGTGGCTGCAGGTCGGATGTTAGCGGGCGGGAGAGCGGCCGTACCCTGGACGCCCTCCGAGCCGGGACCAGGCGCGTCGGTGAGCCAGAGCCTTCGGAAAGGCGTCTCCCTCCTGAGCAGGAGGCCCGAGGCGGGAGCAGGCGAGCTGTCCGCCGTGTGTCCTGCTGGTGAGGGAGCCTGAGGGCCCGGGGTCCAGGTGGTAGGTGGGCATCGGCTTCAACTCCACGTCACAGCTGCTGGGGCCCCGCCAGGTCAGCCTGCCCTTTGACCTTTGCATTCCGGCAGGGACTCAGCCGTGACGCTCTGTCACGGGTGGCATCTTGCGGTGTGAGGCGGTTCCATCTGCAGTGGCATCTGCTTCCTTCACGCCTAGCGGGTCTCCTGGGCGACCCGCGCAGCCTCTCCACCCGCACCTGCGGCTTCGCCTGCCCTCTCTTACGGAGGCGGCTCCTTTCCTTAACCCTTAACCCCTGGCCCAGCCCCGCCAGCGGCACCTTCTCCCTGCAGCCTCCTCGCCTCGCAGCCTCCACCGCCGTGCCGAGAGCGCGAGCCGGGCCAGGCCGGGCTGGGCTTGGGGCAGGGCGTGCTGGGCTGGCGTGGCCCTCTGTCCACAACACTCCCGCCGGGCACCGGGCAGTGGCTGCCTCACTTCTCCCCTTGGTGCCCTCGAGCCGTGCCCTCTGCCTGCACAGCGTGCCTGTTCGCCGCCGGAGCCCAGCTCACGGCCACCTCAGCGCTGATGCGCTTTCCTCGCAACGTTGACCTGTTTCTCTTCTGAGATGTGCCACTCTTCCCTTCCCCTCGCGCTCCGGAGGCCGCTAAGGGCTGTTCGTGGGCAGCAGTTGGTGATGGTTGGGTCTCGGGGACGAGGGAGGCCTGAGGAGGGGGGAGAGGCAGGAGCCGGTCGGTGGAGCAGCCAGAACACAACAGGTGTGGGTTATGTTCAGTCTGTTTTTTTTAAATGTATTTTTATTGGTTTCAGACAGGAAGGGAGAGGGGGAAGAGAGAAACCTCAATGATGAGAGAGAATCATGGATCAGCTGCCACCTGCATGCCCCCACTGGGGATGGAACCCGCAACCTGGGCATATCCCCTAACTGGGAATCGAACCTGGGACCCTTCAGTCCGCAGACCGACACTCTGTCTACTGAGCCAAACCAGCTTAGGGCTGTTCACTCTCCTAATGGGCGCTATTTGGATGCTCCAAAACAATTATAATAGTAACATCAAGGGTCACAGGTCCCCAGGATTAATCATGAGGAGGTTTAAAATATCGCAAGGTCACCAAAATGTGACACAGACACAGTGAGCAGATGCAGGTGGTTAGTGGCGCTGGCAGACTTGAGCGATGCAGGGCCATCACAAACCTTCCATTTGGGCAACAAAAGGGCCATAGCTGCGCAGTGCAAGTGTGGACCGTGAAGTGGATTCGTGTGGCGTGAGAATGAGTGAGGAGAATGGGGCTGCTGGCCGGGACTAAGGGGCGCCTGCGGGTGTGGGTACACGCTTACACCAGGGCCCGTCAGCAGGGGCGGGCAGGCGGCCCCAGCCTCGCGCAGGCGGAGCTTCGGGAGGAGAGTGGCAGGTAGGCCAACGCGGGGAGGGAGACGGCGCTCCGGCAGGTACGGAGAGCTGGAAGGCGTGGGGGACTGGAGGCCTGAAGGTGGCTCCGAGGCGGTCAGACGAGCACCTGGAGGTGATGCCGTTCTTTGTAACGAGGAGCCAGGACTCCTGGGGGCCGTGGAGGGAGGGTATGGTCACCGGCCACCAACAGGCCGCCCTGCCCTTCCCACTGCCCTCCGGCTGCTCTGCTGCCCGTCCTCCCACTCCCTCCCCCTTGCAAGAGCCAAACCTGGCTTTTCTTTAAAGATCCCACTTGAATGTGCGTCCTCTGGAAGGATGCTGGGGTCCCCCCGAGTGTCCAATGGGAACCCTAGGACGGTGCTGCCTCCCTGACCACGCCCTCGGACCCACGCGCACACCTGTCACCCGGTTTGCACTCTGCCGAGGTCTCCAGGTCCCCGCCGGCCGCTGGCCCTGGGACACGCCGCTTGCTTCAGTCACTCTGCCCGTCTCTGCTTGGACAGCAGTGACCTCTCACCTGGACGTTTGACCCTGAACCCGCCGGTCCGGCTCCTGTGGGAAATGCCAGTGGAGTCGGGGTTACTCTGGGTCAGCGGCCGTGTGTTTCTTAGGCCAGCAAGGGCAGTCTCCTCGGGGCTGACGCCTCCCTTTCGGTCCCTGTTTCTGGGGTGACTTCCCTTCGAGCTCTAGGTTCGCACAGGAATCCGTCTCCAGCCGTCCCCCGGGTCGCAGGCCCTCGGGCTCTGTGTGGCCCCGTCACCTGTCTCATGAGGAGTGGCTCCTCCCTAGGTCCCCGCAGAGCTGTGCCCGAGTCTCCCAGGCCCGTGGGCCTGCCCTCCGTCCCCTCCCACCTGCTCACCTGGAACTCCTTCTAGAAGACCCTTCCCAAGTGAGCATAGGGTCCTCCCTGCGCAGACTTCTCCGAGCTCCTGCCCGCCCCGCACCTGCTCACCGTCACCGTGCCCTTTCAGAGTCGCGGGTCATCGAGCTCACCTTCGTCCTTGCCGCGTGTGCAGCACATCGCACCTTCTTTCTCATCAGACACAGCTGCCTCGCTGACTCCAGCTCTGTCCCTGCGTGCGGCCTGCTGTCCTTCCCGAGGCCGCAGACCCCGGCCGATGCCCTCCCGCCGCCGCAGGTCCGTTGTCACCCTCTGTCTTCCCTGCGCTGCGTCCTGCTTTCTGAAGGGAAAAGTCATGCGTGTTTCTCCCTGTGCCCAGCACACGGAACGGTTCCTGAGCGGGGGCTCGATGCACATGTGAATGAGCTTGTGCCTCAAGGACACTGGTCAGTGGGGCTGTGCACGTGTCCAGGTGAAACGCATTCGTGCTGTGAACGCCCTTTAGCTGGACACGCACTCCGTCCCATTGGTGCGGGTGATGTATGTCAGCTTCCCAGTGAAAACACGGGAGATTCAGCCGGCATGCCTACCAAGGGCCGACACCCCCTGATCCATTTTTGAATGAAATACGGCTCCTGCTGTGAAAGCAACACACGGCCACTGCACACGACAGTCAGACGAGGAAAGAAGTTCTCGGTTTAGCCTTTTCTGTGGCCTGGAGACCAACATGGGGGACTGTGGGAATGTTCTCTCAGGAGTCTGTGGGCTAGGAGGAAGTCCACGATCCCAGTGCACAGCCCCCGTGCGGGCGAGGCGAGGAGGAAACGCTCTTTGTCAGGCCTGCTGTGCTGTGTGGGTGGCTTCCGTCTGAGTGTAAGTGAGCTGGGAGGTGAATCTGCGGGCACCCTCAGCCACGGTTCAAAGGACGTGGAGAATCACGGCTCATTTCTCGGGGGTCAGGAGGAGGAGGTCAGTCACTGTTTCCTCTCAGACTCGCCGGAACCCAGTTCTCTGGTGATAGAGGGCCTTGAACCCCTGCCACTCTCGAGTGGCCTTAAATTGCTGGGGCCTCGTGCGCCTGCAGACGCTCTGGCTCCCTCAGCCGCCTAGAGGGAGGCTGTGGGAAGGGAGCTGGTTTGCGGAGTGACTTAGCGACGGGAATGAGCGCGGTGCTTGCTGTGCGTCGGGGTCCCTGTCGGGGTCCCTGTCGGCGGTCGGCACCGCGTGTGGAACAGCGTCCCGGCGCGGACTCCGGCCAGGCGGGCGCTCCCCGGTGTCAGGCTGTCCGGGCTCAGCAAGAGGCAGGTCTGACCCGCATTCTAGGCCCTGTCCAGGCCCCCTCGCACGTTCCCGCTCACCAGCATCCGTCTCCAGCAAGCGGGAGGGCGTCTGCCTCAGGATCACAGCGCCGGGCGGGCGGCCACAGGCACTGCCGCCGAGGCCCGCGGGCAATGGCCACGCGCTCTGAGGAGCGAAACGAGCGGACACTCCGGTCGTGTTTGTGCTGAGGACTCACAGGAGACCTGGGGCCGCCGGGCTTGCGCGTGTCCGTTAAAGGAGCGGAGGGAGTGGAGATGCACGCACAGCGGCAGGATGTGGGCGGTGCTGAGAGCGCGCGTGGGGGCGGCGCCGGCCTCGGGTCAGTGTCCCATGGACACCGGCACCGGACGAGGCCTCTGCGGCTCGTGCGTGAACCACCTCGGACAGTCACCGGCGTGTCCCCGACGGTCACTCTGCCGGCACAGTACCTGCCTCGTCGTGTCTAGATTTGCAGGGAAGTAAATTGAAAGCGAGATGACAGTGCCTTTCTGTTACTTAAGTGTGAGCCCAAACAGAAATACTTCTTACCTTGTGTGACCCCAAACGGGAGCAAGACCGTCCTCACGTAAATGGAACGTAAGCCGGCAAGTCTGCCCCTTTCTTTTTCTTTTTTAAAAAATACGTTTGTATTGATTTCAGGGAGGAAGAAAGGCGGGGGTGGGGGGAGAGAAACATCAGTGATGAGAGAGAATCACTGATTGGCTGCCTCCTGCACGCCCCCCACTGGGGATCAAGCCTGCAACCCGGGACCCTTCAGTCCGCAGGCGGACGCTCCATCCACTGAGCCACACCAGCCAGGGCTAGTCTGTCCCTTTCAAAGGCATGAGCACTGGGTCCCGCCGCCTCTGGAGGACGAGCGGCGCGGTCCTCAGTGGCTTCTGGGCCGCGCAGCGCACGGTTACTGCTTCCCGGGGCTGCGCCTCAGCTCCGCGGCCGTGTGGCCTTTGGTCTGCAGCCGCGTCCACAGCCGCATGGGCTCACCACCCTGGACTCCGCTCAGCGCAATAAGTCAAAGGAAGGCGTGTTAGCCTTCCCTGGGGGCCGGGGGGCCCTCCCCAAGGGGCGCCGGGGGCCTCAGTTGTCTTGAGCAAGTGCGGTCTCCGTCTCAGCATGCAGCTCATTGCTTTCCCGACGCCCTGCGTCGTCGGAGTGGTCAGCCGCTCCTCAGCGAGGCCCAGCCCTCTTCCCGGGAGTCGGTGCATCCGTTTCCTGGTCCCGCTCATTCTGGCCTCTGCTCAGAGGCTGATGCGTGCCGTATGCCACGGCCTGTGGTTTAATACACGGGCATCTTCCCGACCACATGCCCAGTTGGTGCCGGGCCTCACCCTGGGTGACGGGTGGACTGGCACACGGCACAAGATCTGAAGACTGTGGGTGGGATTTTATTTTGCTTCGAGCTGCACAGGAGGCGGCTTCTCCTTCCTCACTGACACCCCCTCTCCTTGCCTTCCAGGATCTCAAGGAGTTGCGCCTGGGCCTGTGATTGGGCTCCAGGCCCCGTCCACCGGTCTCCTCGGGGCCCGCCCCGGGCTGATCCCCCTGCAGCGCCCGCCCGGGATGCCTCCGCCTCACTTACAGCGCTTCCCCCTGATGCCGCCCCGGCCCATGCCGCCTCACATGATGCACCGCGGCCCGCCGCCCGGACCAGGGGGCTTTGGGATGCCCCCGCCCCATGGAATGAAAGGCCCCTTCCCACCGCATGGCCCCTTCGTGCGGCCTGGGGGCATGCCGGGGCTCGGGGGCCCGGGGCCAGGCCCAGGGGGCCCTGAAGACAGAGACGGGAGACAGCAGCAGCAGCAGCAGCAGCAGCAGCAGCCGCCGCCAACGCAGCCCCAGCAGCCGCCGCCGGCCCAGCAGCCGCCCCCCACGCAGCAGCCGCAGCCGTTCAGGAATGACAACAGGCAGCAGTTCAGTTCAGGGAGAGACCAAGAGAGGTTTGGAAGGAGGTCCTTCGGAAATCGGGTGGACAGTGAGCGGGACCGCTACGGCAGCCGCGGCGACGAGAGGGAGAACAGCGGCCGGGAGAGGAGAGAGTGGGGACGGAGGAGCCCTGAGCGGGACAGACACAGAGACGCGGAGGACAGAGGCCGGCGGGCTGGCGGGCACCGCGACCGAGAGAGAGATTCGAGGGATAGAGAGTCCCGCAGAGAGAAGGAGGAGGCCCGGGCCAAGGAGAAGGCCGAGGGGGCCGACAGGGCCGCCGAGCCTCCCCCGACCCAGGCGGGGAACACAGACCCAGCCCCGGACCTCGCCAAGGGGGCGCCTGAGCCGGCGCCTGCCCCGCCTGCTGAAGAGCGGCCCGCAGAGGCTACCTCACCCGCAGCCCCCGAGAAGGACCCCTCGGCCGCCGAGGCCCGCTAACCGGCCGGCCGTGCGGGACGGACGCTGGGCGCAGTGTACATGTGCTGTATCATACTGGCTCTGCCGGCCGCCCCCGGGAGTGGTGGGCGCTGTAAGCAATTGGATTGCTTCCCTTCTATTTAAAAATAGCCACAAAATAACAAAAAATACTGAAGACATGAATAAATATTACCCTTTTTGCTGTAACTTTTTTAAAGTTTTGACTTTAAAAAGTTTACAAATCGTAATTAGAAGTGCTATTTTTTTTTTTTTTAATTTAAGGTTAACCGTGAAAGCTCCTCAGCAATAGGGATGTTTTTAATAAACTCTATTTTCGTAACAAGCGTGACGTGTGTTCTTGGTGCCCTGCCCCGGGGGCGAGGCCGCTCACCGCGCTGGGCTGCCCCTCCGGCCTGAGCCGGCTGTTGGTGGAGTTCATGGTGATGCTTCAGACGTGAGCTTCTTACGCACACGGCACATGTGGTGGTTTAACGCTTGTTTTGCGGTTCAATCAAGGTTTGTGGTTTCGTTTTTTCGGGGTTTTTTGCCATTGGCTTCGCGGTAAATGTTGCCCAGATTCATTTGTAAGGAGACCTTTTGCCGGGGGAACTTCCGTTGAGCCATCGCCGCCGGTTGTCCACACCCCCTGGTTGCCCGGTGTCCTTACTAAAAGGCCGAGTGTTCGCTTACCATCATCCCATGCTTTCCGGGGGATTGAAACAAAGACGGACGTGTGTTTTACGTTTAAGGACTTGGATGCAGCCTGTGGTTGCCTGTGAGCTGGCCTATTGCCTTTCTTGATTGGTTTTGTGAACTCCTGTCTGGGCAGGGGTGGACTCAACTGTTTGCCACCTGTGAAGGGCTTTTCTGTTAAAATGGTTAATTAGGAGAAACAGGTGAGACATCCAGGAGCGATCATGTAGAGACGTGCAGGCCACATCAGAAGGACCTGTCCCGTGTGCACAGCAGCTCCGTCGACCGCCCAGTGCCAGAAGCCGCCCTGCGTGATGGCGGAGTTTCCGGCCCGGATGCTCTTCTCGTCACGCTTACAGTGGCCCAGTCGGCGTGCTGAGCAGGTAACTTCCCGCCCCTTCCAGGCAGAGCTGGCCCGGCTGCCTGGTGCCCTGAGCGAGGCCGTGGTGACCCTGGGGGAGGGCCCTGGCCGTGTCCTGTCCTCCTGCAGACGTGAGCTCTAAACGTGCTCTGGACTTGACGTGGGCCTCTGAGCTCACGTCCTCACCAGCTGCTCTGGGGAGAAACGAACATCGGTTACTTAGGTCCGACTTCAAGGCCTCGCAGCCTGTTTCCAGTTGGAAGTTTGAGACCAGCCGATGCGCACAAGACAGCCCTCCCCCAAGTCCCAATGGGGGTGGCATGTCCACGGGAGGCCTGGGTCCCGGGGAGTCCGTGTGGGAGCCCCACCTGCATTTGTGACTGTTTGGCCCCCGCCTGAGAGCGGGTGTGACCTTACTGTGGGCACGTCGTTCACCTACTTTAACTTTGAAAACAACTTGCCTTTTTTGAATTATCTTTTCCTCCTGAAGGATCTCCTCTTTAAAGTACAGCACATAGTCACTCAGAATGGTAGCTCGTTTCTGGGTTTGCTGCCAGCCGTATCTTACAATGTCCCACTGAGACGGCTCATCCGGTCGAACCCGAGTTCGGTGGGCGTTTCCTGCAGCAGCTGGTGCTCACAGGCGCGGCACTCGCACCGAGAAGCAGGTGCAGCCCCGTCGTGGCCGTGCCGCCTGCGTTGCCACCCGATGCTCAGGTCAGTAGCATCACCCCAGTGGGAACCAAGGCAGTGGTTACATGCCGCTCACTGAGTTATAGGCTCTCGGCCACAGGACGCAGCTTCACAGTAAATGTACTTGCGTCGAATGCTAACTGGTGAGCGAGGAAAGTCCCGACCTCCCCTAAAGCTGCCCAGGACGGCACACGAGACCCGGATCCACGCCCAGGCTCTGCTCAGAGACCAGCTGTGAGCAGTCAGCACGGGGCTCTCACGAAATACGCCACTAAGTGAGGACCAGCTGATGAGAGCCCGGCCTGAGCCGCAGAGGGCGCCAGGCGCAGTGTTGTCCAGGGTGTCTACTACACGTCCGAAGAGGAACGCAAGACACTTGGACAATTCAGTGGTAACGCCCGTGTGTGATTAAGGCTGGCGAAATACGACGATCATTGAAACAGACATTTTAATTGAATATGAGATTTACACAATCATACAAATCTTCCAAGTGATCGTAAGCCACATTACAGGAACTTAAAGCAGTTTTAAGAAAAGACACAAATGACACCGGAGGTTAGTGTTTAATGTTTACCGGTTAAATTTCTACAACAGGAGGCGGGCGTCAGGACGCAGGTGGCGGGCACGCTCACTGGGCGATCCCGATCACCCCGCAGGCCAGGCGGCTGCCGGCGTTGCCTGTCTTCTTGCTCTCGTCGTTGCCCCCTCTGCCCAGGTCATCTCGCTTCTCGTGGACCTTGAAAAACATGGAGACCATGACAGGTACCAAGTCATGACCTTCTCCCCAACACCCAAAGCCTTCTCCAGGAACCACTCCGCATTAGACAGGAACACGCCACAGGAACCGGTACAGAGACTGACATTTAATCAGCAGTGACCACAGCAGCTACCCCGCTTTCTCTTGATGCAAAGACACGTTACCTCTACCCACGAGGCAAGCGCTGCTCTGGGAATGAACCACTGAGCCCCGAGCCATGCCGCCGCGGCCACCAGTGCAGCCGGCCCTGCGGGAAGAGCTCCGTGACCCCCCCCAGCGGTCCCTCTCATGCAGCATCAACTGCTTGAAAAAGGACCTCACGCGAACCCAGTGACAGCAGCCGGTAAGTCAGAGGGACCCTTACAACAGCTTAACCCCTTGAAGGTAGGACTTTACATTTCTCTCATCAGACACCCAGACATTCTCCTGCTTTTCACTGAGGCTGAGGAACAGCCCCAGGGTGGCCGCTGAGAGGTGACTTCTGAGGCCGCTGTCCTCACGCCTGTACCTGGCGACTGTGCCAGCCCGACGCTGCTCCCAGGGTCAGGCACCACTTCCCAGGCTAAACACGTGCTGACATCCAAGCACAGACGTGAACGAGGGCCACAATGGGCCCGCCCGAGACGGACTGTTCTGACGGCACGGGCTGCGGCCGTTGACTCTAGAGACACTGCTGCCGGCCACGCAGGTCTAACGGCCACGGCGACCTGCCACACGCCCGTCCCAGGTACCGGTTCCTCTTCCCTGCAGCCTTGTCTCATCGGACCCAAAGGTGCCAGTATGTGGGCCCTCGGGAGCCAGGGTTCGCCATGAACGACCCACACCTGACTGTTGGGAGCGATTGGTTTTGTGGCATTTACAGCCAAGTTGTGTGCACGTCCTTCCCACGCGGACACTCACCACCATTGTGCGGCCGATGATGGAATGGTCTCCTGAGAGCTTGATCATGGAGTCTTCAATGAGCACCTCGGCCACGCCGTTTGGGCCCGCCGTCACGTTGCCCAGATCCCCGACATGCCTAGCACGGAGGAAGCATCAGAGTGGTTCAGGAACTAAGCTATAAACAGGGTCAGACACAGCTCGGCTGAGATGTGGGCACAGCGTGGATTGAATAGGAGCCACGTTAGACAGCAGGCTCAGCTCTTTAAACAGGCGTCAGCCCACCCTAGCCTGTTTGGCTCAGTGGATAGAGCGTCAGGTGGACTGAGGGGTCCTGCGTTTGACTCGAGTCAAGGGCACATGCCTGGGTTTTGGGCTCAATCCCCAGATGGGGGGCATGCAGGAGACAGCCAATCATTAATTCTCTCTTATCACTGATGTTTCTCTCTTTTCCTCTCCCTTCCTCTCTGAAATCAATAAAAATAGCCTATCTAATAAAGGAATATGCTAATTGACCATCACATGCCCTCACAAAGATGGCAGCACCCACAGCCAATAAGGAGGGAATATGCTAATTGTGGCCACGCCCTCAAAGATGGTGGCGACCAGTCCTCTCAGCCCCACCAGTCCCCCACAGTCCCAGCCGCTGAGAGTGGGCAGTGTGAGCGTCCTGGCGGAATGCTTGCTTCGTCACCGTGGCGACGAGGCAAGCGTTCCACCCCAGCCAAGGAGGGCCTCTGGGCAGCGGGCACAGAGCGGCCAGGCCCCGCAGAAAGCTACTGGTGCATTATTAGCATGAGAGCTACTGATATATACATAAAAGCCCAAGTGACCGGCCGGTAGCTCTGACGCGCACTGACCACCAGGGGCAGATGCTCAAGGCAGGAGCTGCCCAGCGACAGCAGCTTTGCCGAGTGCCCTCTCGCACTCCGGGACCCCTCGGGGGTGTTGACCTGCTGGTTTCGGCCCTACCCCCGCAGGCCGGGCCAAGGGACCCCACCAGGGCACAAATTCGTGCACCCTGCCTCGAGTTTTAAAATTATAATGAAATAAAAACAAGCAGGCATCAGCCCGAGGAGTCCTGGCGGGCACCTCTGCTCTCCGGGCACTGACGGGCATCGTGGCTCCCAGGCCCTGCTGCCCGTCCTCAGACGCTAAGCAGCTCTGCGCCAGGCCTCTGTCACAAAAACTCTTTCCCTGAGGCTCGCAGAAAACACGGGACCTTCGCTCAGACTGGACCCACCAAGCTCCCTCTTCCCAATGAGCTGGTGGTGGTGGTGTTCCCTCTGGCGCCTGCTGAGCTCTGTCCTCAGTAACGCGACAGACCACATCGCTCTAAGGGTCCCCTTTGTCAGCCCCGCGGCCCCGCAGCGGGTGGCAGGGGAGCCCCGCTTCTGGTAGCGCGGTCCGCGGGAGTGCACCCCCCACCCCACCCCCGTTCCCACAGGCTCAGCGCTGCGTGCTCACCTCTCGTCGTCCTGCGGCCCGCCGTGGGTCTTGGACAGAGGGTTAAAGTGAGGACCAGCACTGGTACAGCCTAGTTACAAAAAAAAAAAAAAAAAAAAAGGCTAAATTATGAAGCAAAATTCCAAAATCCATTATACTAGTCATTGCTAAACCCTCAAGCAGAGAACGTGCCGATCCCCAGGCCATGGGGAACTGGCCGCGCCTGAGCAGACCGGGCGGGAGGGACGAGGCTCAGCTCCTGTGCCTGGCAAGCTCACCCCTGCTCTGGGCGTGGGCTTCTCCGCTGCCCGTAAGGTCAGAGGCCCGGGCCTGAGCGCCCACGGTTCCGTTAAGTCCCGAGTGTGGCCTGGTGTGTACGAAGGCAGGAAGCCTGGACTGCGAGACCCAGCGCAGCAGCACACCGCAGCTCTCCTGCCGCGGCCGCAGGAGGCAAAGCTGCACCTGTGCCCCAGGGTGGGCGGCCTCGCCAGCTCAGGCGGCACGGCTCCCGGCGGCACTCGGACCTCAGACCAGCTCGGACCACGCTCCGAGAGCAGCTCGCCAGCCCGGCACCTGCTGCTGCACCGTTTTCGCAGACGCAGCCACCGCGCCCCAGTTCTCTGACTGACCGGCTCCCGCGCTCCCCGGGGATGGGCAGGGTCCCTCACGGGCAGCACAGCGATCAGAGCGCAGAGCCAGGCCGCCCAGAGCAGAGGCAGTGAAACCAACAATGGAGAAACTGAAACGACCCAATCTGCTCCTTCCACGTCGCCCTCTGTAGGAGCCCAGCTTTCAACATTCAGGACACGTTCCCCAGAACGAATCACGTTCTCCTAGTGCAAACCCTGAGGGCAGATACTCAGAAGCAGCACCGGATCTCCACGTGCATTTCCCACCCGTGAACTCGGGACTTGCTTCCAAGCCCCAGGTGAGACGGTGGAGCTCGGGCAGCGCGGCCACGGCTCCCCTTCCGGCCCCGTGTGCCCCGTCCTGAGGGTCCCGGCCGGTGTGGGCTGTCCTTACAGGACGAGGCGGAGGACGCCAGCCCGGTGCAAGTGCCCCCTCGGCCGCTCACCCACCTGGGAGCACGCCGACAGGAGGAGCTGAATGGCTACAATCGGGTCTGAGTCATGATCTAAACAAACACAACCCCTCCCCTTCCTTTCCGCGCTTCAGAGTCAAAAACCAGTTCTGTGGCCCGGCCCCGGCTGACCCCGGGCGCCAGGCTGACTGGCCTGAGGTCCCTGCTCAGCGCGCGAATGGCCGCCGCCCGCACGCACCCACCTTGTGTGTTGTCTCCAAACTGGTGGACGTGGAAGCCGTGCTCGCCCTCGGCCAGGCCTGTGATGGAGCCCGAGACCGTGACCTTCCCGTTTCCCTGTTTCAGAGAAAAGCACAGGTTTGAGAGGGTCCGAGGGAAGGGGCACGGCATCACCTCTCCCCTCACAGGAGGGGGAGCCGGGGAGGGAGGTGCTGGCCTGGTTCTGCGGAACCCCAGGCCAGGACCCCCAGGCCGGGACCAGGCCCCAGCAGAAGGCAGAGCACGGAACGTGGACTGGGAGGCTCTGTCGCGTCTGCCCCTGGCCAGGACCGTGAGCAGTTCTTGTTCACTGGGATGCTTTTGAGCAGGTGGAACCTCACGGGGAGAATGTGTGTACAACCCGACTGTGCACCCCGACGTGAGCTCATCCTAGTTAGCCCCCCGCTTTCTTTGTGCCCCTTTCCGTTCAGCACATACACAGGTTTGCCTCTTAAAAGGCAGAAGACAACGGTGCGGCTGCATGCGGAATCCAGCACCTCACTCACAGCGGAGGAACCCTAACAACCCACACAGGCTCCACACCGTTACCAAGGGTCAGCCTTCACCACCTGACCTGCCGCTGGACAAGTAGGAGGCTCCAGTCAAGTCGTGTGGGAACTGCTACCCTTTTTTCCTTTCTTAAAATAACAAAAACAGCCCTAACCGGTGTTGCTCAGTGGATAGAGCGTCGGCCTGCGGACTGAAGGGTCCCAGGTTCGATTCCGGTCAAGGGCATGTACCTTGGTTGCAGGCACATCCCCAGTGGGGGGCGTGCAGGAAGCATGTGATCAATGTTTCTCTCTCATGGATGTTTCTCTTTCCCTCCCCATTCTTCTCTGTAAAAAATCAATAAAATATATATATTTTAAAAAACAAACAAAACAAAACCAGACTACAATTCTTCTAAAGATAAGCTTTAATTTTGGAAAATTTCAAATGTGAATGTCATCCTCCACTTATCAAAAGCACAGGAAGAGAGAAACCGGTTTGGCTCAGTGGATAGAGCGTCGGCCTGCGGACTCAAGGGTCCCAGGTTCGATTCCGGTCAAGGGCATGTACCTTGGCTGCGGGCACATCCCCAGTGGGAGGTGTGCAAGAGGCAGCTGATCGATGTTTCTAACTCTCTATCCCTCTCTCTTCCTCTCTGTAAACAATTAATAAAATATATTTAAAAAAAAACAAACAACAAAAAAAAAAAGCACAGGAAGAAAAGCAGGGCAGGCTCCTCCCGCCTCGTTTCCTGGATAAAGGGTCCCGCACAGCCCATCAGGCCCCGCAGTCAACCAGGGGGCGGGGGGCGGGGGGGGGGGCGGGGGCTGTCCTGGCTGAGGGAGGCTCCGGGGCAGATCTAAATGCTCCAAGGACGCTAAGGTCTGCAGTTCCAGCTGAAAATGCTGATTTTAAAACTGGGAAACGCCAAAATTGTATGCGCTCAACAGGCCAACCGAGGAGCGGGGCCGCAGGCTCACACGGGCCCGCCTATCTGCACCGTCCCGGGCCTTTATCGGGACCAACAGCACCCTCCCCGCCCCGGGAAGGCTGGGGGCAAGCAGCTCCGGAGGGCGGAGGGCCAGGACCACAGCCCGGCTTCCAGCGAGTTCTGTGCGAGGAGAGGTGGACAAAGCAGCAGAACTTAGTCCAACGCCAGGCGCCTCCTGCAGACACCGGGACCGGGTGCGCGTTCCCCGGGCGCCCTCCGGGGGGGGGGGGCAGTGAGGCCCGCATTTCACCGGCGGCGCCACCCAGACCCCCGCTCCTGCCTCCCGGGCGGGAGCCTCGCTCAACAGTGTCCCTCGCGTCTTCTGATCCCCTGGGAACCTCCCCAGGCTGGGCCCCTCCGGCCCCCGAGACGGGCCCAGCGGTTTCCCGCCCTCAGGAGCCCGGTCGGCAGAGCGGCTTCAAGGCGGGGCCCGGAGAGCCGGGTGGACCGAGCTGGAGAACAGAGCGACTTCCCGCGTGGACCCCGGGGGCCTCCTGCCGTCCGCGCCCCGCTCTGCGCCAGCACCGACGACCCGTCTCCGCGCTCCGGGCCGCAGCGGAGGCGGACGCCCCGCGGACACGCACCCGCCAGCCCGGCCGCAGCGGCCCGGTGTCCGCGAGGCCCGTGGCCTGGGCCCGGCGGTGCAGGGATCGCGGCTCGGGGCGGGGCTGGCGCGGGGTCAGAGCTCCCCCGAGGCCGCGCGCGCCGTGTCGCAGGTCCTAGAAGTTCACGACCCTTGAACCCTACACACGCGGCCTCGGCGCGAGGGCGGCTCCAGCAGCGGTCCCGGCGGACGGGGCGGGGCGGACCCGGAGCGAGGGGGCCCCAGGGGACGAGGGGACGACGACTCTGCGGCCGGACCTGCTGCGCAACGGCGGCCCGGGCTCCAGGGCGCAGAGGCGGCCCCGCGGGGAGCGCTGGGCGGTTCCGGGGCGCCAGCCCCGCCCGCCGCCGCGGCCTCGGCCTCCTCCCTCCTCCCTCCCTCGCTCCGGGGCCCGCGGTCCCGCCCCGGCCCAGCCCGCGCCCCGCCGCGCTCGCCGGTGACTCAGCACTGCGGGCGGCGGCGGCCTTGCCTTCTGCTCGAAGCGGATGGTGCCCCGCACATCGCCGTCGCCCTTGAGCACGCACACGGCCTTGGTCGTCATGACTCGCGGGCGCGCCGAGCGGACTGCGAGGAGCAGGGGAGACGCCGCAGGACACGCCGACGCAGGGGCGACGGCGCCGCGGGCTTCTTATAGGCCGGGCCCGCGTCCCGCCCTCTGGCCCGGGGCCAATCACCGCCCACGCACGGAGCCCGCCCCTGCGGAGGCCTAAGGACGCGATTGGCCTAGCTGGCGGGGGCGTGGCCACGGCGCGTGAAAGCCCCGCCTTCCCCCTCCCCCCTCCCCCCCGCAGGCCGGGGAAGCGGGACCGGGAAGGAGCGGCCCGGCTCCCGCAGACGGCGTGGCCCGCGTGCCCGGCCCGAGGCCTGAGGCTCTGGGCCTGGAGGTGCCCCGGCAGCGCCCGGGCTCCCGGGCTCCCGGCCGGGCGGGTGCTGTGCTCCCAGCTTTCCTCCGGACGGGGAAGGCCGCCATCGGAAAGACGCCCACACGGGCTAACGGAGCTCCGACCGCCTGCCCCCCGCCCCCCGCCTGTCTGAGTCCCGCCGCTTAGGACGCCCGCGGGGAGGAGGGAAGGAGCGAAGGGGCGCTGGGGCCAGGCCGGGCGCTGAGGCCGAGGCTGAGGCTGAGGCTGGTGCTGAGCGGTGGGTGCTCTGCTCTGGAGCCGCCGGGAGCCTGCCCCGCTGGGCTTCCGGTGCTGCTCGGCCGGCCGGACCGGCACCGCACCCCCCCCCCCCCCCCTGGTCCCCAGGACCCAGCACGGGTGCTGACCCCGGACCGCGGCCCCGGAGCAGCGGAGTTGGTGCTCAGCTCCCGCACACACACCGAAGACTGAAATCCTGCGGCACCAGACGTGTGTTTTCTGCCCAAGTGACTCAGTGAGAAGGAACAGTTCATGTGATCCCCACCGGACAGGCCGCGGAGGGAGCGGGGCGGTGCCCGACTTCGGACCGTGTTGCGGGGACCTCCCCGGCCGAGGGTCAGCTCTCAGGCCAGGACTGGACCCGGCTGTGACGGTCAGAACCGGCTCTGGTTCCGCTGCGGCGCCCATTGCAGACTCCAAAACTCCAGAGTCTCCCCTGCATTTCCAGCCAAAGCCTCCTGACTGCGTGTCCGCGGGGACACACATTACTGCTCAGGGAAGGTTTTCCAAAAACAGTTCGTGAAATGAGCACACAGGACACAGCTACCGCGGGATGTGTGTGTTTTAAGTATAAACGGGATTGTGTGCTCAGAATCCTCTAGAAAGCTGTTCAGGGGACTCTGGGCGCCCTGGGGGGTGGGAATCAAACTTTCATGTTCTTCCCTTATAGTTTTGTTTACAATGATAGGCATTTGTCTGCAAAATTCGTAAGGCTTAGAGTGAGAATCCACCACCCCCCCTCCCCCCCCTTACACACACACTCACTTTGGTTGGGAGAAGAGTTGTGTGGATGAACCTGGGGGCGTGGGGGAGGGTAAAGGGGGGGGGAATCTGGTCTGTCCCACAGGCTGTGCCTGAAGAACAAACGCAGGTGCTGACTGCCCGCCCGTGAGCGGAACTGGCCCGGAGGCTGCCGCAGCCAAGGGTGCGTGTTTCTGACTCAGTGGGTCTGGGTGGGGATGGGATTGGCCTCCCTCACTCGTCCCCAGGCAGCCCTGAGGCCACCGGTCTGGGCCTCACGTGAGAGCCCCCGACTCATGCCCAGGGGCAAGCACTGCAGCTGCTTGGCTCAAAGGGGGGCACGGGGCCAGGGTCCTGGAGAGGAGGCGGCAGGTCAGGGAGAAGGCGAGCCTGCTGACGGGAGACCCGGGCGCTGTGAGATCCGACCCCTCCCGGAGCGCCTTCCACACAAGGCGCCCGCCCGCCCGCCCGCCCGGCCCTCCAGCGCTCGGCAGGGAGGCAGGGAGGCTGGAGCTGGGAGGCTGGGAGACACGGAGGCCTAATCCAAGGCCAGAGTGGCCGAGGCAGAGGCTGTTCCAGCCGCGTCTGGGCTGCAGTCCGTGTGTGTTTGTGCGTGTGGACCCTTGGACTCTAACGCGTTCTCGGTCGGGGATACACACCCCACACGCGCTGTCACCCCCAGGAGCGCCCGCTGCGGCATTGGCTCTCCGGCCTGGCACAGCTGCCCTGTTGCATAAACCTGCCAGTGCCGGCCAAAGGGCCTTTGCCCAAGGCCAAGGTTTCTCGGGTTTCAGGAAGTCGGAGCCGGATTTCAGTTCTGGTGAGGGCCAGGGAGGAGCTCGTGGCCCCGGGCCGGGCCGAGGGTGCTCCTCTTTCAGACGGAGCCCTGAGAACCCTCGCCGGAGCCCAGAGCCGGGCTGTGTGCTCAGGGCCGAGGTCCCCTCAGGGTCGTTCTTTTTTTTTTTTTTAATATATTTTATTGATTTTTTTACAGAGAGGAAGGGAGAGGAAGAGAGAGTTAGAAACATCAATGAGAGAGAAACATCAATCAGCTACCTCCTGCACACCCCCCACTGGGGATGTGCCCGCAACCAAGGTACGTGCCCTTGACCGGAATGGAACCTGGGACCCTTCAGTCCACAGGCCGACGCTCTATCCACTGAGCCACACCGGCCAGGGCCTGAGGGTCGTTCTTAGAGCTGCCCTCACACTTGGGCCATGGGCTCCCTGCCCTGGGCCCACACTGTAGAGCAAGCACGTCAAACTCACGGCCCGCGGGCTGCACGCGGCCCACCACGAATATTTTATGGCCCAGCCACTGTAACGGCACGTAAGAAACGTTTTCATAAAAATTTCGCAACTTAATTTTTACAACATCCTGTTGTACATAATTATTAATAACGAGCTACGACCTTCGCTAATGACTGATGACTATCATCGTGTTGCATTCATCTCCCTTACACGCCTTACACACAGACGCACCATTTCTCTCCACGAATACCAACAGCGAATATTTTAGCAGCTGATGGCCACGTCATTGGTCTTGGACTGACTTGTCTGGAGTGCGCAACAGGAAATATTTCGCTTTCGGAGAACAATAAAAATGGGTTTATTTGCGTTACACTTATTCATTTGTGCAGTTATTCAGTGTCTGTAAGCTAATGTTCAAGAAAAAATACTAATTTTTATTAAAGTGTTCTATTATTTTAGGTTAACAATGACTCGTTTACTTCAGCCCTTTGTATTCAGCGTGTCTCTATCGGAATAAACCTACGTTTCCATGACAACTGAAGCTTTTGTTTTTTTGCGGCCACGCACACTCCCACCTTGTTTATCTGGCCCTTTGGGTGTGACCTGCTGTAGAGGGCCCTGGTCTGACCGCCCTCCCGGCCGCCTCTCCCACGGGGGCCAGAGTCTGCAGGGCCAGAGGCGCTTCCACCCAGAACCTCACCGTCCTCAGAGAAGGCCATGAAGTGTGGACGCCAAGGGGCCACCTGCCGCCCCCCACAAGCTCAGGGGGCTGCAGGGCGGGCCGTGCCACGTCGGGGACCAGAAGTCACCACACAGGATGGTCTGGACATGGACCTTCCTAACCAACGCGGTCGTGGCCGGGAGTCCTGTCCTAGGCCTCAGCTCCCTTGACCTCAGCGGAGCCCATCTGTCGTCTCTTGGCATCTGGCTAAACTCACCTTTGATGTCAGAGTAACTCACCCGCCCGGCGTGGCTCCTGGTTGAGCATCGACCTATGAACCAAAAGGCACAGTTCGATTCCAGTCAGGGCACATGCAGGAGGAGCCGGTCCGTGCTTCTCCCTCATCACTGATGTTCCTCTCTCTCCTTCTCCCTTCCTCTCTGAGTCAATTAAAATGTACACTGAGTGGCCAGGTGATGACGATCTCTGGACGCATAATAATCTGGCCACTCAGTGTGTATCCTATATGATAAAAGGCTAATATGCAAATTGCTCCCTCAACCAGGAGTCTGACCAGCAGGCAGGCCGGCCAACCGCCCATGTCCCCTCCCCCGGCCAGGCTGGCCAGACCCCACCCATGCACAAATTCATGCACCGGGCCTCTAATATATATATATATATATATATATATATATATATGTATATATATATATATATATATATATATATATATATAAAAACGCCAGATTATTATGAGTTCAGAGATCATAATAATCTGACCACTCAGTGTATATATATTAAGAATAATCTCACCCTGGCTGGTCTAGCTCAGTGGGTAGAGCATCAGGCTGCAGACTGAAAGGTCCCGGGTTCGATTCCAGTCAGAGGCACGTGCCTGGATTGTGGGCCCAATCCTCCGTGGGGGGTGTGCGGGAGGCAGCTGATGGGTGATTCTCTCTCATCATTGATGTTTCTGTCTCTCCCTCTCTCCCTCTCCCTTCCTCTCTGAAATCAGTAAAAATATGTTTAAAAAAAAAAAAAGAAGAATCTCTCTTCCAGACCCTCGGGCCCGCCCTGCCCAGAGCGGAGCCCACAGGGCCCGCATGTCATCTGGCCCCCGAACGCCGTCTCCGCGGCTGCACTGTTCCCTGTGAACGCCTGCCCCTCCCGTGGAAAGCGCGTGTATCTCTCCCTCGGACCTCATCCCAGAGGTCTCCCTGCTTTGCTTTCTCCCGCCCCCTAACCACCCCTGGGCTTCAGGTAAGGAACCCCCTCACTCTCCCCTTTGGGTCTACCGTCTAGAATGAACTTCCGAGCTGCCATTCTCTGAAATGTTTTCTGTCTGTTGAGGTTTTGCTTCTGGGCATGTCCTCGCAGTGTGCCTCCCATTGAACTTTTCCTACAGGCTGGGCATTCTTCTGTGGACAGAATGTATTCTTTTTACTGATGCTCCCCCCCACCCCCGCCCTACCATTGTGCCCGCCTCCTGCCCACCTCCTCTGGCAACCACCACTGTGATCTGATTCCATAAGTGTTTCGGATCCCTCCTGTAAGTGGAATGACACAGTATTTGCATTTGTCTGGCTTGTTGCCCTTCATGTAATGCCCTCCAGGTCCATCCACGCGGTCACAGCTGGCAAGGTCTCCTGCTTGTTTATGCTGAGTCATCTCCCATTGCATGTAACGACATACACACGTGTGTGAGCGCACCTCACATTCTCTTCATCCCGTCCCCCTCGGCTGCTTCCGTGGCGTGTAAATCACGCTGCTCTGAACGGGGGTGACCAGATCTTCTCCAGTTCTTCCAGTAAACCCCGAAGTGGAATTGCTGGGTCCCGTGGTAGTTCCATGTTTAATGTTGTGAGGAAACAAGTTGAATTAAAACGTAAGGAGTTTCGGTCTGTGATCTGGGCCAGCGGTGCCCTCCTGGAGCGGGGGAAGCCTGGGGCCTCGCAGGTGCGGGTGGACGGACGGACGGACGGACGGACGGTCGGCAGCCTTTAATGATGAGAGGAGCACAGCCCGGTTTCTGTCGCTCTGTCTGGGCAGCAGCGAGGAGCCACAGGGGCGCCCGGGAGGGAGTGCCCGTCAGGCTCACAGGTGATTCCTAGGCTGTCGTGGGGGGGAGGGGCAGAATGGAGTGGGGGGATGAGACCAGAGGCAGCGGGGCCCGTGGGAGGCCTGATAAGGTCTGGGCCCAGTGCCAAGGCTGCAGAAAAGGGGAGGTACTGGAGATGGAGCCTCAGCGTCAGCTAGACTGAGCTCCGTGAGCCCAGGGGTCGGGCTGGCGTGCCTGGGTGGATGGTGGTCCCACCCACCAGGAAAGCAAGGCGAGGGGTAAAGAGCTCAATTCAGAACAGGTGCCTGGGGGTGCCTGAGGGGCCTCAAAAGGTCAAGCTCCGCGTGTCCATGGACATGGGTCTGACCCCGGGTCACTGTTAAGTCTGGGTCTGCATCGGACGGACACCATGCTGTGCAGGTTGGTAAAGCCCGAGACCACTGGCCTAGACCTTCCCTCCCGGGGGAGCGTGGGGGGGGGAGGGAGCATCATCTTCCTGCCTCGGGGCGGGGCCGGAGGGGGGGCGGCAGCTGGGGGGGGGGGGCAGGAACGGGCCGCAGGCTGCGGGATGCGGTCGCCGTCCCCCCGCGGGAAGCCCGGAGCGGCCGTGTGCAAGCGGCATCGAGTGGAACCAGCGGGAAGACGCGTGAACCCGCTGCTGGGCCCACCCCGCAAGGTCTGTCTGCTTCTTTGTTGTTGTTGCTGTTAATCCTCTTCAGAGGATATTTCCCCATGGATTTCAGAGCGAGTGGAAGGGAGGCAGAGAGACCGAGGGAGAGAGACACATTGACGAGAGAGACACATGGATGGTTGCCTCCGGTGGGCCGCCATCAGGGCTGGGGATCGAGCCTGCAACCAAGGTGCAGGCCCTTGACCAGAATCGAACTCACAACCCTTCAGGCGCTCTAACCACTGAACAACCGGCTTGTCCAAGTTTTCTTTTTCTTTAAAAACCCCCCAGCCTTGTTAACATATAATTTGCTATTAAAATATTCACCCATTGTCAAGTCCACTTCAGCGGGTCTTTTCGTAAACCTATGGCGTTGGCGACCATTACCAAAATGCAGTCTAGCCCTGGCCGGTGTGGCTCAGTGGATGGAGCGTCGGCCTGCGGACTGAAGGGTCCCCGGTTCGATTCCGGTCAAGGGCATGGACCTTGGTTGCGGGCACATCCCCAGTGGGGGGTGTGCAGGAGGCAGCTGATCGATGTTTCTCTCTCATCGATGTTTCTAACTCTCTCTCCCTCTCCCTTCCTCTCTGTAAAAAATCAATAAAATATATTAAAAAGAAAAATATCCCTTTAAAAAAATGCAGTTTAGAACATTTCCACGAGCCCAGCCATTGCCCTCACGCTAGTTTTGGCTGAATCCCTTCTCCCATCCCAAGCCCTAGGCAACCGCCATCTGCTTTTTTCTCCATAAATGTGCCTTTTTGGGACACTTCTTACCCCTGAGATCATACAATAGGTGCCTTTTGCATCTGGCTCCTCCATTTCACACCGGGAGGGCCAGAGGGGGGCTGGGTGGACGTGGGCGGGGGTCGGCCGGGTGGGGTGCGCAGTGCCTGGTGGGGCGCCTGTGCGGGCAGCAGCGGGGAGCTGGGCCCAGGGGAGGGGTGCAGGCCCGCCGCCCTGGGGGGCTCCCGCGGGGACCTGCGGAGCCTGAATCGGGTGGGGAGGCCGCTGCTGCCGAAGGCGCGGCCCCAGGGAGCTGCGTGTGGAGTGACGGCTGGTGCAGGGCCCCCGGAGGCAGAGTGGGGTGGGGGGGACCGGGAGGCAGAGTGGGGTGGGGGGGACCGGGAGGCAGAGTGGGGTGGGGGGCCGGGAGGCAGAGTGGGGTGGGGGGCCGGGAGGCAGAGTGGGGTGGGGGGGACCGGGAGGCAGAGTGGGGTGGGGGGGACCGGGAGGCAGAGTGGGGTGGGGGGGACCGGGAGGCAGAGTGGGGTGGGGGGGACCGGGAGGCAGAGTGGGGTGGGGGGGACCGGGAGGCAGAGTGGGGTGGGGGGCCGGGAGGCAGAGTGGGGTGGGGGGCCGGGACCAGCTGCCCTTCCCGCTGGCCTGCGGCTCAGGGGCACCTGGTGGCCCGGGTTCCAGGGCAATGCCTGGCCAGGCTCCAGGGGTCGGAGCGGGGCCTCGGTCCGGGCTGCAGCCACGGCCGGCGGCCTGGAGACGCGGTGCTGCCGGCTTCCTTTTACGTGTTTCGTCCGTCTCGGGGGGCGGGGGGGACAGTGATGAGAGCTTCGTGGGTGCGCGGCCTCCTGCGCGCCCCGCTGGGGGTGGAGCCGCACCCCGCGCCTGAGCCCCGACCTCCGGTGACAGGGGGACGCTCACCCCGAGCCACGGGCGGGCCGGCCGGGCGCACCTTCTGCGGCTCCGGTGTGGCCGGTGAAGGTGAAGGTGAAGGTGAAGGTGAAGGTGATGGTGATGGTGATGGTGATGGCGATGGTGATGGCGATGGCACCGCCGTGGGGCGGGGTGTGGGGGGTCCTTCGCCTCCCGGTGGAGGGGCAGATGGTGATGGTGAAGGTGAAGGTGATGGCGATGGTACCGCCGTGGGGCAGGGTGTGGGGGGTCCTTCGCCTCCCGGTGGAGGGGCAGATGGTGATGGTGATGGGGATGGCGATGGGGGCGGGGTGTGGGGCGTGACCACGGGGGCAGCGAGGCTGTGGCCGCCGACCGGCTGCCGGGCCCCAGGGCGAGGCAGGCACGTGTCCTGCCACCTGCCAGGCGGAGCCTTTCCCCCAGGCCACGTGCTGCTGCTCTGCCAGCTGCTGATTGGCTGCTGATTGGCTGCTGCGCACCACACGGGCCACGCCCACCTCCAGTGTAGGGAGGGTCACGTGGCCACTCGGCGTGGCTGCCGCGTGGCTGTGGGCGTGCGCATGCGCCTGCCGCCTTGGCCCCGGGAAGCGAGCGGCCTGGGTGCCTCCCCGCAGGGCCTGCGGGTCCCAGGGCCGGGCTGCCGGGCACCCCCACCTGGACGGGCCCGAGGCGACCTCCTGGGCGCGGGCGGCAGGAGCTGCATTTCCCCCGCCGAGCAGCTCGGAGCGGAGGTGGCAGGTGGGCGCACACCTGGGGGGCCGTCCGTCCGTCCATCTGTCCGCGGGCTCCTCGCCGGGCCGCTGCAGCCACGGGCCTGCGGCCGGCTGCGCACCGTGTCCAGCGGGTGTGGAGGTCACCGTCCATGTTTCTCTCTCTCTGTCTCTGCCCCTGCCCTTCTCTCTAAAAACACAAATGAAAATGCCCTCGGGTGAGGATTTAAAAAGAACAGCAAATAAAACCTCAGCGGTCTGAGGTGAGCCCGCCAGTGCTGTCCATGGGAGGACGGGCCAGCCCCGCTCAGCCGGAGGAAAGGGGGTTCTTGCCAAGTTGGGGCGCAGGTCCTTACTGTTCACCAGAGGCGGGTGCACGGGTTTGTCCAGGGCGTGTCCGGCCTGACTCACCCAGTCCCGATGGGGCCGGCAGGCCGGGCAGGTGCCGGGAGAGGTTGGCCAGCCGGGGAGGGACCTCGGGAGGGCTCCAGGGCGTGTCCGGCCCGTCTCGCTCAGCCCCAATCAGCCGGACCCCAGCAGCAAGCTCACCTACCGGCCGGAGCATCTTCCCCCTGGTGGTCAGTGCACGTCATAGCGACTGAGCGAATGGTCGAACAAACGGTCGGACACTTAGCATATTAGGCTTTTATTGTGTAGGATTTTTCGTTTTAAGATGAGAAATGTTCCAGAAATGTTCATCAGCTGAATTTTTCCAGTTATTTTTAAGTGCTCCGGGGAGATGGATGACAGAACGTGTTTGAGGCGAACGGCTGTTTGTCCTCCAGGGGACGCACCCTATTAACCTGCAGGGCTGGGGTCGGCTGCTGATTCTTCTCGTTGCTGTTCTTGGATCTCGGTTTCTTCCTCTGCAGAAGGAGGGCGTGGCAAGATGCACTGTGTCTTATTGCTGCTGCCACACGTCAGCACAAACGTAATGGTTTAAAACGGACATTGTTCCTTCCGTGTCTGCGGTCAGATCTGGCAGGTCTCACTGGGCTGACCTGAAGGCGTCTGCAGATCTGTGGTTTTTTGTGGGGTTTTTTTGGAGTGTCTTGGGGTGAATCCATTCCCTGGCCTTTTCCGGGATTTAGAGGCTGCCTGCATTCCTTGGCTCATGGCCGCATCCTCCATCTTCAAAGTCAAAGCCAGAAATTACGGGTTGAGTCACTCCCACATTTCATCACTCCCATGTTGACGTTCCTGCCTCCCTCTCCCACGTTTGAGGGTCCTTGTGATGACATTGACCCAGCTCTTCTCCTTGTTTTAAGGTCAGCTGACGAACAACCTAAGTTCCCCCGGCCGCCTGGCCTGCCCTGCTCACTTGTGCAGACTCCGTGGGGGTCACGGGGGTGCCTACCACACCAGGCAGTCTCAGCACACCAAGTCAGATTTTTATCAAAAAGAATCAGTATCATTGTCTATTATTTTGGCTTTAACGTGTAATCAATAAAATTCAAACATGCTCTGGCCAGGTAGGTCGGTCAGTTAGAGCGTCCATATGCCAAGGTTGCAGGTCCGATATCCCGTCAGGGCACATACGAGAATCAACAATGAATGCATCAATAAGTGAACCAGCAAGTCAGTGTTTCTCTCTCTCTCTCTCTCTCTCTTTCTCTCTCTCCCCCTCCCTCCCTCCCTCCCTACCTCTCTCCACCCCCTCGCTCCTCCCCCTTCCTTCCTCTTTCTAAAATCAGTTTGTAAAACCCAAACAACTAGGTAATAGGGAAACAGACTTTTCACTTACTGTTTAAATGTTGTTTTAGTTTTACTCAGGGCCTATATGTACATAGTTAAAACCAAGACATCTGTCCGCAGGCCCGTGTGCACCGTTAGTTATTGACCCAGTCCCCGCCGTGGGCCTGTCCTGGGGCTGCTGTAACGAGTCCGAGTCCGATCGAACGGGTTGGTGAAGACGACAGAGATGCCTCCTCTCGTAGGAGAACTTCTCTCATCTCACAGACATGCAGGGCCGGGACCCGCACCGAGCCCCGGGGGAGAGTCCTGGGCTCCTGCTCCCGGCCCCGTGCCCTTGGTGTGCGGCTGCGTCCCTCCAGTCTCTGCCTCCCTCGTCCCCGTCCCCGGCCTCTTCCCTGCGTCTCCGGGTGTCCCCTCCTCCTCTTAGGAGGACCCCAAACCAGCACGACCTCATCCTGACGATCACGTCGGCAGAGAGCCTGTTTGTAAGGAAGGTCACGTGCACGTGTGAGGCCAGGACTCAGCTCACCTTCCGGGTCACAGTTCAGCCCGTCCCCCTGTGGAGGGACGTGGGGTGTTCCGTTGTTTGCTGCTAGAACGTTCTGAGGAACGTGTGAAAGCCTCAGAGATACAGATTGTTTAAAGTCCACGTGCTTTCCCCCCAACTCCTTCAGAAGGTGCCTTCATCCCCTCCTGCCCTCAGTGCCCGCTCCCCCCCCCCGCCCCCCGACCCCCAAACCTCCTGATTCCAGCCTCCGCTGCCGTGCGCATGCGCTCCCTGCTCGGTCCGTGTGCACCTGCAGCTCAGCGGCTCCCTCCCCCCTGGCCTCCTGCCCGGCGGTGGCTCAGACACTTTGTTAATCCTCCCGAGGATCCTGTCCCATGGCTTTCTCAGAGCGTGGGAAGGAGGGAGGGGGAGAGCCATATGGATGGTGGCCTCCGACCCGCGCCCCATGGCGGGGGGGAGGGAGGGGGGGACCCGCAGCCTTCGGAGTGAGGCTGGCGCTCGGCCATGAGCACGGCCAGGCTAGGACCTTGTGTCTGTGTTCTCCCGGCACTGAGCCCGACCGGAGCGTCAGCCTGAGCGGGAGGTGTGTGGGAGCACACGGACAAGGACGGGGTGCAGCCTCTCAGTGTGGGGGTTCTGGGGTGCAGCCGTGAGGTGAGGGGTGAGGGCCTCATGAGATCGTGGTGAGGGTGTGGGTGCAGCTTCTGTGTGTGCGCACACACATGCACACACACACACACACACACACACACACAAAAGCTGTCACACAGAAATGAGGCATGTTTGAAAGCACGTCTGGGAGCGGACTTCCTGTGGACTTGTGACGGGCGTCAAACCGCTGGTCACACTCAGCAGCCGTGGCCTCCCCTCCCCAGCACAGAGCCCTGAGCCCCTGAGCATCATTCAGGAAGGAGAGGGGGAGCCGCTGCTGGGGCGGGGCGGGGGGGGGGCGGCGATGCTCGGATGTCTGTGCGGCCGCGCTCAGAGCCCTGAGCCACAGCCAGGAGGTGGGAGCAGCCCGGGGTCCACGGCCGGGAACGGAGGTCGCAGAATGCCCTCCACCGGAACAAGGAGCCACCGTGCCCTGGCCAGTGTGGCTCCGTTGGCGAGCGTCGTCCGGGGCACCAGGTCGCTGGTTCGACTCCCGGTCGGGGCACGTGCCGCTGCAGCGCCATCACCACTGGGGAACCCGCGGAGGCCGCCGGTCATGGTCCTCTCTCTCATCGCTGGTCCTCTCTGAAGCAAATCAGTAAAAGCCATTTTAATAAATAAACAGCGTGTGAATGAGGAGAGACACCCTGATACCTGCTGTGCCCGGTGAGCTCTGGGGGGTCACGCTGAGTGCGAGGAGCGGGCACAGGACAGATGGTGGCCGAGGGGCCGAGGCGGAGGGAGGAGCCAGGGGACGAAGAGGACTTTGCTTTTCACTCTCGCTCTCCGTTCTCCTTGTTTGCCTGTAGGAGTCTGACAGCTCTCACTGTCACAAATCCAGGTACGCTAACGTTCAATTTACTTAAAGGCTATGCGGGCCCCTCGTGGTGGAGAGAAGGAAAGTCAATCGCGCTCCTCAGACGTGAGCCCGGGACCCTCACCTGGGGGTCTGCGCTCCGGCTCAGGAAGTCGGGGTGTGGCCCGGATTTCTGCATTTCCGGCGGCCAGGCTGGGGTCTCCCGCCTCCCTGGACCGGGTGGAGGATGACTGCCTTTCCCTTCGACCTCCCCCCCCCACCCCCCACCCCCCCCCGTCAGACCCTGGCAGAGGGCAGGGCAGCCAGCGAGCCCGTGATGCCGGCTGTCTTGCTGATGTGGGGGATGGTCCTTTCAGAACAGAGACAGGTGCTGGTTGAGCCCCAGCCCTCAGAGCGCTGCCTCGGAGGCGGAGGCGGTTCTGGAGGCAGGGAGGCCGCGGCAGGGGGAGGGGGAGGGGGAGGGTGAGCCAAGCCGCTGTCCTCGGCCCCGGCCCCAGGGAGATAAGAAGGAAGACATTCTGTCCTCCTTCCCGAGAGGCGGGTGCGGCTCATCCTTCCAGCCGCCCCCTCCCTCCCTCCCACGACAGCCTGGCTGTGCTCTTGGTGCCCAGTCCCTGCAGCTGCCCTGGCCGGTGAGACGGAGGCTCTGGCTCAGCGAGTGTCCTGTGAGGCCACACCCCTAGGCGTCCGAGCTCCGTCCCTCTGGTGCCCAGTCCCTGCTCGTCGCCACCTTGCTCTGCCGAAACGGCGCCGTCTCCACGGGAGCAGGTCCCAGAGGAGGACCCGCACCTTCGGGGGGGGGGGGGGGGGTGTCAGCGGAGCTGCCTGAGCCCCGTCCTCGCCCCAGCCTTCCCCTCCGCGGGGAGGAGGGCAGCGTCTCTGAAACACAACGCCACATTCTGTGCCTGAAGCTTTGCTGAAAGGAAGGTTTGATTGAGCCAAATGCTCGCCCCCAAGTGAGGACCCGGCCCTGGGCCTGAGGTCCAACCCGCCAGCCGCGGCCGATGGACTCAAAGCTGCCAGGCGGTCAGGATGCGACCGGGCGCTGGGCCCGGCTGGAGCTGCTGGCTGTCCCGTGCCTGCCTCCCCCCCCCCCCCCTCTCTCTCTCTCTCTCTCTCTCTCTCTCTCTCTCTCTCTTTCTCTCTCTCTCTCTCTCTCTCTCTCTCTCTCTCTCTCTCTCGTAAACCCTCTCACTTCATTTCCTCGGAGCTGCCCCGCATTTCCGAGGGCAGGTCGGGCCTTCTAATCAAGTCAAGGTTTTCCCCTTTTCTTTCCCACAGAAATTGTCAGCATTTGTGATGCCGTCTTACCTCTCAGGCCTTTACTTCAGGCAGCTTCTTACGGGGACCATTCCCACACCGGAACACACACACACACACACACCGGAACACACACACACTGGAACACACAGGAACACAGACCAGAGCACACACAGGAACACAACACACCGGAACACACACACACACACACACACACACAGGAACACACACACATGAAGACACACACACCGGAACACACAGGAACACAGACCAGAGCACACACAGGAACACAACACACCGGAACACACACACACACACAGGAACACACACACATGAACACACACACCGGAACACACAGGAACACAGACCAGAGCACACACAGGAACACAACACACCGGAACACACACACACACACACACACACACACAGGAACACACACACACCGGAACACACAGGAACACAGACCAGAGCACACACAGGAACACAACACACCGGAACACACACACAGGAACACACACACACCAGAACACACACACACAGCAGAACACACACACACAGGAACACACACACACAGGAACACACACACACAGGAACACACACACAGGAACACACAGGAACACACACACAGGAACACACACACACAGGAACACACACAGGAACACACACACAGGAACACACAGGAACACACACACACAGGAACACACACAGGAACACACACACAGGAACACACCCAGGAACACACACACTGGAACACACAGGAACACACACACAGGAACACACACACAGGAACACACACACAGGAACACACACACAGGAACACACACAGGAACACACACACTGGAACACACACAGGAACACACAGGAACACACACACGAACACACACACACGAACAGACACACACAGGAACACACAGGAACACACACAGGAACACACACAGGAACAGACACACACAGGAACACACAGAACACACACACAGGAACACACACACGAACACACACAGGAACAGACACACACAGGAACACACAGAACACACACACACAGGAACACACACGAACACACACACAGAGGAACACACACACGAACACACACACAGAGGAACACACACACGAACACACACACGAACAGACACACACAGGAACCCCCCTTGTCCTTCCCCGTGAGACACTGTCTTACTCCCCTGTGAGCAACGGCCCCTCATGTGTGGGCTTTTGTTTTGTTTTTTGCTTTTTTACTGATTCAGAGAGGAAGGGAGAGGGAGAGAGAAACATCAGTGATGGGAGAGAATCATCGATTGGCTGCCTCCTGCACGCCCCCTATGGGGATCGAGCCTGCAACCCGGGCATGTGCCCTTGACCAGAATCGAACCCAGGACCCTTCAGTCCACAGGCTGACGCTCTATCCACTGAGCCACACCGGCCAAGGCTCTGGCTTGTTTTTCTGTCTCCCCCTCCCCCTCCCACCAGGGCTTGGCATGGGTGAGTGCTGCGTGAGTCTGTGCTAATGAATCACTGGAATGTTCCGGGAGGGACCTGCTGGGCCGTGCTGAGAAGGGGGGGCAAAACCACCCCCCGTGAGGCGTCCCAGGAACCGCTCCTGTGCCTGAAGCCAGCGCCACCTGGTTTAGCTTCCGCCGTGTTAGGAGGAAGTGAACCCACTGCCTGTGCCCGCGCCGCCCCGTGGAAGGCTGGGAGAAGGGCGTCCTGAGAGGTCCTGGGGGGGGTGTTGGGGAGCCCTGGTCACGCTCCTTCAGGACGGCCGGTTTGGGTAGAGAGCGGGGGGGGGGGGTTGGGGGGGTGGAGAACCTTTTTCAACCCAGTCCCAGCCCCACCCCCCCCTCCTGCCCCTGCTCCCTTGGGCCCAAGTCTGTGTCCGCCCCCCACCCCCACCCCATAGGATGGCTTGGCCTCCTCCCCGTTGAACTTGGTCCTGTCGGGGGCGTGGAGTGTTTTTCCAACTCCCAGCCCCGTTCCCAGGCCGAACTGAGGCCGTGGATAGAGGCCAACTTCCCCTTGGCACCCATCGTAAGCCGGGTTTCACTGCAGGATCACCTCGCCTGGAGATGGAATCGGATAGGAGAATGAGGCTTGTTAATCTTTCGGAATCCTTTAAAAAATAAAACTACTTGCTGCTCAAACTGAAAGCGGGCGCCACCTAGGGGCCTCGATGCAGGGAATCCTGGAATGAGAGGGGGGCGCACGCTCTCTCGCTCTCTCTCTCTCTCTTCCCACCCCACCCCCCCCCCCCCGCCCCACGGCAGGTGGGCTCCGCCCAGCACTGGCGTCTGCAGCGGTGGGTCTGCGGTGATTCAGTTTCCCAGAAGCTGTAAGTTCTGAGGAACCAGCGTCACGTCCGTCAGAGGACGTATGGAAGGAGTTGGACAGCGATGCCGTTCCTTTCTCGGGATTCCGGTAGCCCAGTGAGGGAGAAACCGCTTCGTGGTCTTCCTTCAAGATTCACTGTGATGATCTGTTGATGGACAATTCAAGGAGGTCCTCTTCGAAGTTTGTTTGAAACAGAGCCTGGGCCCTGGCTGGTGTGGCTCAGTGGGTAGAGCGTTGGACTGCGGACTGAAGGGTCCCAGGCTCAGTTCCGGTCAAGGGCACAGGCCCGGGTTGTGGGCTCCATCCCCAGTTAGGGGGGTGCAGGAGGCAGCCGCTCAGTGATTCTCTCTCGTCATGGATGTTTCTCTCTGTCTCTCCCTTCCTCTCTGAGATCAATCAATATATATAAATATAAATATAAATATAAGTATAAATATAAAAGAAACAGAGCCTGGGAAACGCCTGGTTGGTCAGGGCTTGTGGCCGGCCATTGGTCCCTCAGTCTCATCAGCACAGGTACAGCATCCGCCCCTTGGTGCCCAGGGGACCCCTCTCCTGGGGGATGGGAACTGGGTGAGACTGCAGGCAGGTGACAGGGATGCTCCTGTGAAGTGGGAGGAAGTGAACACGAAGGGGGCGGGGCCGGACACCCCCCCCCCCCGTGACACACACGTGTTGGGCAGATTGGCTTCGGGAAAGAGCAGGGAGCTGAGGACCGGGAAAGTCACAAGACCCGCCGTGCCCCCAGGCGACCCCGATCCGTTCATAACCCTGTGTTTACACGGAGGAACGGGAGCCGAGAGCCGCCACGTCATCCCCCCACGACCCCCGGCGAGCACTGGGCGGGATGAGAGCTCAGGGGACCAGCTCCCAGACCATTCCCTCCCGCCACGCTGTGCGCGCTGAGCACACGGGTCCGTGTCCCCCTGGTTATCACACGGGTGCACGCCCATGACGCATCGTGGGTCTCGGGGACGGCCTTGTGTGAGGGCTGCGCAATCTGGCGGCCCCACTGCTGAGCTCACACGTGTGGGAAACACGGTACAAGCACCCAAGGAGGAGGTCCACCATTCGTTCTTCCCTTGTCACACCCCAAGAAACCCCTTCCGTTGCCCCAAAATTGTGGCGCTGCGGCCAGCAGGTGGCAGCACTGCCTCACATTGTCCCGGTGACTTGGTTGCTGGCTGACTCATCATCTGTTTGGGGAAAATTCCATTTTGGAGTCGCTGCAGACTGAGGTGAAACGGAAACCAAGTTCAGGTCCTTTCCTTCTCTCCCCACCTTTCCCCTCCCAGGCAGCAGCTTCAGTGCTTGGCTCTCGTTGATATTTTTCCTTGAATATTTTTCCTTCTGTGGTGCCCGAGAGCAAGCATGTCAAACGCGCAGCCCACAACAAATACTTTTGCAGCCCAGCCAATATAATGGCATGTAAGACACGGTTTAATAAAAATTTTGTAACTTAGTTTTTACACTATCCTGTTATACATAACCTATATATGTAAAAGCTTAAGCAATGGAATGACCGCACAATCGGTCGCTACGATGTGCACTGACCACCAGGGCAGACACTCAACGCAGGAGCTGCCCCCTGGTGGTCAGTGCGCTCCCACAGCGGGAGCGCCGCTCGGCTGACCGATGGGTGCCAGACGCAGGGCTCACGGCTGGCGAGCGCTGCTGTGGTGGTGAGCCTCTCCCGATCGGACCGACTGGGCGAGCCCACAGCAGGCTCAGCGAGGCCAGGATGAGCGGGAGCGTTTCGGCCGGATCCCCACAGGCCACACCGAGGGACCCCACTGGTGCACGAATCCATGCACCGGGCCTCTAGTTGTTAATAACGAACTACCACGTTCGCTAATGACTGGTTACTATAATCCTGTTGCACTCATCTCCCTTTCGCGCAGGTACCAGCAGCGAATATTTTAGCAGCCGATGGCCACGTCATTAGTCTTGGACTGACTTGTTTGGTGTGTGCAACAGGAAATATTTCGCTTTGGGAGAACAAGAAAAATAGGTTTATTTGTGTTACACTTATTGTGCAGTTATTCAGTGTCTGATAAGTTAATGTTCAAGAAAAATATTAATTTTTATTAAAATCTTCTATTTTATGTTAACGATGACTCATTTATTTCAGCCCTTTGTATTCAACATGTCTCTGTCGGAATAAACCTATGTTTCTATGGAAACTGAAGCTTTTATTTTTTTGCGGCCACATACACTTAAACCTTGTTTGGCCCGCGTGAGCCTTTGAGTTTGACACGCTTGCCCTAGAGATCTTAGCGTGTAGCTGTGGCCGCCAGCAGGGGTAGGATGAATGTGTTGTCATAAGGACTCCCTCGCTGAGCCCTCACATGTGCCGAGCCCTCGGCTGGGGTCCCCTCGCTTAGTCCTTGTGGTCAGACAAGCGGACACGTTCTGTTTGGATACCAGTGGTTCTGGCCTGGCCACCTGGGTTCTGTCTTACTGTTCTGCTCCTCAGTAACTAACTCCGCCCTGAGATACGGGCGCGGGGAGTCTGAGGTCTGGGGGGAGGTGCCTCTGGCCCCGCTGGTCACCGGGAGGCTGGACTCCATATGGACAGACGGGTCCCAGCCCAGCTCTGCCTTGTCCTGGCTCCGTGGCCTGGAGTAACCCTCAGCCTCTATTTGCTCATCCATGGAATGGGAATCACAGAGCACCTACCCCACGGCTGTCATGAGGGTGAAGGGACTCAGACACTGTGCTCGGCTCGGAGCCGGCTCCTGGCAGGTACCTAGCGGGTGCCGACTGCTGGGCGCACTGAACGCGCGCAGACCTGAACGGTGTGGCCCGCAGCGTCCCCGTCCCGAGATGCACCCCCCTGTGGCATTGCATGTGGGTCACGGAACACGGCCTGACACGCCTGCCCCCCGACCGTGCAGCAGGCGGCTCCCCATGGCGGCGTCACTCGCAGGCAGGGACCCCGGAGCTCGGCTCAGTAAAGCCGCGTGTCCGTGGGGCTCGGCTCTGCTCCCTGCCGTCTGGGACTCTGGGTCTGTGTTACTGTACTTTGTCACAACTCGGGCGGGAGACACACCGTGTTAGAGACGCAATAGCGTGAGTGGGTGGGGGCCCCCTCTGTAGTAACCCCCAGAGTGAGTGGGTGGGGCCCCCTCTCTGTGGTAATCCCGAGGTGAGGACCTTGGTTCCCTGCCCCCTGGCAGGTCAGGACACGGTGCGTGACGCAGCAGGTCCAGGGCTGGGGAGCCTGAGGGACGGGAAGGAGAGGCGGCGGCTAAGCGGGCCCACTCCCCGCACAGTGAGCCATCCCCCACCTCCCCCTGCAGGACTCGATGGGCCTGGGGCGGAGTTGAGGGTCAGCCCTGGGTCAATGCGGATCCTGTTTTCCCAGAGGCAGGCGAAGGCGCCCCAAGCAGCACCAGCTGAGCTCAGACCCCAGGCTGACGCCTGAGCCTCGTCACCCCGGGAAGAAGATGTTGGGGTTTGGGGAGGAGGGACTTGCCTCCCTGCACTGGACTGACCTTGGATTCCCGGGCGCGGGGACAGCGGGCATGGGGTCAGGAAGGTTGAGGGGAGATAGGCCGGCTGGTCGGAACCCTCTCACTCTCCTCTCTGCCGGGCTCAGGTGAGCTCGATGGTTATCCTGCTCCTCGCGGCTCTCCAGGCGGAGCACAGGGTCAGAGTCGGTGAAGTTATTTTAAATATATTTTAACCCAGTTTAGCTGACGCAATATCGTGACCATCGTCGGAATCTACAAACACGCACCGGCTGCCCTGGCAGGTGTGGCTCGCTGGTGAGCATCATCCATCCACCAGAAGGTTCGAGTCCCTGTTGGGGCCCATATGGAAGGCAGCCACTCGATGTTCTCTCTCTCTCTCTCTGTCTCTCTCTGTGTGTGTCTCTATCTCTCCATCTCTCTCTCCCGCTCTCTCTGAGCATATCCTCAGGTGAGGATTAAAAAAAACACCCTTTGCTACTTGTCATAAAGTTTTCTTGATTTGCCTAAATTTGATTTAACATTTTTTTAAAAAAGCGGACAAGCGTCCGCTTTTTATTGATTTTTAGAGAGAGAGAAAGGAAGAGGGATAGAAAGATAGAAACATCAGTGAGAGAGAAACATTGATCGGCTGCCTACCCCCCCCCCCCCCCCCGACTGGGGATCAGGCCAACAACCCAGGCGTGTGCCCTGACCGGGAATTGAACCAGTGGCCTCTCAGGTGTATGAGATGGTGCTCAATCAACTGAGCCACACTGGCCAAGGCTAATTTAACTTTTTATTTTTATTTTATTTTTTTTTTTTTAATTTCTTTATTGATTAAGGTGTCACATATTTGTCCTCATCCCCCCATTCCCATCCCACACCCCTCCCCTTGGATGCCCCAACCCTCTGTTGAACTTAAGCATTGGTTAGGCTCATATGCATGCACACAAGACCTTTGGTTGATCTCTCCCCCCTCCCCCAACCCTCCCCTATCCTCCCTCTGAGGCCCGATAGTCCGATCGATGCCTCCTTGTTTCTGGTTCTGTTCTTGTTCATCAGTCTATGTTGTTCATCATTTCCCCTAGATGAGCGAAATCATGTGTCACTAGAGATATACTTATAAGAATTGAATGTGCGACGAGCAATAATAGTTATGCTGACAGGCAAATGAATCAGTCTGTAGTGAGTTTCTTTCTGGACCAACAGTTCTTTTGAGACCCAATATCAATGTCCACCAGTTCCCTATGAGTACATGTCGGCAGTGACCCCTCAGCTCTGGATGGTGGACAAATGGTGGTAATGCAGGTCCGACTCCCTCTGGTTTGGTCTCGGTCGGACCCAGGGGCACTGATTCACCCGGATCCAGGGGCCCACGGCCTCACCCGGACCCGGGGCCAGGCTCACCCGGATCCAGGGACCCACGGCCTCACCCGGACCCGGGGCCAGGCTCACCCGGATCCAGGGGCCCACGGCCTCACCCGGACCCGGGACCCAGGCTCACCCGGATCCAGGGGCCCACGGCCTCACCTGGACCCGGGGCCAGGCTCACCCGGATCCAGGGGCCCACGGCCTCACCCGGACCCGGGGCCAGACTCACCCGGACCCGGGACCCAAGCTCACCCGGAGCCAGGGGCCCGCGGCCTCACCCGGACCCGGGGCCAGGCTCACCCGGATCCAGGGGCCCGCGGCCTCGCCCGGACCCGGGACCCAGGCTCACCCGGATCCAGGGGCCCGCGGCCTCGCCCGGACCCGGGACCCAGGCTCACCCGGATCCAGGGGCCCGCGGCCTCGCCCGGACCCGGGACCCAGGCTCACCCGGATCCAGGGGCCCGCGGCCTCGCCCGGACCCGGGACCCAGGCTCACCCGGATCCAGGGGCCCGCGGCCTCGCCCGGACCCGGGGCCAGGCTCACCCGGATCCAGGGGCCCACGGCCTCACCCGGACCCGGGGCCAGGCTCACCCGGACCCGGGACCCAAGCTCACCCGGAGCCAGGGGCCCGCGGCCTCACCCGGACCCGGGGCCAGGCTCACCCGGATCCAGGGGCCCGCGGCCTCGCCCGGACCCGGGACCCAGGCTCACCCGGATCCAGGGGCCCGCGGCCTCGCCCGGACCCGGGACCCAGGCTCACCCGGATCCAGGGGCCCGCGGCCTCGCCCGGACCCGGGACCCAGGCTCACCCGGATCCAGGGGCCCGCGGCCTCGCCCGGACCCGGGACCCAGGCTCACCCGGATCCAGGGGCCCGCGGCCTCGCCCGGACCCGGGACCCAGGCTCACCCGGATCCAGGGGCCCGCGGCCTCGCCCGGACCCGGGGCCAGGCTCACCCGGATCCAGGGGCCCACGGCCTCACCCGGACCCGGGGCCAGGCTCACCCGGACCCGGGACCCAAGCTCACCCGGAGCCAGGGGCCCGCGGCCTCACCCGGACCCGGGGCCAGGCTCACCCGGATCCAGGGGCCCGCGGCCTCGCCCGGACCCGGGACCCAGGCTCACCCGGATCCAGGGGCCCGCGGCCTCGCCCGGACCCGGGCCCCAGGCTCACCCGGATCCAGGGGCCCGCGGCCTCGCCCGGACCCGGGACCCAGGCTCACCCGGATCCAGGGGCCCGCGGCCTCGCCCGGACCCGGGACCCAGGCTCACCCGGATCCAGGGGCCCGCGGCCTCGCCCGGACCCGGGACCCAGGCTCACCCGGATCCAGGGGCCCGCGGCCTCGCCCGGACCCGGGCCCCAGGCTCACCCGGATCCAGGGGCCCGCGGCCTCGCCCGGACCCGGGACCCAGGCTCACCCGGATCCAGGGGCCCGCGGCCTCGCCCGGACCCGGGGCCAGGCTCACCCGGATCCAGGGGCCCACAGCCTCGCCCGGACCCGGGGCCAGGCTCACCCGGACCCGGGACCCAAGCTCACCCGGAGCCAGGGGCCCGCGGCCTCACCCGGACCCGGGGCCAGGCTCACCCGGATCCAGGGGCCCGCGGCCTCGCCCGGACCCGGGACCCAGGCTCACCCGGATCCAGGGGCCCGCGGCCTCGCCCGGACCCGGGACCCAGGCTCACCCGGATCCAGGGGCCCGCGGCCTCGCCCGGACCCGGGACCCAGGCTCACCCGGATCCAGGGGCGCACGGCCTCGCCCAGACCCGGGATTCAGCCTCACCCGGACCCAGGGGCGCATGGCCTCGCCCGGACCCAGGGGCACGTGGCCTCACCCGGACCCGGGGCCCAGCCTCACCCTGACCCAGTTCCCAGCCTCACCCGGACCCAGGGGCACGCGGCTTCACCCGGATCCGGGACCCAGCGGAGTTTCGTCTTCTTGATCCCAATTCCTGTTGGTCAATTCCCTCTCAGCAATTCCTTCGGCCATTTTCTCAGAGTTCCAGGGCAGCCACCGCAGAACTCGTTGGGCGGCGGGCTCGGCGAAGCTCCGGTGTGCCCGGTGCGCGGCGGCGGGCTGGTCCGGGGTGGCTGCGTCGGCCCTTGGGTCTGCAGCGGTGGCCGGTCGCCGAGCGTGCGCACCTGGCCGCTTCCGGGGCATTGAGATTCTTGAAGGACTCGGAGGTCAGCAAGCGCGTAGTCTCCCGCCCCATGTCTCCCAGGGGCTCGTCTGTCCGTGCTCGGCAGCGAGTGAAGCCTTCCCCTCAGCCGGAGACCGCTGGGGGAACTGCGCCGAGCACGTTCCAGGCCGCCATTGTGTCGCCTGAGCCGTAGTTTTTAAAGTGTGGTCTGTGGGTCACCGGCATCAGCTTCATCCCGCGTACCCCTCTCTTTTATTCTAGTTGTATAGCATCCGCTCAGTTAGCCCTCCGGTGGTTCTGGATGGTGTCCGCTCCGCTCTCCCGTTGTAGTCTCAAAACCGTTGTGGTAGGCAGCAATCAGGCTTCTGCCCTATGCCTCCATCTTGGTCCTTGTTTGTATAGTTAAGTCTTGATTGTTGTAGGTGTCACTGGGAGGAATTGTCCTCCAGGCCTATTGGCCGTGCGGACCCTCTGTGTCTATAAAGGAAGAGTTGCTGTGCGGGAGACACGCCTATGTGCCGGGTCTTGGTGCAGCAAGGCTTCGGCGCTCACTGCGTCTGCCTCTTGAATGTGTCCCTTATGGGAGTGGTCGCAATCTGATGTCATCTCACACCGACCACTAGATGCCTTCGTTTCTGGGTCTCCAATGGAGTGTAGGTCAGCTACTGCCTGTGGCCCCTCAGCAGGAATTACAGCATCCCTTATATTCGTGACCTGTTTCGGTGTCTTGCCCTTTTGGCTGCCTCCCTATCGCTCAGCTTCCCCAATCTCCCTAGGTGGTCGCTCTTGATACCCCCCTTTGTGGGCTGAGTGCAAAGTCTTGGTGTTGTTAAGCCTTGATTGCTGTTGGTACACTGGAAGGATGTGACCTCCAGTCCAATTGGCTGTGAGGATCAGCTGTGTCTATGCCGGGAGACAGCCCCATTCAACTAGACTTGCAAAATTGTAAAAGCCTCTGTGTTCAGTTTGGATGGGGCGGAGTTACAGGGCGGAGCCTACCGCCTTGGCTTCCCGTCAGCCCCGCCCTATGAGGTTCCTGTGTCTCAGTGACCCTCTGTACTCCCAGCAAACACCTCTGAGAGAAAAGCGCCCTGGAGTTTCGCGCGCTGCCAAACAGTCTAGTTTCTCCCCCAATGAATCTGGATTCCCAGATTCTCTCCCGGAACTGGGTTTCCGTGTAGTCAGAATTGGGGCTCACCTCAGTCTGGCGCTTTTGTCTCCTTCCCTCCAGGGCGACTCAGCGGCACAGTCAACAGCCCATCCTCCACGCACAATCCTGTGTGCGCCTCCGGTGCTCTGCTCTACGCCGCCTCTCTGCATCTCTGCCTTACAGCCCAGCTTTCCCCAGTATGAGCATGGCTTCCCCGGGTCTTTCCCGGAACTGGGGTTCAGTGCAGTTGGAACTGGGGGTTCAGCACAGTCCGGAGCTTTTGTCTCCTTCCCGCTAGGGCAATCCAGCGGCACAGGCAACAGACCCTCCTCTGCGCACATTCCCGTGCGCGGCTCCGGCGCAGCTCCTCTGTGTCTCTGTCCCACAGCCCAGACTCCCCCAGCATGAGCCCGGCTTCCCAGGGTTTCGCCGGGCACTGGGGTTCAGTGCAGTCGGAGCTGGGGTTCAGCACAATCTGGCGCTTTTATCTCCTTCCCGCCAGAGAACGCCAGCCAGGCGGCCAGCCGCCCCTTCCTCTCCGGCTCCGGCTTCCCCGCACGCGCGCGGGCTCGCCTCTCCGCCCGTGTCTCCATACCTCAAGCTTTTACGGCTTCTCTGATTTTCCTTGTGGTTTTCTTTTTCCTTCTAATTGTGCGCATTTCAGTCAGCCAGCTTTCCTGTGGTTCTGGATGAAGTCCGTTTTGACTTTTAGTTGTGTTTTTGATATTGTTGTGCCCGGCTGTCGGTTAGGTGTTTAACCTATGCCGCCATCTTGGTTTCCCTAATTTAACTTTTTAAAAATATATATATTTTTTAATGATTTCAGAGAGGAAGGGAGAGGGAGAGAGAGAGATAGACACATCAATGATGAGAGAGAATTATTGATCAGCTGCCTCCTGCACACCCCACACTGGGGATGGAGCCCACACCCCGGGCCTGTGCCCTGACGGGGAATGGAACCGTGACCTCCTGGTTCATAGGTCGATGCTCACCACTGAGCCACCCTGGCCGGGCTCCGTTCTCTTTTCCAGCTAAAACACCCCTTTTTCTCCGGGTGGAAGTCAAACTATGGAGCCACTGGAATGACGGGGGTCTTACCCGCCGGCCAATCAGAATGGATGTTGACGGAGCAGCGCTGACACGCCCTCCCCGCCTCCGCCCGGTGAGTCTGGAAGCCAAGGGACCGGCCTGGCTCCTCAGGGGCCACGCCCGAGCCGAGCCGGCCCCCCGACCTCCACCCGAGAACTCGCCCGTCAGCCGTGGCACAGGCAGGCTGAGACGGTGGGCGCGACGGGTCCCCAAGGCACTGCCCTGGAGGTGCCGGCTCCGTGGGCCCCCGGCCTGCTTCCTCTCTGGGACCCGGGCCCAGCTTCTCCTCGGACCATCAGCCCCCACGTCCACCCAGTGATGGGCTCCCATTTCCCAGAATCCACGGCTGTTGCTCGCAGCCAAGGACCCGGAGATGGTAAATTCAAAACCAGACATGAACCAATGTTCTGTGCAGGAGCCTGTTTTCGGGCCGGTTCATGATTGCCTGCGGCGACAAAGCTGCAGGAGGAAAGCGATGGGAGAGCCTGGGGGGGGTGGCTCCTGGGGGGCAGAGGGCGGGACCAGGTCACAGGAGGCTAAGCCCCCCCCCCCCCGGGTCTTCAGTATTTAAATGATTACTGCTTTAGCCCTTGCCGGTGTGGTTCAATGGTTAGGGCGCAGGCCCTCGCACCGAAGGGTCTCGGGTTCGGTTTCCAGTCCAGAGCACACACCTGGGTTGCAGGTTTGATCCTGGCCGGGTTGGGGCACGTGCAGGATGCAACCAGTCGATGTCTCTCTCTCACCCAGTCTCCCGCCCTCCCTTCCGCTCTCTAAAAGCAGCGGGAAGTGTCCTCGGGGGGGTTAACTTTCCAAATGCTTGGAGGATTCTCGCTTTGCAGCAGCTTCCCTCTCTGGAATTCTCTGCTGAGCCTGTCACTGGCGCACACCTTCCAGAACACGCTCTGAGCCTCACGTCTCCCGGCGGGCCCTCCACGCTGCGGTCTGAGTCCCTCTCCCGCTCGCTCCCTGGAGGCTCCCCAGCCCAGGTGCCCCAGACCCCCGTGTTGGGGTTCCAGACCAGTTCCCCCATCTGTGCAGAGCGTACGTGTCCCTCCGCACCCGGCCAGCAGGTGACAGCAGCGCACTGAGTCCCTGTGGGACCGTGGCTCCCCAGGGCCAGGTGGGGGCTCCCAGGGGGTCCCCGAAACTCGGCCAAAAGGAGCTTTGACAGCTTCAGTGTCCGTCAGCCCCTCGGTGTTCGCACCCACAGCACCAGGGCCAGTGAGGGTGGTTCTCAGAGCTTTTGTTTTGTTTTTTTAATTTGTGTTGATTTCAGAGAGGAAGGGGGGGGAGAGTGAGAGAGAGAGAGAGAGGGAGGGAGAGAGAGAGAGAGGAGAAAGAAAAAGAGAGAGAGAGAGAGAGAGAGGGAGGGAGAGAGAGAGAGGAGAAAGAGAAAGATAGAGAGAGAGAGAGAGAGAGAGGGAGGGAGAGAGACTGGGGGGGGGGGAGAGGGAGAGAGGGAGGGAGAGAGAGGGACAGAGAGAGCGCGAGCGCCTGTGCAGGGCTCAGGGTGGGACGGGTCTCCCCTGGGTGATGGCGGGCAGAGGGGCTCGGCGCAGTGGCTGTGGTTCGATGGTTAAATTGTCTCCGTTGTTGAAAGTGTGACAGACCTGTCGGCCCCCATGTCCCCGTGGCTGATGTCCAGAGGGCTTTCTCCTGCGTCGCCTGCTGCTGAGGAGTCTCCAGGGCCACGGTCCTCCCTCTCGGGGCCGGGAGGGGGGTGTTTCGTCCAGTGCGGAGAGGGTGCGCGACCGTGAGGACCCGCCTGGAGCGCCCAGCCGTCTTCCAGCGGGCGGGGCAGCCCCCCCTTTGCAGGAACAGGTGTGGGCTGTTGGGCTGTGCCCCCCCCCCCCCGGCGGGGCGGATGCTGGTCCTTCTGGCATGAACTCTCCGCAGCCACACGGACACGGACACACTTTGGACACGATGATCCGAGAGGCGCGGGCTCTGCAGACATTGTTTCCTCACGCAGCCCAGGCCCCGCAGCACCAACCCCTCTGGACGGACCGGTCACATCCTGAGGACATCCCTGAGGGGGTGGGAGGACTTGATATCTCATCAGGGGACCATCCCACACGTGTGCGGCCCCAGTTATCTCTGGGGCTCCTCCCGGCCCCCCTGCCCCCAGAGCTGTCACGAGGTTGCCCCGCCCCAAGGCCAAGGCCAGCAGACCGTGCGCGTGGTCTCAGGGCGGGAAGCGCTGCTGTGGGCGCCGGTGGGAGCCCTCCCGCGTCCAGGACCGGCCGCTCATCCACCTCAGAATTTTGCAAAACAAAACGAGAAGCAGCTCACAGACAGACGTCAGAGCGGTGGTCACGGCGGCGGGAGAGGAGGCCGGTGGGTAACCCCGGGTCAGGTCCACGCGGGTGGAGGGAAGGGAGTTCGGTGGTGAGCGTGAACAGGTGACGGTTGCAGCGCTGTGGCCTGAGTGTGGGTGGTTACTGCCCAGCGGGCTGCAGTGACTTAATAGACGGTAAAGCAGATGGTTTCTTGGAGGAGGAAGTCCCTTCGCGGAGCGGGAATGGGAGGTGGCAGGGCCCTCGACGGGACGGTGTTTAAACAGGTCTCAGCGACGAGCCCTTCGGGGAGAAGAGGGACAGCCTGGACGAGAGCCCGTACATGCGATGTTCATGTGTGAGGCGTGTCTAGGCCGTCTGGTTCCCACCAAGACCTAGAAGATGCCGCTCTGTGCCTGGTGTGAGTTCGGGGTGGAAACCTCCTAGAACTGGGGGTGTGATAGGTCCTGTCTCCTGTCAGGGGGACAGCGGGAAGGAGCGGTTACTCAGAAGGAGCTGTTACCGGGGGACTGAGTTTTAAGAGTGACACGGCAGTCGCTGTGGAAGACAGTGTGGAGGTTGCTCAAAAAATAAAAAGCAGACCTGCCTGTGACCCGTGATTCCGCTCTGGGTGTTCACCCGGGGAAATCCAAAGCACCAGCGTGCAGAGATCTGGCCCCTCTGTGCTCAGGTCAGGTCATGTGTAATAGCCTCGGGTGGAAGCAACCCGGTGCCCATCCACAGAGGAGCGGACAAAGAAGTTTCTATGCAGTGGAGCGTCACTTGCCATAAAAATATAAAACCTGCCCTGGCCGGTGTGGCTCAGTGGATAGAGCGTTGGCCTGGGGACTGAAGGGTCCCAGGTTCGATTCCGGTCAAGGGCATGTACCTTGGTTGCGGGCACATCCCCAGTAGGGGGCGTGCAGGAGGCAGCTGATTGATGTTTCTCTCTCATAAGTAAACAAAACACATCCCACTCTCGAAACACCTCATTCCATCCCTTGCCTTGAAGCAGGGGTGGTGGGAAGAACGGCCCCCAAAGATGTCCCCGCTCCGCGCCCCGGGATGTGGGGGTGTCCGGGGAGAGGCAGGAGGAGCCGAGGGGCAGGTGGAACTCATGCTGCCGATGGGCTGAGGGAGGAACAGGGCCCTTCTCTGTGGTACCAGGTGGGCACAGTGTCATCACGCGGGTCTGAAAGGGGAGGCGTGGGGGGCCCCAGACAGGGTCAGGGTCAGGGTCAGGGTGAGGCCGCAGGAGGAGACCTGACTGCCACGGCCGATTCCAGGGTGGATGGGACCCAGGCGAGGCCTGCGGGGCGGCCTTCGTGAGCCGGGAGAGGGGACACAGGTGGTCCCGAGAGCCTCCTGGACGGTCGCTGAGCCGCGCCTGCTGCTGACCCAGCGCCCGGTGCGGCCCCTCGTTTCCCCGGGGGCGGTAGGGGCTTCGCAGCCACGGGGAGCTCGGAGGCGGGTCAGGCGCGGAGAAGCAGGTGCGTCAGAGCCGTCCGGAGGTGCTACGGGGCCGCACGCCCTCTGTGGGTGGGACGGGGGTCGGGAGAGGAGCCGGGCCTTCCTCAGAGATTCCTGGGACGCTGTACCCACCTCTTAGTCCTCGGAGCTGACGGCTCCCCGCCTCCGGGCAGACACTGGGTGGCCACGGAGCCTGCAGGTGCGCCCAGAGCTGCCGGTCCGGCTAGCACAGCCCGCGGGCCCGCACCTGGGCTGCGTGCTCTGCCAGGAGGCGGGGAGCAGGGCTGGGCAGAGTCCCAGGTGTCAGGAGCACGACTCAGTCTCTTGCCCTGGGCAGATTGCTCGGTCTCTTTTCCTTTGACTTTTTCCATTGATTTTTAGAGAAAGTGGAAGGGAGGGGGGAGGGGAAGAGAGAGAGAGAGAGAGAGAGAGAGAGAGAGAGAGAGAGAGAGAGACATCAATGTGAGAGAAGAGGGAGAGAGAAAGAACCATCAATGATAAGAGAGAATCATTGATCAGCTGCCTCCTGCACGCCCCCCACTGGGGATGGAGCCCACAACCCAGGCCTGTGCCCTGACCCAGGATCAAACCGTGACCTCCTGGTTCCTCGGTCGCCGCTCAGCCCCTGAGCCAGCCGGCCTGGTGCTTTGTACCAGTTTTAAGTCCTGTCGCAGCGGTGGCGAGTGCTGGAGTCCTGTCTGTAGACGGTTAGTCCCTCTGTGGAGGGAGGGGGTGTGGCAGTCAGAGTGGGCGGGTCCTGGGGCACCCAGGCCAGGGGGGGTTTTCCAGGGCCCGCCCGCCCGCTGTCTCTCAGAACCCATAGGAAGCGCGAGAGGAGTGTGTGAGGTCTGACAAGATGAGCGGATCGCTGCCCTTCCCTGGGAGACTGACCTTTAGATAATGTTGCAACGGACATTTCCTTTCGCTCAGACCACATTCCGTTTGCTAAGACCAGTAACTTCCCCTCCGGACCCGCCCAGAGAATTCCCGCTGGGAAAGCCCCTCGAGTCCTTACCCTCTCCTGTGGGCGCAGCCCCCTGGTTTTCCAGGTGACCCCATCCACGCACAGCCCTTACCGCGCTCGGCCTCGCGGTTCCTCCTTCAGGGCCAGACAGGCGGACCTCGGAGGAAAGCCGACCCGGCGTGGCTGACCGGCCCACCAGGTGCAGCTCACCTCTCCCTCTGCCCCTGTGGTCCCGGCCTCGGCGAGTTCGCGTGCCCGGCCCCTGTGAGCCACGGGCTCCGGACGTGAGGGGCACAGGCCCTGAGGGGAAGGCGTGCCCAACGGCGCTTCTCTCCGCCTGGAGCCCGGACTGTCACCGTCCCTGGTCCCCCGTCCCCCATCCCTGGTCCCCTGTCCCTGTCCCCCGTCCCTGTCCCCCGTCCCCCGTCCCCCATCCCTGGTCCCCTGTCCCTGTCCCTGTCCCCGTTCCTGTCCCCCATCCCCCATCCTCTGTCCCCCATCCCTGGTCCCCTGTCCCCCATCCTCTGTCCCCCATCCCTGGTCCCCTGTCCCCCGTCCCTGTCCCCTGTCCCCCATCCCTGGTCCCCTGTCCCCCGTCCCTGGTCCCCTGTCCCTGGTCCCCGGGGCAGGAACAGGGGCAGGAGGTGAGGAGAGTCAGCCACCCCCAGCAGCCGATGGGAAGCCTCTCTCCTCTGCCTGGTCCCTGGCCGTGGCCGCTGGCCCGCCACCTCCGGCACCCACATGGCCCGGCCTCGGCGCCCACGTCCCCTCTGAACAGCCGGCTCCCGACCACGCGGCTCACGGAGAGCAGGTCTCGGGGGTCCCGCCAACCTTGTTTCCCAGACGCCACCCTCGCAGGCGGAACCTCAGCAGCACGAAGCCCCTCAGGGCGCGGGAGGAGTGCTGGTTTAGGGACTGAGCGGGGAGACAGGCCGTGTGTGTGTGTGTGTGTGTGTGTGTGTGTGTGTGTGTGTGTGTGTAAGAGGTTAAGGCGGAGCCCTTTGGGGTCGGGAACGGGTCCGTTCCATTTGCATGATTTCTAAAGGGGGAAACGACTCGGGTTTCGAACAAATGGCCCCTTGAACAGAGTTAGGTCCGAGTGGAGGCCCCGCTGTAAGCCCTGGGCTCAGTGTGCGTTCCAGAGGCAGAGAGCGCCCTCGGGGCGGCCCTGGGGAGGAGGGGACGCGGCCCGCGCCCTGCCCTGCGGGAGACAGAGACTTGGTGTTTCCTAAGCGGCCTCCTTTCCGTGCTCAGAAGGGGGAGAGAGAAACGGAAAATGCCCGACTCCTGCGGCGGGCAGCGCAGGGGGCCCCTCTGCTCGTCCCACAGCTCCGGCTGCACGCACCCCGTGCCGGGCCTGCTGCAGACACAGCGACGGCGGTGAGCCTCAGACCAGGGCCCAGCCCCGGGGGGCGGGGGGTGGGGGTGGGGGGGCGGGGGTGTGTGGGGGCGTGTCTGCTGGACCAGGAGACTCAGCCGGGACCCTGTTTAGTGCGGCTTCAGCACCTGGTGGGGAAGGGGCTGACTCATCGCTGAGGTTGAGGGCAGGTTCCAGGAATGTAATTTCTCTCTTTTTTAATCTGTTTCTTTAATTGATTTTTAGAGAGAGAGAGGAAGGGAGACGGAGAGACAGAACATGAATGGGCTGCCTCCTGCACGCCCCCTACCCGGGATCGAGCCCACAACGTGGACTCGTGCCCTGACCAGGAGCCGAACTGAGACCCCTTGGTGCGTGGGGCCGACGCTCAGCGGCCGAGCCCCCGGCCGGGCTGGGAAGGAATCTCGGCGGCCCGGCTCCCTGAGCCCGGCCCTGGGCCTGCTCTCCCTGGCGTGCCTCCTTCCTCTTGTGTCCGAGCTCTTTCTCTCCCGATGTCAGCAGTGCCCTGGGGAGACGGGGCGCCAGAGCCCACTGCCAGATGGCACTGGCTGTGCTTTAATCAAGCGCCGTGTCCGGCCGCCGCGTGCAGCAGCCACGTGCTGTGCAGAACAGACGGGAGGCGGCCTGAGCTTCTCGGGTTTTTGAGGTCAGGAAGTGGGCCCAGAGGCCCTCGGCGGGACCCGTGGACCTGGGTGCGAGCGCAGTGCTGCGGCTCCTGCCCTGCGCGGAGTCTCGGAGGCCGCGTCCTGGCGTGCTGCTGCGGGTGGGGGTGAGGCACAGAGAGAGCCTGAGGGGTCTCCCGTGCTCTGTGGGCGGGGCTGAGCATTCCCTTCACACGTCTCAGTCAGGGTTTTCAGCCACTTAAGTTTTATTTATCATTATTATTTATACATTTTTATTGATTTCAGAGAGGAAGGGCGAGGGAGTGAGAGAAACATCCATGATGGGACATCATCCTGGATCGGCTGCCTCCTGCACGTCCCCCTACTGGGGATGGAGCCCGAAACCCAGGCATGTGCCCTGACCAGGAGTTGAACCCTGACCTCTGGGTTCATAGGTCATCGCTCAACCACTGTGCCACACCAGCTGGGCAAAGCGTTATCCCATTTTATTTTAAATATATTTTGATTTTTTACAGAGAGGAAGGGAGAGGGAGAGAGAGTTAGAAACATCGATGAGAGAGAAACATCGACCAGCTGCCTCCTGCACACCCCCCACTGGGGATGTGCCCGCAACCAAGGTACATGCCCTTGACCGGAATCGAACCTGGGACCCTTCAGTCCGCAGGCCGACGCTCTATCCACTGAGCCACACCGGTCAGGGCTGTTACCCCATTTTAAAGATGAGGACACTGAGGTGCAGGACTTAGCCAACCCCAACAGCGAACCTGAGTGGGTGCACGCCGTGTGCCGTGTGTGCCCTCTGCAGTCCTCTCCGGGTCCTGTGGGGAGGCGGTGATACCCCCGAGGCAGAGCGAGCAGGCGCTCAGGAAAGATGAGAGGACCTGCTCGGCTCCAGAGCTGGCGTGGCTGGGTTCAAACCAGCCCGTCTAGCCCCAGGTATTGACGGCTTTCCGGATTTCTTTGGAGCAGAGGGAGCTTTGCCCCAGGGGGTCAGGGGGTCAGATGGCCACCGAGGACTCATTGGAAGCTCACCTGTGGCCCTGGGACCGGCAGCGGGAGGATGGGCAGGTGCAGGCGTCTCCCGGGCGGGAGGTCCCGGGGCCTAGCCCTGCGCACAACTAGAGACAACGGCTAGGCTTGGACCTCTCCCGGGTGGCCTTCCTCCCGCTCGGCCAGTTGTGTGTCCGTGCAGACCTGCCTTAGAGGAGGAGGAGAAGGGGCTGGAGGATCCCCAGCCCCGGGCGACCCTCCCGTAGGCTCGGCCCTCAGGGCGAGGCTGTCTGACCTGCCTCCCCTCCTCTTAGGGACGGACCCTCCCCGTCTCTTGGCCACAGAGTCAGAGTCTTGGTCAAACCAGAGATCCATCTAGGCTCAGTCGTGTTCCAGCGGTCGGCCCAGAAAAGCAGCCTCCGCAGCGGCAGCGATGCCAGGGCGGCTCAGGACCAGATGCAATAGTAACGACCCCCCCCCCCCCTCGCGCCCCCTCTCCCCCCCCTCCCCCCCCCCGCCCTGTGCCAACCCATCCTTAGAGACCTCCGCTCTGAAAGAGCCCACCTGGGAGGCTGGTGAGTCTTCTGTGGAGCTCCTTCCCTAAGAAAGGGCAGAGAACAGGTAAAAACCCTTGAGGCGAGGGACCCAGTACAAGCCTCTCTCTACAGCCACCCCCTCCCCCCTTCCTGTCCCAGGCCTTCCCTTTGCTTTCTTTCTCCTAAACTCCGCCGTGTGTGTGAGTGTGTGTGTGTGTGTGTGTGTGTTTTGTTAATCCTCACCTGAGGATGTTTTCCCATTGATTTTTAGGGAGAGTGGGAGAGAGAGAGGGAAAGATAGAAACATCGATGTGAGTTGCCTCCGACCAGGGCCAGGGCCCAAGGAGCCCGCAACCAAGGTACGTGCCCTTGACTGGAATCGAACCCGGGGCCCTTTGGTCCGCAGGCCGACGCTCTATCCACTGAGCCACAGCGGCCAGGGCTCTGTGTGTTTTGAGTGCATGGTGCAAGCATTTTATTCAAACATTTTCCCCCTTTATTTTATTTTTCCATCACCATTTAGCCCCCCCCCCCATATCCTCTTCCACATCCACCCAGGCCCCTCCCCCCACAATCCCACACTGTTGACTGTGTCCCCGAGTTCTTTCTTTTTTTGCTCAATCACGCCACCCCAACACCCGCTCCACCCCCACCAGAGCGGTCTGCTTGATCTCTGAGTCTGTCTCTCTTGCTTGTTAGTTCAGTGTGTTCATTAGATTCCGCGTACGAGTACTTGTCTTACTCTGGCTTAGTTCACTGAGCCTAGCACCCTCCAGGTCCGTCCGTGCTGCCGCTGTCGAAAGGGGAACATTTTCCTCCTTTCTGTGGCCGAGGGCCCTTCTTTGGCCTCTGGAACCCGTTTCCCAAGCCCACGCAGCCCAGCCGGCTCTCTGCTCCGGCGTCTGCGACTTTCTAGATAAGCTGCTTCGCACTGGAGGTCCTGGCTCTGAATTCTCTCCTAGCAGAACTCGAGGACCCGAGGTCCAACTCGGCCGTTAACACAACCACGTGACCGCCTCACGGGAGGGCCTGACGCCGCCGTGCTGAGGGAGGCCGGAGACTCAGCCACAGCGACCCTCGGACAACACAGGTGTGAACCGCGTGGGCCCGCTTATACTCGGAATTTTCTTTCCGATAAATATCTGCAGTACTGTAAATGTACTTCCTCTTCCTTATTATTTTCTTAATCAGTTTTTTTTTCTCTAGCTTACTTTCTGTAAGAATCCAGTTTACAATGCACACAGCATGCAAAACGTGTGTTCACCGGCCGTGTATGGCACTGGTAAGGCCGACAGGCGACAGCAGGCTACAGTCAAGTTCTGGGGGGTCAGCAGTTACATGTGAACTTGACTGTGTGGGTCTAGAGCACTGTGCTCCGCTCTCACTTCCAGGACCTGCCTGAGGTGCCTCCAGCAGATGTTTACATAACAAATGCTATTTCATGTGACTATGTATCAGTTTTCTTTCTTTTTTAATATATATATATTTCAAATATATTTTTTATTTGATTTCAGAGAGGAAGGGAGAGGGAGAGAGAAACATCAATGACGAGAATCATTGTCTGCCTTCTGCACGCCCCACACTGGGGTTGGAGCCTGCAACCTGGGCATGTGCCCTTGACCGGGAATTGAACCGTGACCTCCTGGTTCATAGGTGGATGCTCAACCCCTGAGCCACACTGGCCGGGCCCAGCACCAGTTATCTGTCTGTGGATTATGCATGTCTGTTCTTGGGCTGATCCCTTCACCTTCTCTCCTCCTCCCCCTGCCTCCCCTCTGACAGCTGTCAGTCTGTCCCATGGACCCATGCCTGTTTCTGTTTGGTCCTCCAGGCAAACTGATGTTTTAAAGTACTCTCGCCTCTGAGAGCCCCTCTGTAACTCGCTGGTGGTATTTCTGAGCGCCAAGCCCTGTGTTAGGCCCTCGGCTGCAGTGGAGAGCAGGAGGCGGTCCTGGACCCGGGAGGCATCATTAAAGGCCGTTTCCCCCGATGTGACACAGGGTGGGTGCGGGCGTCCGTCCCTGGCCCTGACGGGACACACGGAGCTTCGAGGAGCCACAGACCGCTGCACAGTGTAGCCCAAGAAATGCCTAGGGTGAAGCCCTGACTGTGCACCGGGTCCCCAGGAATGGGGGGGGGGGGGGTCGGTTAAGTGAAGAGGAAGTACGGGGGTGGTGTTCGGGCGGAGGGAAGAGACCAAGGTTTTTCTGCTTAGAAGGATGATTCTGCAAAGTGTAGACTAGACCAGGCGCAGGAAGGCCTGGGGTGGGAGACCGGAGGGCCTTATGGCAGGTGAGGTGAGGATGGAGGGGGCTTGGACGGGGGGCCGGCGACAACCGAGGGGAGCCGAGCGTGGCTTGGTTTTCCCGTTGAGATTCACCTCCATGGCACGGGCACCTCCTTCAGTGGCTCCTTCTCTCTCCACCCGACAGCCCAGGCCTGCACCCCGGGGGTGACCGCGCCCTGAGCAGGCGGTTCTTCACGGGGAGGGGGGCTTTCCTGGGAATTCCCACCGCCGGCGTCGGGGCTCCGCGTCCCCCACGACCTCACGGAGGTCAACGGCCAACGTCGTTTCGCATTTTGCCGGAGACCAGGTCGGTGCGAGCTCGCGGAGTCTCTGCTCTGCCCGGAGGCGAACGCGAGGCCCCAGCTCCCGGCCGGTCCAAGTTCACCGGCTGGGCAGGTGAGTCAGCCGTGCGTGCGGCCTCCGGGCTGCTCCGGCCGCCGTGCCCTCCCCGGAGCCCGGCTGGCGCCGACACGCCCGTCATCCCCGGGAGGGAGCAGCGGGGGTTCCTCTCGTAAAGTTCCCGGCACCCCAGCTTCCACCCAGATCACGTGCCGCAGGTACGGCGTGGCTGGCGGCTCCCTCCCCCGTCCGCCCCCCGGTCCGGGGCCCGCGGGGGCAGGAAAACCCTCCACCTCCGACCAATCCCACCGAGGCCGAGCCGCGCGCGCGCCGAGCGGAGCCCCTCCGCCGCGCACCATAGGCCGGCTCCGCCCGGAGGGCTGACTGGCAGCTGCGCGGGCCTATGGCGGGAGGAGGCGGAGGCCGCTCGGCCCGCCCCAAGTCGCTTTGTTAGGGGCGCCGTGGCCGCCCCCCGCCGGCCGGGCCTCCTGGGCCTGCCCAGCGCCCCCCACGCCGCGCCGCCAAAGCCGCGAGGGAAGGCAGCCCCGGACGCGCGGCCCCGCACCCTTCCCGCCGCGCGGGGCCGGGACGCAGCCGCGCACCCAGCGTGCGCCTGTTGTCAGTCTCAGCCCAACTCCGAACGCCCCGCTCCTGTGTCACCCGTCGCGGATTGGCCGGCCGGAGGCGGAGCGATAGTCAGGCGGACCAATCGGAGCCCGGTTTCCCACGCGCTCCTCCGGCCCCGCCCCCAGGACCGCCCACGGAAGCAGCCTGACGGCTCCCATTGGTCGCCCGCCAGAGCCGAGCGCGCCGGGCGGAGCAGCGCCGCCGCCGTCGGGCGCGCGTCTCTGCAGAGCCGGGGTCGCCTCGGTCCCTGCAGCCCCGGGATCCCGGCGTCCCCGCACGGCGCGGTCCCCGTCGCCGACACCCGGGACGAGCGTCGCGAGTGAGTACCGCGGGCTGGGTGCGCGGGCCGGCTGGCTGGAGCCACCCCGGGGGCCGCGGAGAGGATGCCCGAGCCGCTCCGCTCCTCTGGGCACGTCCCGACCCCGTCTCCCGCACCCCGGGGTTCCCGGCGGGTCCTAGCTCCCCCCGATTGCTCGCTGCTCGTATTGTTTTCGCGTTCGCACACTCGGGAGGCGGGGAGACGTCTCGAGAGCTCGGACCGTGAGGAGGGAGACGAGGCAGCGGCGTCCAGGTGGCTGGCGCCGAATGGAAGTGACAGTGTCCGGGCGTTGGCGGTCGGTCTTCCCGGCGGCAGGAGGTCAGCGCTGGCTCGCGGCGGTGGCGGCACTTGGTCTCTGTCGGCCGATTTTTGTCAACTTCGGAGCGGGAGTGCATGTGCGTGCGTGTGGCCGTTTGTCTCTGTCTGCGCCCTGGGCACCTCCAGGCCGGGGATTCGGTGACGCTGCCTGGGCGCTCACCTTGGCGATCGGACACGCGGGGAGGAGAGCGGGGGTCGACCCGCAGGGCCGGAGACCCGCGGCCGGCCGGGGAGGGGGCCTTGGAAGCCGCCTCCTGCGGGCGAGCAGACAATGACGGGCCCGGGCGCGGGGTCCCGGAGGCTGGCGGGGGAGGGGAGTCTCCACGCGCGATCGCAGGCTCGGCCGCTGGGATGCTGCCGTGCCGCGCTGCTCGCCGCCCGGGCCGGGGACCCGCGTGGGGCCCGCTTTTGTTTACAGACCTCGCCATGGGGCGAGCGCTGCGCTCCCCCTGCCCGGCTGCTGGCCGCCGCGCGCCCCTCCGAACCGGGAGAAGTTGGTGCGCGCGGTCAGGTGACGCCCCCTCCCCCGGCCTCCCGGCGAGAAGCTGAAGGGAAAGGACGCCCGGCTGCGCCTTCCCTCCGGTCCCCGCTGCGCATGGCGCCCCTGGTCCCTGCACCGTGAGGCGCCGCGCCCGGGCTGCGGTCCCTCTCCAATGGATGGCCGTGCGGCCGTCGGGGCGATGGCTGAGCCGCGCTCCCCTCCCTCCCAGGGCGGTTTCTGTCCGCGGCCCCGGACCTGCCCAGGCCGCGCCGAGCCTGCCTTTGCCGTGTGCTGGCGGGGCTTGAAGGACGCGCGTGAGCCCTGCGGGACGCTGGCCCATCCGTGCCCGCCTCCGGGGTACCCACGCGCCCGCGGAGCTTGTGGGGCATCCTTGAGCCAGCGCGGGCCGGTCGGGTCAGCCACGCCTGCTGACGGGGTGTACTTGGACGGGGCTGGAGTGGAGGTTGAGAAGCTGGGCGCTGAGGTCAGACCCACCTGGGTTCCAGTCCCCGTGATCCAGGCCGCCTACTCCGTCTCCCCACCCGCCCTGTCAGAGTCCGGAGAGCCGGGCGCCCCACTGGTGTGCCGAGGTGGGGAGGGTTAGAACGGCTGCTCATCTGCTGAGCACGGTGCCTGGCACAGGATTCCCTGGAATAAATACCGCGGTTTTCCTGCTGGAGGGACTCTTAAAAATGTATTGATTTCAGAGAGGAAGGGAGAAGGAGAAAGAAAGAAAGAAACATCAGTGATGAGAGAGAATCATTGATTGAATGCCTCCTGCACGCCCCACACTGGGGATCGAGCCCCAACCGGGAATCAAACCTTGACCTCCTGGTTCATAGGTCAATGCTCACCCACGGAGCCACCCGCTGGGCTAGAGGGACTCTCACTGAGGACGCGGCTCCCCCCGCTCCCACGCCCGCCCGTGCTGCTTCGGCTCCGGACAGGGCTCGTCTCACGGGCCTCAGGTTTAACCGTGGCCGACCTAACCCGGCAGCTCCGTCTGCCCTTTGCGTTTCCTCCAGGTTCCAGTTGTTTCTCCTCTTCCCCTTTCTTCAGGCCCCGCTGCGGCCAGGCCTGGGGTGGGCGGGCCTGTCCAGGTGGAAGCAGCTCCGGGAACCAATGGCAGCCGCGCACAGTGACTCAGGCCTGGATGGAGGGAGGTTTGAACAAAGGGACACCTGGAGGCAGGGAGGGAGCACTTCCTGGCGGAAGTGGAATCTGAGCCGCCTGAGCAGAAGCCTGAGCAGAAGCCTGAGCAGGAGCTGGGGCGCGGGGAGCTGGGGCGCGGGGAGCTGGGGCGCGCAGAGCTGGGGCGCGCAGAGCTGGGGGAGCGCTGGCTTCTGGAATATGCTCTTTGCACCCAGTGAGGTGCTCCTGCCCCTCGGAGGTCGGAGGTCGCCGGTCGCCGGTCGCCGGTCGCCTTGGCGTGGTGAACATGAGTTGCTAAGTAATAATCATGGCATGGCGGGAGTAACGGGGGCCGGGAGAGGAGAACTGGTTTCTGGGCCGGCTTCCCCGTGCTGCCTGCCCCTGTGCAGACTTGTTTTCCTCTGCGCCTGCCCCACCCGCCGACTGTCTGCAGGCTGAGAGACAGCCTTCCCTACAGGGAAAGCAGAAAGGGAACTCCCTAACCGCCATCGGAGAGGTGGTTAACACGGCCCTCTCCGCTCGCCTCCGAGGAAGATGTCACTGGGGGAGAAACTCCTGTTTCAACGCCTCCTGACCGCTGGGGCGAATTACTGAGCTGGGTCCATAACACATCCTTGGATTGCAGACCCCAGAGGCCTTTGCGGCCAAAACAAGCAAACAAACACACACAAAGTGGGCAGGGCCTTGCCCCCTGTCCACCCCTGGGTTCCCAGACCTGCCTCGTCAGCCTGCGTGGCATCGGGGCAGACTCCAGCCGGCCCGCGTGGGTCCCGCTGGGCGTCAGCACTCTGACACCGGCTCCAGTTCCTGCACTTGTTCTGGGGTGCCCGGCCCTGAGGGTGGGAAGGAGGCTGCCCCCCGTGCTGTCGGGAACGAGGCAGTTGCTGCCCGGACTTGAAAGGAGGGCCGGTTAGGAAACCTCGTTAGCTGACATTGGACTCCACTCCCAGGCCCATCCGAAGAGGAACCGAGGCTTCCTGCCCGTCCCCCGACCCCCCTGTGGACCTGGAGGGACTGGCAGCCCTGGGCCTGTCCGCGCCCCCCCCCCCCCCCCCCAATTCCTGCAGTGCCGCCAGCTGAGCCAACCCCAGCTGAGCCGAACCCTGGCGAGGGGCGGCCAGTCCGAAAGTCGCCCAGGGCCTCGGAGCCCGCAGCCTGAGGGGAAGCGTTCTGTGAGATGGCTGCGAGCGGTGCGGTGAGAGCTCAGCCCCTGCTTTCCTGCGGGGAGCGAGGAGCGCAGGGAACCGCAGGGAAGAGCACGCCTAAAAGGCAGTGATGATGGGAGAGGAGTGGGAGGCGGAGGAGGCGGAGGAGGAGGCGGAATTGGTTCCCGTGGGCCGCGTTCGAATCCGGTGGGATTCCTGAGCCCCAGAGGGCCCGGCTTGTGCCTCCAGTCATTTGTCTCCTTATTTAAAACAGTTTCACTGGCGTGTGTGGGCGCACTCACACGGTTTCTTTCTAAATTAGCCCGTGGGTAGAGGGCCTGTTTCTGAGGTCTGTCTTCCCTGCAGGGTAGGACCAGAACAAGCAGGTGTGCCGGGCCCCAGCCAGATGGTGGTGCTTTCCACAGTTCCAAACTTCCGACCTCTTCACGTCTAACGGAGCCGCTGTGGGCACACAGCAACCCTGTGCTCCAGCCCGGGCCCTGCCTGTACGGTTTTCACTGTGACACGGGGGAGGCTCCAGAAGCAAAGCGCCCGCAGCCAGGAACAGCCAGGAACAGCCAGGAACGGGGTGTTGTGAAGATGGAACAATGCGCCAGTGGAACGAGATATTCCTAAGAGGCGCCCGCTCCCTCCCTCCCACCCGGCCCACCTCCTCCCGCCCTCCGCCCTCCCTTCACCCCCTGGGCGGCGGGCCTGCCTGTCCCCTGGCCTGGGGGGGGGCGGGGGGGGGCTCATGGAGAACTTCACAAAGGCCTGGGTGCTATGGACGATCCTTCTAGACCTGGGCGCTCTCTGTCGGGGGAGGAGGTCCCACCAGAGGCTGCGCTGAGAGACTGCTTCTGCCAGCCGGGGCCCCCGACCTGGTGATGGAGGGGGGCCCTCGGGGGGCGCTCTCAGAGAGTGTGAACAGAGGGATGATTCAGAGCGGCTCCGTGGGAGGCGGCCTTCAGCCCCGCGCATCCCGGGCTCCCTGGGCTGCTACAAAGTTTCTCTCCCGAGAGGGACGCCCTCTCTGCGCAGGTGCGGGAGGCCGCCTGCCAGTTTGAACCCCAGCGAAACCAGCGGGACAGGAAGGCACTCAGGTGTCTGCGGGGCTCTGAGCGCCTGAGGAAGAGGAAGGAAAGGGAGGGAAGGGGGTTCCTTTAAAAAAGAAGGTACCTGGCCCGGCTGCTGTGGCTCAGGGGCTGAGCATCGACCTAGGAACCAGGAGGTCAGGGTTCGATTCCCGGTCAGGGCACATGCCCAGGTTGTGGGCTCCATCTCCGGTAGGGGGTGTGCAGGAGGCAGCCGACCAATGATTCTCTCTCATCATTGATGTTTCCACCTACCTCCCACCCCTGCCTCTCTTCTCTGAAATCAATACAAATATATTTAAAATAAAACTTAAAAAATTAAGTGCAGCCTCTGCCCCCTTGGGCTGAAGGATTGGTGTCGGGGTGTGAGATGCGATTGGGGGGCAGTGGAATGGGTGAGGGGGGATTGGAGGTGAGGCCGGGGCTCAGGTTGCGTTTCTGAAAGAGCCTCCCAACACCGTGCTCGGCCCCTCGGCCACGGCTGCTCCAGCCCAGGGCGCTCCTGCCCGCGGCCTCTCCTTGGCCAGGAGCTGCTGACCTTGGCCTTGGATCCCCTCCTGCTCCTGCTCCTGGCTTCCTCTGCCCTTTGCCGAGGTGAGGGAGCCCTGGGGAGCCCCAGGCAGCCCCGACGGGGTGGGTGGTGGGAGGTCAGTGAGTCTGGGTGGGGGTGCAGGTGTGAGAGTGGGGGTGCGGGTGTGGGGTGCGCCCTGTGATGGTGTCAGCAGCTTGGAAGTGGAGCGTGGAATTGGCACCCGGTGCACGTGGCTTCAGGTCTGCAGGTGGAGGCCCAGGGGCCCTGAGGAGGGGTCCGCTTGGCCTCCCCTTCCTCACACCCTGTTGGGGCCCCCTGGTTTTGGGGACGACGTTCCAACCTGGCCGCTCAGAATGCCTTCACATCCTGGGACGGGATCTCTGGTGACCCAGCTGTGCCCCGGGGTGCGTGGAGGGTACATGGCCGCCTGCTGGGCCCGCGGAGGTTCCTGCGGGAGACTCGGGAGTCCGGAGAGTCGGACCGGTTCACTCCCACTCGCTTCTCGGCCGAGTTTGCGAAGCTCAGAGCTGTGTTTGTCCCCCCCCCGTGACCCCCCATGTGGCTTTCTCTTTACTCAATAGGAGCCTGCCCCACCTCACCCACCTGAGGCGTCAGTGTTGCCTTTTGGGAAATGTGCATCCCGCCCCCTCCTGGGACCCAGGCTGGACCCGAGGGCCGGAGGCGAGCCCTTCAGGTGCGGCGGCCGCTGGGCTCTGAGAGCACGCCTTCCCACCTGAGGCCCAGCCCTCGTTCCGGGGACACGCGGTCCTGCCTGCTGTCACGGTGCTCCGCCCCCCCGCCCCCCCCTTCTCAAAAGTGCCGTGTGCCCGCCTGCAGTCCTGAGCCCTGAGGGTCAGTTGTCACCCTGATGATGTCTTAAACCAGCGGTCTCCAGCCTTTCGGACCTCACGGACCCCCAGTGGCCTGCGGACCCCGGTTGGCGACCGCCCGCCACTGCCCACCACGGCCCGCCACTGCCCACCACGGCCCGCCACGGCCCGCCACGGCCCGCTCCGGGAACCTCGCTGCGTCCCTGTGGTTTGAATCGTCCCGTCTGGAAAGCTGAGGTGCCTGGGCCACTTGGGGCCGACCTCCTGCTGCGATAAACGGTAGTTCAGCTTCCTGACTGCCCTCACCCCCCTCCCTCCTTCTCCAGCTTCTGATGATGATATTTACAGCTCAATCATTGGTTATTCTTCAGTCTTTTTTTTAAAAAAAAATATTTTTATTGATTTCAGAGAGGGAGGGAGGGAGAGAGAGAAACATCCATGATGAGAGAGAATCATGGATCGGCTGCCTCCTGCACGCCCCACACTGGGGATCCAGCCCGCAACCCGGGCCTGTGCCTTTGACCTTCCCTCTGCGGGCCGATGCTCTGACCGCTGAGCGGCACCACTCGGGCCACACGTTGTTTTAAGCTGATTTGACATAAGAGGCGGGGTCATGCCTGTTTCCTCAAGGCGGAGTGAGGGGCTCGGCGGTCCTTGGTCAGAGCTCCGGAAGGGCCGTCCGGGAGGAACTGGGAAGTGGCCGAGTCGGCGTCGGCGGCTGGGTGTCGGCTCTCTGCCGGGTGACATTCTGTGTTAAATTAGGACGCCGGTTCCTCGCCGGCGGCAGCTCCTGGCCGGGGCGTTGGCAGGGACGGGAGGCGTTTTGGTTGCCACCTGGGCGGTCTGCTGGCATCTGTCCAGGTACAAGGAGACACCTGACACCGGGGTGGCGAGGCCGGGACGTGGCTGTCACCCAGCACAGACCAGGACGGCCCCCGGCAGAGGACTGGGCCCTCGGGAGGCCGTGTTCCAGATGTTTGGAGTGAGCGGAGCAGATCGGTAGTCCACCGGAGGCAGGGGGGACGCGGTTATTGAAAAGTGTGGTTATTGTTCCGCTGTAGGACGTACCCTTTTCAGGGCAGGTTTCATGGATGGATAATCATTTCAGGGGCTTGAGCAGCGACACCCCGCCCTGCCCTCCGGACCTCGCCGATCCCTGCGGGGCAGCCCTCAGCACTGCTGGGTCACGTCAGGGGAGGAAGGACACTTGCAGAATGACGGTGACGTCACGCCTCTTAAGCAGTTTATTGAGCATTAAAAATACAGGCCGGGCCGGCGTGGCTCAGGGGTGGAGCATTGAGCTATGAACCAGGAGGTCACAGTTCAATTCCCGGTCAGGGCACAGGCCCGGGTTGTGGGCTCGATCCCCAGTGTGGGGCGTGCAGGAGGCAGCCGATCCACGATTCTCTCTCATCATTGATGTGTCTCTCTCTCTCTCCCTCTCCGAAGCCAATAAAAATATATTTTAGAAAAACATTTACAGAGCCCGGCCGGTGTGGCTCAGTGGTTGAGCGTCGACCCAGGAGGCAGCAGCCGTGGCTGAGCGGCTCGGTCGGATGGAACGTTGTCCTTACGCCACAAAGGGGACGGTTCTCGCCCTGGTGGGGGCGCGTGCAGCAGGCAGCCAGTCGCTGTTTCTCTCCGTCTCAAATGAATGATTTAAGTAAAACATCCTTGGGTGAGGATTAAAACTTTATTTTTCCGAAACAGTGCTTCAATCTCAATGCAAGATCTCCTGTGACATTTTAGAAACGTTTTACGATTGTTAGAATAATGAAGAATGATGAAATCCCTGCGATTAGAAATTAACATTTCAGTTCTGCAATTATATCAATTGAACTTTAACATGTCGTTGTAATTAAAGAAATTAAAACCCGGTAACTATGGTTTTCCCTGAACTAAACAGCGTCAGGACCTAATGATTTAAAAACGGACTCACCCAGTTTACCTGTGGTTTCTCGCCGCCCCCCCCTCCCCAAGAGCTAATGACTTAGTGTGGGATTGAGCCGGCCTGCAGCCCTGGCCCGGGACCCGCAGCCGGGGGAGCACAGCTTCCAGACACCCTTAAAGCGAAGGCGCGTGGGGCTGCGCAGGGTCCAGCGCTTCCCTTTAAGCCCCCACATGACCTTCTGTTTCCCGGGGTCAAACCAGTGGACTTGACTCTTACAAGTTGCCGGTTAGTATTGGGGTCTCCTGGCCAAGGACTAGAGGTCCAAGTGAATGGCCCATTCTTCTTTTCTTTTTTTTTTAATATGTCTGTTGATTTTCTTTTTAAAATATATTTTATTGATTTTTTTTACAGAGAGGAAAGGAGAGGGATAGAGAGTTAGAAACATTGATGGGAGAGAAACATGGATCAGCCGCCTCCTGCACACTCCCTACTGGGGATGTGCCCGCAACCAAGGTACATGCCCTTGACCGGAATCGAACCCGGGACCCTTCAGTCCGCAGGCCGATGCTCTATCCACTGAGCCACACCGGTTAGGGCTGTTGATTTTCTTTTTGTTAGAGAGAGGGAAAGGGAGAGAGAGGAATATCGATTTTTTTTTTTTGCCTCCCCTTACGTGCCCCGACCAGGGACCGAACCCACAGCCCCCAGTGCATGGGGTGATGGGCCTCCAGCGGAGCCCGCCGGCCGGACGCAGGCCCAGGGAACGGGCTTCTCGGAGGGGAGGGCTGCAGGCACCCCTCGCAGACCGCTCTGAGTGCTGAGAGAGACGGGGGGGGGGGGGGGGGGGGGTTTGTTCTTCCACTTTTAATGCATTTACATGTCGATTCCTGCGTGTGCCCTGAGGGGCTGGAACCGCAGCCTTGGCGAATGGGGGCTGCCTCCCTCCCCCTTCCCCTTCCCACAGGAGAGGTCCCCGCTGGCTCTAGCCACCCCGTGCCTGTGACCTCAGTGTTTCTTTCATTTAAAACAATTTTTTTTTATTTTATTGATTTCAGAGGAAGGGAGAGGGAGAGGGAGAGAGAAACATCAGTGACGAGAATCATGGATCCGCTGCCTCCTGAACGCCCCGCCCTGGGGATGGAGCCCGCAACCCCCGCATGTGCCCTGACCGGGAATCGAACCCTGACCTCCTGGTTCATAGGTTGACGCTCAACCACTGAGCCACACTGGCTGGGCTGTTTTTTTTTTTTAATTTTTAAATGAAGTTATTTATTTAGTATTTTTATTGATTTTAAAGAGGAAGGGAGAGGGAGAGAGAGAAACATCCAGGATGAGAGAATCGTTGTTCTGCTGCCTCCTGCACGCCCCACACTGGAGATCGAGCTACAACACGGGCCTGTGCCCTTGCCTGGAATTGAACCTGGGACCCTTTGGTCCGCAGGCTGATGCTCTATCCACTGAGCCACACCGGCTAGGGCTGGGCTGGTTTTTTGGTGTTAATCCCCCCCTTTGGATGTTTTTTCCATTGATTTGTTTGAGGGTGGAAGGGAGGGAGGGGAAAGGGACAGATGAACATTGATGTGAGAGACACATTGATTGATCGGGGGAGGGGGCTTAAACCTGAAACCGAGGGACACGCCCTTGACCAGGTATCAAACCCACGACCCTTCAGTCCTCGGGCCAGTGCTCTAACCACTGAGCCACTGGCCAGGGCTGAGCGGTCGTCGGTTACCTGTAAATAGCATGGGCTGTTGTGACTGGTGTTGAGGGTGACTTGGTCATAGACACTCTCCCTGCGGCCGTGTCTGCTCCTTCCTCGTGGTCATTAGGAAATGGGGTGAGGGGGGGCTGTTGTCCCATTTTGACTGAAGTGGGGAGCAGAGAGGACGTGCCGCTGCTCGGGTAACTCCTGGCCTCTGCCCCTGCCCTTCCCAGGCGGCCTTCCTCACCTGGGCGACCCCGTCTTTAACTCTGAGCCCCTCTGCGTCTGGGCAGCCTCCCCGCCATGCAGCCAGGGGGGGAGGCCCCCGCGGGACCCAAGGCCGGCTCAGCACAGACAGGCCGTGGACTGGGGCCCGCCCCGGGGCAGCTGGCAGCACCATCCTCAGGCAGCGCGGCCTGGCTCACCTGGGATGCCCCCAGCGAGGCCGTCAGCGTGGCGAGGGATTCTGGGGGTGACGTCCTCCCCGCACACAGGACGCTGGGAACACAGCTGCTGGCAGGCCAGGCGCCGGGAGGTGAGCTTCCGGGGAGACACGCTGCCATCTGGGGGGCTGAGCCGGGAGCGGGCACCCCACGGGCGGTCGGCGCCGCTGCCATGGACTCGGAGCCAGGTGAGTCCTGCGCCTTGTGCCCGGTAGTCGGGGGGAAGCTGTTTCTGAACCCCGACCTTTGTTGGGAGAGACAGCGTGGGCTGGGCCTGCAGGGGAGCCGGCAGCAGAGAAGCGCCCTCTGAACGCACCGGCCCGGCTGCTGCCGGTTCTTGGCTCTGGACACCGAGGGCGCCGGGGGTCCGGTCCTGGGGGCTGGCCAGCTGGTGGGCCAGCTGCCCGCTCCGTGCGGCCCCGGCGGCGCCTCGTGTCAGGTGTGAGCCCCCGCCTGCTGCCAGCTCTGGGCCGCCCCACAGTCCACGGATGTGGGTGTCCTCCTGGGAGTCCCCCCTCCCCCACACAGCGCATCCCACCGCACACCCCGGCTCCCCCCTCCCGCCGGCTTGAACGGCTGTCCTGATGGCCGACAGGGTCGCTGGAGAGCGAGGGGCAGGGCGTTGGGGGTTGGGGGTTGGATGGGCCCCTCTTCAAGTCTCCGGGCAATCGTGGCCACGATGCGTACCGCCTCAGCCTCAGCTTTCCTTTCTGTAAAATGGAGCCGTGAGGTGGGAGGGGTGGAGAGCCCAGAGCGCTTTGCAGGGCGGTGACCGGCAGCTGGGACGACGTTAGTTGTCTGTGAAATAAGTGTGGTCGCCTTCAGACCTCAGTGGGAGGCCGGCCGAGACCCCGTGAGGCCGCCCTGGGAGACGGTGACACCGGGCAGGAACGGGGAGGGACGGGGGCCCCGCGGCTCTGACTGAGTCCCGAGGTGGTTGTGTGAAGGCCAGGGCACCGCCGGGCCTGGGACGAGGGGAGGGAATCGCCAGGGGCAGGGGTCTCAGGAGCAGAGAGGCCCTCCGTGAGCAGAGGGCAGGCCGTGCCCGCGCTGTGGCCAGTGGAGCCGAGAAACCGACCGGCCAAGGAGGCGCCACTTCCCGTGAGAGGCCGGCCGGCCCCAGGGGACGTGCGCCTGGAGGGAGGGGGAGGGAAGGTGATGGGTTGGAGGCTCTGGACCGAAGCTTATACACACCTGGGCTGGCTGCTCCCCGCGCTGCCCCCTGCATGTGGGGGGAGCTATTTCGGGGTGAAGCGTGTGCCGCAGGGGTGGCCTGCTGCTTCCTTCCGGCCTGAACTGGGGGTGGTCTTGACCCACAGTCCTTTTTAAAATTTTTATTTTAAATATGTTTGTATTGATGTTAGAGAGGAAGGGAGAGAGAGAGAGAGAAACATCCATGATGAGAGAGAATCACTGACCGGCTGCCTCCTGCACGCCCCCCACTGGGGATGGAGCCCACAGCCCGGGCCTGTGCCCTGACTGGGAATCGAACCCTGACCTCCTGGTTCATAGGTCAACACTCATCCACTGAGCCATGCCGCTGGGCCGGACCGGACCCACAGTCTTCAAGGCTGGAAGGAAATCCGTTTGCGGCGGGAATTCACCGTTAGGGACAGAGAGAGCTGTGCACAGCTGCCTGCTCCGAAGGACTCGGGTTCAGTCACGTGCCAGGAGCTGGGACCGGACCCTCCTCGCCTGCTCTGGACTCTTGTCCTGGGACCAGCCCCCGGCTTGGGGTTATGGCGCTCGTGTGTCTGCCTGCGTTCTCTCCCCGCAGTGGGCCGGGCTCTGAGGACCGGCGGCCACTCCCCTCCCTCGTGGTTGTAAATACCTAGCGGTTAAATTCCCATAACCGATGTCCTCCTGTGTCCCAGAAGGGTGCGCTGGGTGCGGGATGCCCCACCCGCTCCGGGAGAGGGCTGTGGCCCCGGCAAGGCCCACGCCATCCCTGTGCCTCTGTGGGCGAGGGACTGTTGGTGTGGTGTGTATCTGAAGGAGGATGAAGGGCTTGGTGAGAGATTAACCCCCGGGAGACGGGACCGCCCGCCACTCAGGAGGGTGTGGACGGAGATGGGAGGTGGGGGGACTCCCCTGTAGGGTTGGCCTTGGTGACCTTGAGGTCCCTTCTCCTTCCTCAGGTTTTGTGAGGACGGGAGTGGGGCTGTGGACGAGCAAAAACTAAAGGAGTTTATCATCGTGAAACCAGCTTGACGGGAAATGTTAAAGGGTCTTCCTTAAGCAGAAAAGGAAAGGCTGTAACCAGAAAAAAGAAATGAGAAGTAAGTCCACATCCTACTTAATAAAGAGGGAATATGCTAACTGACCATCACACCCTCACAAAGATGGCGGCGCCCACAGCCAATAAGGAGGGAATATGCTAATTGACTGCCACACCCTCAAAGATGGCAGCGCCCACAGCCACAGGATGGCGGCGCCCAGTCCCTTCAGCCCCCCAGCTGCCCAGGGCCGGCCCGAGGCTCAGGTAACCAGGGCCGCCTGAGGCGCAGGTACCCAGGGGCAGATGAGGCTTGCGCTGCCGGCAGTGGCAGCAGCAGAGGTGTGATGGGGCGTCGCCTTCCCCCTGATCACTGGGTCGCCTCCTGTCCCTGAGGGCTCCCGGACTGTGAGAGGGGGCAGGCCGGGATGAGGGGAAACCCCCTCCAGTGCACGAATGTCGTGCACCGGTCCTCTAGTATTTAATAAGGACAGAGAATCAGCCCTCTGAAAGGCTACTACGAAGGCCACAAGGAAACAGTTTCAGACTCAACTTAAACTCAGGTAGTTGGAAGATACACAACACAAGATCTAAGGCCGACACCAGTAACATAGAGCGTGGAGGGCGCGTGAAGATCGTCCCCTCGAGTATATTTGAGCGTGAAGCCCGATCGGCTTAGATGGGCTGTGGGTGAAGAATGACACCATGACCCTGTGATAACCACAAACTAGGAACCTGCAGAGAGAGAGAGAAACCCAAACAAACGTGAAAGGAAACCGGTGAACCGCGGGGAGGAGACCAGGAGAGGCCGTGAGCGGGGAGGACTGTGGAACCACCAACAGCCGTTAACAGTGGAAAGGAGTGCGTGCCCGTCGGCTGTGACTGTGAATGTTCGTGGTTAAATGGGCAGTAAAAAGACGGGCGGCTGTGAGGGATGGGGCAGACCTGCTGTGCTGCTCACAGAGACTCGCTCCCCAGTCCCTGACGCACAGCCGGCAGCGAAGGGATGGAGAGGACAGGCCCTCAGGAACGGGAGAGGAAGCTGGGCAGCGACACTCACATCTGTCAAGACAGACTTTAAAACGGAGAATCTACAAAATGGCAAAGAAGGACGTAATTACCAAGGGCCCATCCGAGAAGAGACGCACGGCTGTCGGTACCTCGGCACCCAGCGTCGGAGCGCCTGCGTGCATGACGCACTTCGTTGTGGGCAGAAAGGGAGACGCCCGCCGCGATGCAGTCACAGTAGGGGCTTTCATGCCCCACGCACATGAGCGCACGGATCACTCGGACAGAAATTAATGAGGGAGTGAGGGCCTTAAATGTCACATTAGCTTAGGTCGACGTGAACATCTGTAGAACATTTCATCCCACAACTGCAGAATACACATTTACTTTCAGGTGCACATGACCATTCTGCAGGGTAGATCCCATGTGAGGCCACAGAGCAAACTTCAATAAATTCAAGAAAATTGAAATCCTCTCCGTATCTTCTCTGACCACAATGGCATGAAACTAGAAATCAGCTATGGGAGGAAACCTGGGGAAAGCAGAAATACCAACTACTAGTACAGGAGACTGAGCACAACATGGTACAGACAGCGAGGGGTACAAAGAGGAGTAAAAACCTATCCTAATATATAAAAACCTGGGGTCTGTAACATCCAAAATGACCGAAGGCTCGACCGACCGGAAGTCAGAGCCTGGACCCAGCACTGACTGCCGAGGGGCTGCAGATCAGGCCCGGAGAGAGGCCTGGAGAGAGAAGCAGGGTCTGATCTGTAGCCGCCGTGGCAGCTGTTGATCAGCACTTGCCTTTCTCTTTTGCTCCAGGCCTGGCCAGCAGCTGCACCTCTCTTTCTCTTGGGCCTTTGCTGGGGCTGCTGACCAGCCCTGCCTCTCTGATCAGGCCTGTTGATAGGCCCGGAGATGCTGAATGGCATAGAAACTGACCAATCAGAACCAAATCTGGGTGAAGTGCAAGGAGCCAATGGCTGCCTAGGAGGCGGAGCTTTTGACACTGACTGGCATAGAAACCGACCAATGAGAACCTAATCTGGTGAACTGCGAAGGCAGAACCTAAGGTGGGGGCTGAGGAGGGGTTTTAAGGGCAACAGCTGTTTGGTGTAAGGTGTAAGAAAGCGGTTCAATTTTTTAATGACGGTTTGGCAGTATAGTGCATACGCTGGCTATCAGTCCAGATATAGGGATTATGTGTTTTTGTCTGCCAAGAGCATCTCCTCCTGCTGAAAAAGACCCCCCATTTAAGCAATCCTATCCTATATAATCTATCTATACTACTGAAAGGGTAATATGCTAATTACGTCAGGTCGACCGGCCATCTTCCAGGCATCCGACTTCCTTCCGGACAAAGCCATGGTGGTGGGGGCTGAGACAGAGAGGGCAGTTGGGGGAGATCAGGCCGGCAGGGGAGAACAGTTGGGGGCGAGATCAGGCTGGCAGGGGAGGGCCGTTGGGGGTGAGATCAGGCCAGCAGGGGAGGGCAATTGGGGGCAACCAGGTCAGCAGGGGAGGGCAGTTGGAGGTGAGATCAGGCCGGCAGGGGAGGGCCATTGGGGACGAGATCAGGCTGGCAGGGGAGGGCAGTTAGGGGCAATCAGACAGGCAGTTAGGCAGAGGCAGTTAGGGGCGATCAGGCAGGCAGGCAGGTGAGCGGTTAGGAGCCAGCGGTCCCAGATTGTGAGAGGGTTGTCCGACCACAGGGATCAGGCCTAACTGGGGTTAGACATCCTCCAAGGGGTCCCCGATTGGAGAGGGTGCAGGCTGGGCTGAGGGACCCCCCGTGCATGAATTTCGTGCACTGGGCCACTAGTCTTGAATGAAATGAAAATGAAAACACAACTTTTCTAAATGTATGGGCTGCATCAAAAGCAGTCCTACGAGGGGAATTCATAGCTGTACAGGCCTCCCTCAAGAAACAAGAAAACCCCCAAATAACTCTGCACCCAAAGGAAAAGAACAAACACAATTAACTCACAGTAAACAGAACTAAGGAAATAGTTCAAACCAAAATGGAAGTAAACAAAATAGAATGAAAACAAAGGAAAGTTGAAAAGAGAAACAAAGTAGCTACATCTTTAGCCAAACTCCTCAAGACAAAAAGAGGGCGAGCCCAGGTAAATCACAAATGACAGAGAAGCTACAAGTGACTTCATAGAGAGAGAATTGTTAAGAGAACCACCTAGGAGACGTGGGTACAGTCTGGAAGTGTATAACCCTCCAAGGCCGGCCCACGGCGCGCCTCCGACTCGGTGGTGAGAAGCTGAGCGCAGTTCCTCTCAGACCAGGGTGCCCACTCCCTCTTCTGTTCAGCAGAGCGTGGGAAGTCCTCGCCACAGCCATCGGACAGGAAAGAGGAAAGGCCGCTTTCCAAGTAGGAAAGGAGGAGTTAGAACTCTCACTGTTTGCAGATGACAAGACACCGTGTTCTGCGGGGGCCTGATGCGGCGGGGGCCAGACATGGCGGGGATCTCCCTTTTTTGCATCCCGCGCAGAAAGAGAGATGAACGAACCGGTTCTAAGTGGAGGCAGCCAGGGATTGAGAAATATTAGAAATAAAGAGAGGAGAGATAGATTTGAAAGCTGGGGCTGGGTGGATCTTTCTGTGCCTGGCTGAGGCCACAGAACAGATCCAGACTGCAAAGCTGAGGCTTTATTTATCATCAGGGACAAACAAGGCAATTTACAATGTTCTTGTAAGTTTCACTTGTTTTGGCAGCACTTGCTGCCCCTCCCACAGCCCACTAGCTACCCAGGAAGGATCTAGGGATCAGTTATAGGATCAGGCTTAATTATGCTGGGAGGGTTCTGCCTTCCAAACGAACTTGTTTGTGACCCTGCCACAGGTCAGTCAGAGGCTTAACCCTATAACTGCTTCCTACAGTGTTCAGAAAACTCTAGAGACTCCAAAAGGTTATCAGAGCTAATAGATGAAGTCAGTCCATTTGCAGGATACGGAATCCATCTACGGGGTGGGCAAAAGTAGGCTTATAGTTGCTTGTATGGAAATAATGCAAATAAGTAGCAGTAATAAGTATTAATTACTTGCATGCTCACCACGGTAACCCTCTTTTGCCCACTCGAAGCCTGTAGCATTCGGGTCCACCAGTAACGGGCTCTCAGAAGGAGGAGGTCAGAAACCACCTCAGTTACAATTGCGTCATAAACCGTCCACCGGGTAGGAACGCATTTAACCGAAGGGGAGACCGAGGCCTGCGGTCAGAACTGCAAGACACTGAAGAGAAACTGAGGGGGACACAGATAAAGGGGAGCTGTCCTAGCTCATGGATGGGAAGGGAATGCTGTTAACGTATCTTCCTACCTGAGCGAGGCACAGAGAAGAGGGCATTGTTCTCAGAATGAGAGCAGCGAACCCTAGAATCCTGTGGAACTACGACAGCCCTCAGACAGCCAGAGGAATCTGGAGAAGAACCGAGTGGGAGGCCTGGACACAGCGTGGTACCGGCGTGGACACAGATCTGTAGGTCAGCGGATGGGACTGAGCAGAACGAACTCCTCACCTCCGTGGCCAGCTAATTGGTGGCAAAGGAGGCAGGATGTACTAGAGATAGTCTCTGTCCAGTACGTGCTGGGTAGCGACAGGCACACACAGTGCGATGGGACCCTCTCTCACGCGAACATGAACGGTCACGGAGCAGGCTGAAGGTTTACATGGGAAGCTGGAGCCATCAGCTCCTGGAGAAATTGGGGTCCCCGGGGCGGGGACGGCACAGACCTGGGCTTCGGTCCCGCCCCGACCCGCTCTGTGGCTTCGGGCCGGTCACCTGACCGCCCGTGGGCTCCTCTGTCTCGGAGGGGTGAGTAGCACCCGCCTCGGGGGTGTTGGCAGCGGCAAATGCTCGTGAGAAAGTGCAGCATCGTGCCCGGCGGACAGCGCTGTGAGTGCGTGGCCCGGTGGCCTGCCTCCCCGGCACTGCCCGAGAACGTGGACGGAAGCCCTGGGCGGAGCGCGGGCTCGATATACTTGGGCTCTTTGCTGATTAACCCGGCCGAGGGTGAACTCCGAGCATCCCTCCCACCGTCCCCTTCGAGTTCCCGTTTTCCTGTGTCCCAGGATCAAACCCGCCACCAGCGAGTGTTCGCTGCCGTCCAGCCGGGGAGTGTCGGGCCTGGGAGAGCGCGGGTGGACGTGGAGGCCTGGTCCCGGCCCCGAGCCTCAGCTGGTCTCCGCCTGAGCAGTGGGACTGGGGTGCCTGGAGGTAAGCGGGTGTGTGTGGTCACCTCCACGTTACGGATGCGCAAACCGAGGAGGGCGAGCTGCCCACGGTCACACCCGAGGACAGCCGCCTGGAGCCCACACCCTGCGGACCGCGTTGGGGCGCCCAGGGGTCCTGACGCCTCATCGTGTGAGTGCCCGCGTCATCTTCTCCAATTCCCCTCCAGAGTCCTCACCGGACGCTCACGACAGGAGTTCCCGTGCTGATCGGGATGCTCGGCCGTCGTAGCCCGCTCCTCGTCACACTGTTTGGGGCTTTTTCTGCAAAAGCGCCGACCCCTCAGTTCATTCGCTGTTTTAGTGACGTGGCCGCAGTGTCCGGGCGCCGTCCCGCCTTGGCGCTGTGCGCTGTCCTTCAGCACCGTTTGCGGGAGAAGAAATGCGGTGTTTTGTGTGGTTTCCTTCCCTTGCGTCCCTCGTGCGGGGTGTGAAACGTAGAAACGTGGGTCCTCGTTTTGCGGAGCCGTCACTGCGTTCACGCCGCCGCGTCGGGCGCCCCGACAGAGCAGGCTGAGCCCCGAGTGGTGGCGGCCACCGGCGTGGCGGGAACGGGTCGCAGGTGGTGCAGGATGGACGTGCAAGCGGTGCTCCTCGCAAACGGACGGAGAGACGGGGGCTGTGGCCGGAGGACGGGGCTGAGATCCTGGCCGGTAACGGTTTCGGTTTGGTACGTGCATTGCTTGGATCCAGAGAAGCTTCGTAGTCGTGTTATTGCCAAGACCCCATTCGGATAGTTATTTATTTACAAAGGGCTTTTCAAACCTTAGGGAACAGCTGTGCTGGAAGTTTCTTTTGAGAGGACTTGGCTGCTCTGATGGACCCAGACCCAGAAACAGGGCTCCCTAGCCTGTTAGCAAGTGTGCTTAGTAGTTTTATGGTGGGGCATGCTCGATGATTTCCTATCAGTTGGAACCCTTGCTCTCCTTTACTTAACCCGGCGTACCTGCCAGGCCTTCACTGAGAGGCGGCGTCGTGTGGCCGGGTCACACAGTCATTTGTGATGTGAGGACCAAGGCCCAGAGAGGTTAAGTCATCTGCCCAAGGTCACACAGCTAGCGCGTGTTGGAGCCTTAGGTTTTCTGGAATCCCAGAATAAGATCTTTAAGAAAAACCCTGGCCCGGCTGGTGTGGCTCCGTGGTTGAGCATCGACCTGTGAACCAAGGGGTTGCAGGTTCAGTTCCCGGTCAGGGCACAGGCCCGGGTTACAGGCTCCATCCCCCGTAGGAGGCAGCCAATCACGTTTCTCTCAACAATGTTTCTCTCCCTCCCTCCCTCTGCCCCCGTCTCTCTCAAATCAATAAAAACATATTAAAAAATAAATTTAGAAAGGTTAAAAAAAAGAAAAACCCCAGAAACTGTTTTCTAATTTAAGCAGAAATGTCCAGCTGGATAATCTGCCAGCTCTCCGTCCGTTCCAGGCACAGTGTTTGAGAGCCAGCCCGGTGGAGAGTTTTCAGATGAGGGTTTCTTCCCAGGAGGGTGGACGACAGGAGGGGCGGACGGGAGGGGGGACGGGAGGCAGCTGGGGGGGAACCCGGCAGCTTCTCCTGCATCCGGGCGCCTGCAGGCCCGCGGCCGCGCTGAGGCCGTGTGCTTTTGGGGGGACGGAGGCGAGCCCCATCAGTCACTGATGTTGGGAGGCCGGGGTCCCCCTCGATGTACTGTCACCGTGTGGCGCAGGCGTCCCTCACCTGGGGCCGAGGTGGCCGGAGCCTGCGGAGTGTTTACCTGTGGGAGTTGGTGGGCGACGCGGATCTAGAATTCAGCGTCCGAGTCCAGGACCGGCTCTGTCTCCGGCCACAGCCCACGGTGCAGGACGTGTCTGTGTCCGTGTGCAGGCACCCCCGCGGGCCCGGCCTGCCGCTGCGGCTGCCGCTGGAGGGAGCGGCTTCCAGAAACCCGAGCGCGACTGGATTTCCCCTCGGATCACCCACCGAGCAAGGCCTTACCCCGGGACCCCTCATCCCCGAAGCAGTGGGTCCTCGCCAGCCACGGCCCCTGCGTGTTTAATACCGCAGTCTCTTTAAGAAGAGAAAGTTCATGAATGAAAATGTGGAAATCAAAAGAAAGGAGCAAAAGCCTCATCCATAGACACATGCTGCTCGAACAGCTACTGGAGTTTCTGTGTTGGGTTGCGGGGTGTGTGTGTGTGTGTGTGTGTGTGTGTGTGACATCACAGCGGCTGCCGCCGTTTGAAGCCACAGCTCAGTGGCGTTAGGCACACGCACGGAGCACATTCCCATTGTTGCCAACCAGCCCCCCACGGTCTCCGGAACTTTCTCATCTTCCCACACTCACTGAACGCCACTGGCCATCGGCCCCCCTCGCCCTGGCCGCCCCCTCCCACTTCCTGCCTGTGAGTCCAGCGCGGCTGGGGATTTGTGCCGGGGAGTCCAGCGTGTTTGTCATCCCTGCGGCAGCCGGGTCAGGACTCCTTCCTGGTTGAGTAGCATCCCTTTGTCCGCGTGTGCATCTTGTCTGTCTGTTCACCCTCGGTGGACACGGGGGTGGTTGGCGTATCTTGGCTACTGTGCGTGACGCTGCTGTCCTCACGGGCGTGCCAATGTCTGGGCCCCTGGTTCCGTCTTTTTTGCGACGTGCCCTGAAGTGGAATTGCTGGATCCTATCATAATTCTGTGTTCATTTTCTTAAAATATTTCTATTTAAAAACAATTTTTTAAAATTGATTTTTAGAGAGGAAGGGAGAGGGAGAGAGAGATAGAAACATCCATGGTGAGAGAGAATCATGGATCGGCTGCCTCCTGCACGCCCACACCGGGGATGGAGCCTGCAGCCCGGGCCTGTGCCCTGACCGGGAATCGAACCACCAACCCTTTGGCGCCAGCCGACTGAGCCACCGGCCGGGCTCTGTGTCCAACCTTTAAAGCAGCTGCCTGCTGCGTCCACGGTGGCTGCGCATTTCCCATCCCCAGCAGCGCGCGGGGTCCGGTTTCTGCCCGTCGTCCCTGTGGCTGGTGGATCCCTGCGTTTCGGCAGCAGCCGTCCTCACGGGGTGCGGTGCCAGCCCGCTGACCTGGGTTTCCCCGATGACCCTGGCGTTGGGCGTCTTCTCGGGCTGTGGTTAGTGTTTTACGGACGGGCATGGCCTCCCCGTGCCTGGCATCTCTCTCTCCTTCTCATGCGTGTGGTCATGGTCTGCACATGCCGTCTGGTCCGTGTTTCCTACTAGCCCTCACCGTGGGAAGGCGTGTTTCCATCGTCGGACGGTGACGTGTGTGATGTTCCCACCAGGCGGAGTGCCTCTGGGAAGCCCGGGGGGTTCAGCCGCCCTCTGCGGGCGGTGCCAGGTGGTGCCAGGCGGTGCCAGGCGGTGTGTGGGCGCAGACCCTCCTGACGCAAGGGCAGGACCTGGCGTGGCCACCTTGTTGCCGAGAGGAGCCTTAGGGCCAGGGCACCTTTGATGCCCCGAGGGGAGGCCGCCCCCTGGCGGAGGGCTGTGTGACGGGGACCTTCCGGGGGCGGGTTAATCGCAGCGCCGCCCTGGCTGCTGGGAAAGCGGTGTTTGTGGGGGCACACCTGCTCCCCCAAGGCCGGCTTTACATTTCCTTTCTCCTCCCGGAACCCAGAGCACGTTTTCATAGAAACAACGTTACCGGGGAGACCGTTTCCCAGGTTACCCCAGCGGCTGGGAGCCCACGTGTCGGTGCACCGAGCCCGTGGGCGGGTTGGGGAGACCAGATGGACGAGCTTGCACCTGGCCGTGCCGGTCCCCGGCCTGTGGACGTGCCGCCGCCTCGCCTCGGCCACCCCAGGCCGCGTGTCCTCCACACCGTGGGGACGAGACCCGAGCGAGCACGTGGCTGAGAAAAGAAGTGTCGTCGTCGCGGTCTATTAACTTCTGAAGCCACAGACTCGGTGCCTAAAATAACTGGGTTCATTCCCTCCCCTTCGGCAGCAAAGTCCAAACTCAGCGCCTGCTCCAAACCTCCAAACCATGGTTGTCCACAGGCGCCCCCCCCCCCCCAGGCTCGGGGAGAGGGAGCCTCCCTCTTCCGGCCCATCTGTCCCGGCTCCCACCCGGTTCCCGGCTCCCACCCGGCTCCCACCAGAGGACAAGGCCCACTCCTATGTCCCACCAGCCGGCTCCCCACACCCCCCGCAGGGCTTAGACCTGCCGGGCTGGGCAGGGGCAGGGCAGGGGCAGGGGCAGGGCAGGGGCCGGGGAGGGGCAGGGCAGGGGCCGGGGAGGGGCCGGGGAGGGGCAGGGCAGGGTCAGGGGCAGGGGCCGGGGAGGGGCAGGGGCAGGGGCCGGGGCAGGGGCAGGGGCAGGGGCCGGGGCAGGGGCAGGGGCAGGGCAGGGGCAGGGCAGGGGCAGGGGCAGGGCAGGGGCAGGGCAGGGGCAGGGCAGGGGCCGGGGAGGGGCAGGGGCAGGGGCCGGGGAGGGGCAGGGCAGGGGCCGGGGAGGGGCAGGGGCAGGGGCAGGGGCAGGGGCAGGGCAGGGGCAGGGCAGGGGCAGGGGCAGGGGCAGGGCAGGGGCAGGGGCAGGGGCAGGGCAGGGGCAGGGGCAGGGCAGGGGCAGGGCAGGGGCAGGGGCAGGGCAGGGGCAGGGCAGGGCAGGGGCCGGGGAGGGGCCGGGGAGGGGCCGGGGCTGGGGCCGGGGCTGGGTGACCCTGAAGCCGGTGAGCTTTACTTTCTCTCCACCCGGGGAGCTGAGTGGGCAGCGGCTCCTGGCTGAGGAGTGAGGCCTGGAGCGGCAGCCCCCCCGTCCGCCGGGTGACGGGCCCGTTCGGTTGGGAACAGCTGTTGCTTCTCCAGTCCCGGGTTTGGTCACAGTTTGGAGCAGACGTCACCCAGGCACCGAGTCTGTGCCGTTTCAGCTCTTGGATCACCAGGTGGAGAGACTTGGGTGGACGGGGTAAGGGCGGGGCAGAAGTTTTGGGGATACAAAGGTCTCCCCAGAAATGCCCGGGTCGCAGTCCTTGGGCCTGTGCGGACGGTACCGGCAGGCGGGTCTGGGTGCTGTAGAGAGAGGACAGCGAGACTCCGGCTCAGGAGGCCCCTTAAAGCAAACTCCGGTCCACGTTCCAGTGGGTTCTCAGGAGCCGGCCTCGGCGGGACCCCCTGCGGTGGGACCCCCTGCGGCGGGACCCCCTGCTGTGGGACGTGGGTGGAGGGACCCCCTGCTGTGGGACACGGGTGGAGGGACCCCCTGCTGCGGGATGCGGGTGGAGGGACCCCCTGCTGCGGGACGCGGGTGGAGGGACCCCCTGCTGCGGGACGCGGGTGGAGGGACCCCCTGCTGCGGGATGCGGGAGGAGGGGCTGGCCTGAGAGCGTGGGTGGCCCGCTGGGGGCTGCGTTGTGGTGATGGCCGTGACCTAGACTTACCGCGGTGAATCTGTGGTGCACACCTGAGGCTAACGTAATGCTGTGTTGTTGTATCTCAATAAAAACTAGGTTAACTTGAGCCCGGACAGTGTGTCTCAGTGGGTGAGCGTCAGCCCATGAACCAGGAGGTCATGGTTTGATTCCCAGTCAGGGCACAGGCCCGGGTCTCAGGCTCCGTCCCCAGTAGGGGGCGTGCAGGAGGCAGCCAGTCAGTGATTCTCATCGTTGTTTCTCTCTCTCCCTCTCCCTTCTTCTCTGAATCAATAAAAATGTATTAAAAAAGTAACTAACTTGAAAGAGTGTGCATGTTGCAAGAAACTCCGTTAGCCTGAGACTCAGGGAGTCTTGGCAATGAGCCTGGGCACCTCATGGTGAGAAAACGGACCGAGGTCCGAGGGTGAGGAAACGGACCGAGGTCCGAGGGTGAGAAAGCGGACCGAGGTCCGAGGGTGAGAAAACGGACCGAGGTCCGAGGGTGAGAAAACGGACTGAGGTCCGAGGGTGAGAAAACGGACCGAGGTCCGAGGGTGAGAAAACGGACTGAGGTCCGAGGGTGAGAAAACGGACCGAGGTCCGAGGGTGAGAAAACGGACCGAGGTCCGCCGCAGCAGCGCGGGCTGGGAGGGGAGGCCGAGCCCCGTGGCCGGGCTTGCACCGGCTGCCCAGGCTTGTCAGGGCCTCAGTTTCCCCCTCTGTAAAACGGGCGTTGCGAGCCCCTGTGTGAATCTTCCTAGAAGGGGACCCTTGGACTGAGGCGCTTTGTACGTGGCTAGGGGCCGTCTGGGTGTCTGACTGCTCCCGTGGGGCCTAGGCTGTGGCTTCCCGGTGTCCTCACAGCGCCATGGCGGGCGCCTTAACACGCACGCGCCTTCTCTCAGTTCTGGGGCGGAAGTCCGCGGCCCAGGTGGGTGGCCGTGCCCCTCTGCGGGTCCCGGGGAGAATCGGTCGGTCACGTTCCTCTCGGGGTCAGGGGGTCAGGGTTGCCGCCTCCGTGGTGCCTTGGCTTGTGGGTGCATCCCTCAGCTCTCTGCTTCTGTCTTTCTTTTTAAAAATATTTTTATTGATGTCAGAGAGGGAGGGAGAGGGAGGGAGAGGGAGGGAGAGATAGAAACCTCAATGAGGAGAGAGAACCATCGATCGGCTGCCTCCTGCACGCCCCACACTGGGGATGGAGCCCGCAACCCAGGCCTGTGCCCTGACCGGGAATCGGACCGTGACCTCCCGCTTCCTGGGTCGACGCTCAGCCACGGAGCCACGCTGGCCGGACTCTGCTTCTGCTGAGGACACTAGTCCTGCTGGGTGGGCCCATTAACTGATTACGCCCGCGGGGCCCCTGGTACAATGTGAGCAGTTCCCACAGAAGCCCTGCTGCGGCCGGACGTGGTCCCGCGTGGCGCCGCCGTGACCCTCAGGCACGTGGGATGTGGCTGCGTTTGGAGCTGAGCCTGTGAGGAGGCGAATAAGTAAGACGAGGCCCCTAGGCCGGACCCCAACCCAGCCTGACGGGTGTCCGTGTGGAAAGAGGGAACGTGGACGTGCAGAGGGGCCGGGCTCCTGCCCGGAGCAGAGGCCTGTGCGGACAGGAGAGAGGCCGGGGAGGACCCAGACCGGGACCGGGCCTTGGGCTCGGGGAAGTCAGGGTCAGGGACTCAGCCGCCCAGCGGACTCCGGTCACATCCCCGGGGCAGGTTAGGGCTTCAGTCCCAGGTCTGGACCACAGCCAGGATGGCGGCCACCTTTCCCCTTCGGAGGCCCTTTGATGGCCAGCTCCACAGGGTGCTGGTTCTGGGTCCCGTTACCCAGGGAAAGCGGTTACCCAGCGAGGGGCTGCAGGGTGTGGGCAGCTCACCGGCGGGCTTGGCGGGCACCTGCGGACTCGCCGTCAATCCAGCAAAGTGCCCGCTGCGCCCCAGGGAACCGCCTCCGACGTCATCCTTTGAAATAAGGACTCTCACTGGGCCTGGGGGCGGGGGCGGGATGGGGTGCGCCCCCTGCTCGCCCCGCCCCGTCGCTCTTGTCCTCGCCTCATCCTCCTGGCCCCTCCCGCCGCCCTGGCCCCGCCCATCCGCTGGCCCCTCCCTCTTCCTGACCCCGCCCCACCCTCATGGCCCCTCCCTCTCCCTGGCCCCGCCCCATCAACCTGGCCCCGCCCCATCCGCCTGGCCCCGCCTCCCCTCCCGCCCTCCCCGCTCCCCGCAGTCTGGGTCCAGGGTGGGGGGGCTGTGGGGGAGGGGGGCTGGCAGTGGAGCTGGAGACGCTGGTTATTCTCGCTCCTGCCCGCGTGGGTGCTGTGTTGACAGCGGCGGGGGCGGCGCCGGGACGCGGGGGGCACAGTGCCGGCAGGTGACCGGGCGCGCACGTGGCCCGGGCTGGGCAGCCTCGGGGACCTGGGTTTGCTGCCTGTGCGGTCCCGTTCCGCCCTCCGTGTCCCGCGGGTGCAGGCGGCTCCCTCGCGGCCCCCCGCCACGTGCTCGGCTTTGTGGAGCTGAACCCCGTAATCGCACCATCGTCCTGGCGCACAAAACACACCCCCCAGGACCGCACACCGCGGGTCTCCCCAGAGGGATGTGCTCATTGTGGAGGTGTGTGTGTGGGGGGCTCCTAGCGTTTAGCCAGCTGCTAAGCCCCTGCCATGTGTCCACCCCAAATGCAGTGTCCTCATTGCCCCGTAGGGCAGTCTGGGCTGCTCCTGCCCCCACCCCCACCCTGGGGTGGGTACAGAAACCAGACACCTGCTCACCCACCCCAGGTCCACAGCTGGATGGGAGGGTGGCTGGAAGCTGTCCCCTCCCCCCAGGAAAGGTGCACACGGATTGCAGTCCCGGGGTCGGGGTTCCCCTCACTCTACCCCGCTAGTTGCCTGGGGCTGCCCTAACAGCCCAACAAACGGGGGGTTAAGGCCCCAGGTCTTCTCTCTGGGCTCAGGAGGTAGAAGTCCGAATTCACCCAGTCCCTGCCCTGGGTCCCTCCCTGTCCCCAAATGCCCCTCCTCTTAGAGACACGGCCCCTGGGGCAGGGCCGCCGATGCAGGCGACCTCCTCCCACTGCCCTGGCCTCTGCAGACTGCTTCCCAACCGGCCTCAGTCCCGGGGAGCAGGTTAGGGCCTCAGCATATCTGGGGACTTATTTGGGGGGCGCAGATGAACCCCAAGCGCACCCCTCCCGCTTGGTTTCTGCCTGACACCCCATCCCGGGTGATGTCAGCAGCACTGTGTGAGCAGGTAGCGGCTCTCAGTCCCTCCCCTTTAAGTGTCTCTCCCCATCCCACCCCCCAATCCTTTAGCCAGCGCGCTCTGCTCGGTCCCGCCTCTGACCACACCGTCTCTGGACGTGGCTGTTTGTCTTTCCGGGGTGCACGCTCTCCTAAGACCCTGCATGGTGTGCGCCATGGAGACCTGAGTCCTTTGCCCATGACCTGGGTCCTGTCTGAGGGTCCCTCTGGACTGTGAACCCCGACAGGATAGGGGGCGGGGACTCCAGCTCACGATTGCTTGTGTCCCTGGTGCCTACCCCATGCCTAGCATGTAGCCTGTGCTTGTAAATATTAGTTGAATAAAAAGGAAAACTTGCCCGGCTGGCGTGGCTCAGTGGCTGAGCGTTGACCTGTGAACCAGGAGGTCAGGGTGTAATTCCCGTCAGGGCACATGCCTGGGTTGCAGGCTCGATCCCCAGTAGGGGGCGTGCAGGAGGCAGCCGATCCGTGATTCTCTCTCATCGTGGATGTTCCTTCTGCTCCCTTCCTCTCTGAAGTCAATATATTTTTTAATAAGTGAGTGCATGTATGTGCACGCGTGTGTGTGAGAATGAGCGCGGGCAGGTTTAGAGCGTGTGCTGTGGAGGAAGGAAGAGCCGGCTGTGGGGAGGAGAGGGCCGCCGCCTGCAGGGAAGCCACGTGGGCAGTGAGGGCCCAGCGCTCCCCCAGCGGCGGGCTCCTGAGCCAGTCCGTCCTTCCCCTTGGTGGTGTCAGCTTTTTAAAGGTCCTCACCTGAGGGTGTTGTCCTATTGGTGTTAGAGAGCGCGGGAGAGGGAAAGACGGAGGACGTCGAAGTGAGAGAGAGACATCCACTGGCTGCCTCCTGCACGCACCCCGACCAGGGCCCGGGCGGGGAGGAGCCTGCAATCTGGGCACGTGTCCTTGACCGGAATGGAACCCGGGACGCTTTGGCCTGCAGGCTGTCGCTCTACCCACTGAGCCAAACTGGCCAGGGCAGGTGCCACTTTTAAAGGAGCCGGGACAGGTGCTCTGGAGGACTCCCAGCTCAGGAGCCTGTGAGGGTGTTCAGCATCTAACAAGCTCACGCGGGTTCGCTGATGCTTCTTCCCACAATCCTCCACAGCACCACTCGGCGGGAGCCCCGGTGCCTGCTGGCTGCAGAGCGAGCCTGTGTGGAGCAGCCATCTTGGTCAGGGCCGCCTGTTATTGTAAGGGCAGCCATTAGTTTGGCTCTAGAAAAAGTCATTTCATCTTTTTCTTGATCTCACTTTGCTCCTTTTTTAAAAACATGTTTTTTTATTGATTTCAGAGAGAGGAAGGGAGAGAGAAGACACATCCGTGATGAGAGAGAATCATGGACCGGCTGCCTCCTGCACGCCCCACACTGGAGATGGAGCCCACAACCCGGGCCTGTGCCCTGACCGGGAATCGAACCCTGACCTCCTGGTTCACAGGTGGATGCTCAGCCACGGAGCCACGCCGGCCGGGCTCTGTGCTCGTTCTGAATGGCTAGGCCTCTGGTGTTAGAGCTTCCATGGCCCTTTCTCTGTCTGTGAACGTTCACGCTTCGTGGCCTCGCTGCTGAGATTCGTGCTGGTGACGGTGTCTCCGTTCACGGCCGAGCTGTGCGCACGGAGTTACACCCACGCTGCTCTGCGGGGCGGACTCGTGGTCCCCGTTTTACCGACAGGAAACAGGGCTACGTGTTTGACCTTGAGGTCCCCCAGCGGTCACGTGAGGGTTCAGCCTGCTTTGCTCCCAGCTGTTCACGGGCGGGGGGTCGGGGGGGGGGGCTCCAGCCCGGCCTGTGTTCTTAAAACCTCCTGGGCCCCGAGACCGAGGGGAAGCTGACGCGGCAGCATGGCGCCCAGAGCTGATGGAGGAGCGTGCAGGAGGGCGCTCTGAGTGGCGGCACGAAGACACAGGTGTGCTGGTTCCGGGCCAGGCTGCGATGGGTGGGGCGCTGGCTGAACCCTGACGGGGGAGAGGCCCTGCAGACCAGCCCCGGCAGGACAGGCGTGCCCTTGGACCGGGCAGTGGTGGGGCCCCAGGGAGGAGTGGGACGGTCTCCAGGGATGTTCCCGGAGCACCTGGGCTGGGGCCCAGGCCTGAGATCCAGCGGCCGGTCCTGGTCAGGCAGCGGTACCTCAGGGCCGGTCTTCCCCGCACCCGCCTCTGTCCCAGGCCCTGAGCGGCAGGAAGGCTGTCTTCCCATTTGGGAATGTCAGGAGTTCTAGGTGAGGGGAAGAGTCTGGAGAGTTAGGAGGCTGTGCTGTCACTCATGGCCCGTGGGCGGAGCTCAGGGCTGGCCGACAGCCAGGCCCCGCCTCCGGCTCTGCGCCCGCCCCCCATCTCACCTGCCTGCCTTCCTGATTGCCCCTAACCGCTTCTGCCTGCCAGCCTGATCGACGTCTAACTGCTCCTCTGCCAGCCTGACTGCCCCTAACTGCCCTCCCCTGCAGGCCTGGTCCCCCCCCCCCCCCAACTGCTCTCCTCTGCAGGCCTGGTCCCCCCCCAACTGCCCTCCCCTGCCAGCCTGGTTGCCCCCAATTGCCCTCCCCTGCAGGCCTGGTCCCCCCCCACTGCCCTCCCTTGCAGGCCTGGTCCCCCCCCAACTGCTCTCCCCTGCAGGCCTGGGTCCCCCCCAACTGCCCTCCTCTGCCAGCCTGGTCACCCCCAACTGCCGTCCCCTGCAGGCCTGGTCCCTCCCAACTGCCCTCCCCTGCTGGCCATCTTGTGTCCACATGGGGGCAGCCATCTTGTGTGTTGGAGTGATGATCAATTTGCATATTACTCTTTCGTTACACAGGATAGGGTGCCTCTCACCAACCTCCATTTCTGGAAAAAACAAAGGCAACTTTGAAAGTCCCCCACCCCCATGTCCTATAGATTCACGTGTCAGTTTAAAAGTCTAATTTTGGGGAGGACTTCAGCGTCTCTGACTCGCTCAGGCAGATGAGTTCACGTGTAAGATTTTGAACCCTGGCTTTCATGGCGCCTGCCGTGGCCACAGAGGATGTATCTGCTTAGCCTCACACGGAGGGAGCTACCAGGGAGGAGGTCGGGTTGGGGGACAGATGGCGTGGACGCGAAGTCACCTGCCCCCTCCCCTCTGCCTGGCGGGCCTGGCCCGGGGGTCTGGCTCCCCGTCCGTAAGGCCGGGCTCCTGCTGCGGAGCCTGGGAGGGCTCTGTCGCCAGGACGTCTTGGTGCCGGAAGCCGAAGGCCCAGCGGCAGGTCCCCGCCAGCGCGGGGTGCAGTGTCTCCCAGGCCGGTTCCGGTTCCGAGGCTGATGCCACAGCCCAGTGATGGCACCAGGAGGGCTCTTTCCTTTTCCTGCTCCGGTGTCTGGGTTTGGGTCCCGGGCTGGGGGCCGAGGTCCTGCTGCCCTGGCGTACCTTGCAGTCTGCGCCCTGGGGTCCCCCGCGGGCCCCACAGAGCGAGAGGCCGCCCGGAGCCGCTGCTCAGCCACCCACCGGCTAGCGCACGTGCCGAAGCGGTGACGCGTTTGGAAATAAGATTGCAATTAGAAGGGGCGTCCCGCAGCCTCCGCCTGGCGCTGCCTTAACACTGAGCCCGGAATGCAGCGGCTCCGACCACCGGGCAGGGCCTGGCAGGGCGCGCTCTCCGTTCCCACGCAGGCTCTTCTGCGGAGGCAGGCGTGGACTCGGGGCGGGCCCCGGGGGGGGGTCCCGGAGGGGGGGGTCCCGGAGGGGGGGGCCTGCGGCAGCACTTGCCGGGGGCAGCTTGCCTTTGTCGGACGTGTTCACTGACGTTTGCGAAACGCTCCTCCTTCGTACGCGGAGGCTGAGCACCTAAGGGAGGAGCCAGGAGAGACCGCGTCACGTGGGCGCCGCCGCGACCAGTGCCTTTGTGGCCGGACGCCTGGGTCCATTCCCTCCTCAGTGACCACCTCTGTGGCGGGTTGTGTGGTCTCCGAGCTGCTGTGCCCTGTGGTGACATTGCTGTGACACCTTTGCCAGTGGAACATTGATGACTATAGGTTATAGATTATATACTGAGTGGCTGGATTATGGTGATCTCTGAACGCATAATAATCTGGCCACTCAGTGTGTGTGTGTGTGTGTGTGTGTGTGTGTGTGTGTGTGTATACATACATATATATATATATATATATATATATATATATATATTAGAGGCCCGGTGCATGAATTCGTGCATGGGTGGGGTCCGGCCAGCCTGGCCAGGGGCAGGGGACATGGGCAGTTGGCTGGCCTGCCTGCTGGTCGAACTCCTGGTGGAGGGGACAATTTGCATATTAGCCTTTTATTCTATAGGATAGACACTGAGTGGCCAGATTATTATGCGTTCAGAGATCATCATCATCTGGCCACTCAGTATAGACTACAGATTATAGATTATAGATTACAGACGCACAGTGCCTGGCGTAGAGGCGGCTCAGCCAATGGCCTCCATCGTCATAACCTCATGGTTGGTACGTCCTTACCTTGCTCTGGGTCACTGCCAGGGTCTCCATGATGTCAGTGTTTGGTGACCTTGACCGTGGAGGTCTGGTTTAGTTAAGGACCCACGAGCCGAAAATTCACTCCACGTGGTGCCCAGGCGGCAGGGGTTGTGGCCCTGCCGGCAGCTTGCATGTGGCGCCTCCCTGTGCCACGTGTGAGACCCCAGCTCCCGGGAGAGTCATCCCCAGGCAGGAACCGGGCAGTCCCGCCAGCGACTCACACAGGCCTTTCCGATCGCCCGTGCAGGGCCATCCCGGGGCTGACCGTGGCGGCCGCCTGCGGCTCCATTTGTGTCACATGGGCCACCGCCGAGGTTGGCTGGGCCTGCCTCCATCGGGGACAGGGCAGGGTAGCGGCTCCCGGTCGGCGTGATGCCCCTCCCACATTCCCTGGGCGGCCGGACAGCCAAGGACGAGGAAGCTGAAGCCGTTTGCTCGGAGCCGCTCAGCACATCGGCCACGGCGCGAGGGCGAGTCCGCGTTCCCGGGTGAGCCCAGGGCCGCGCTATCGAATTCCGGACGTAACAGTGCAGCTCGGAGCGGCACGGGGCTGGCACGGGGCGCAGAGCAGAGAGCGGGTCAGGACAGTGGTGATAAACGTAGGGGACCCGCCTCAATGGGAGCCCCGGCCGGAGGGAAGGTGGGCTTGGAGAGTTCATTCAGCCCTCGGACCGCCGCTGCCCAGCTCCGACAGGATGCAGTGTGGCCTTGACCCGCCCGGCAGGGAACATGGCTCTCCTTCAGGGTGTGCGCACCCCTGGGCTGGGCTCTGAGCACCAGGAACTGAAGGCACGGCTGCTGTCCTGAGCTGGCGGCCGCTGAATGGGCTGCTATGTGGACAGGGCCCCGCTGGGGAGGCGTTGCCTGGGGGTGCTGTGGGGCACCGAGAGCGGGAGCACCTCTGACAGACGGAGGGGGACGCTGGGAACGGCTCCCTGAGGACAGGCGATGCTCGGGCGGAGCTTTGGGCGAGAGGCCCGGTCGCTCGGGCGACGGTGGGAGTGCTGTGTCAGAGAGGCCTGTGCACACAGGGGCCCCCTCCACCTCCTTCCTCCCTCTTCCCGCCAGCCCCGCTCTGCAAGCCGATTCCATGGGATGAAGAAAACGGCTGATGTGTGGTTTTGCCAGTTTCCCACCGTGGCCGATTCCAAGGTATCAACGTGATGTCCGCTGGCCCACAGAATCTCTGACCCTGTAACCGTGGGTGACGGGTCTGTACACTCCGCTCAGTAGGCATGGCCCCCATTCATCATCCCTCTCTCCCTCCACCCACAAACCCACCCCCCTACCCACCCACCCATTTTTCCATCCATCCATCCATCCATCCATCCACCTACCTACCCACTCATCCATCCGTCCATCCATCCATCCATCCATGGATCCATCCATCCATGGATCCATCCACCTACTCCCTCATCCATCTGTCCATCCATCCATCCATCCATCCATCCATCCATCCATGGATCCATCCATCCATGGATCCATCCACCTACTCCCTCATCCATCTGTCCATCCATCCATCCATCCATCCATCCATCCATCCATGGATCCATCCATCCATGGATCCATCCACCTACTCCCTCATCCATCTGTCCATCCATCCATCCATCCATCCATCCATCCATCCATCCATCCATGGATCCATCCATCCATGGATCCATGGATCCATCCACCTACCCACTCATCCATCTGTCCATCCATCCATCCACCCACCCACCTACCCACTCATCCACCTGTCCATCCATCTATCCATCCATCCATCCATCCATCCACCTACCTACCCACTCATCCATCTGTCCATCCATCCACCATCCACCCACTCATCCATCCATCCATCCATCTATCCATCCATGGATCCATCCACCTACCCACTCATCCATCTGTCCATCCATCCATCCATCCATCCACCCACCCACCTACCCACTCATCCATCTGTCCATCCATCCATCCATGGATCCATCCACCATCCACCCACTCATCCATCTTTCCTTCCATCCATCCATCCATCCATCCATCCACCCACCCGCCACCATCCATCCATCCATCATACATCTACCCACCCATCCATCATTTACCATCCATCATCCACCTATCCACCCACAATCCATCCATCCATCCATCCACCATCCATCAGCCATCTATCCATCTACCATCCACCCATCCACATCCATCCATTCATCCACTATCCATCATCCACTCATCCATCCACCATCCATCATATATCTACCCATCCACCATCCACCATCCATCCATCCATAATCTATCATACATCTACCCACCCATCCACCATCTACCATCCATCATCCATCTATGCACTCACCATCCACCATCTACCATCATCCATCCATCCATCCATCCATCCACTCACCCATAAACATAATTTTAACCAAAGAGGATTAACCCATAGGAATAGGTCAAGTTACAGATTTTAGAGTTTCTTTAGTCACGTCCTTTCTTATTTTAGGCCAGAAAATTGATAATCTAGAAAGTGACTTTCTTACAGTCTGCATGTAGACCTGAGATTAGGACCTGGCCTTCGGAATTTGTCTGCAGCCGCCTCCCATCAAAGTGAAACACAAACACCCACTTGGCTGTGATGCCGCGTGGGCGCAGAGGGGACCCCGCGGGAAAGTTTGTGCTGCTCCTGCCTCTGCCTCGGTGGCTGCCGCTCACAGCTTCCTTCGCAGCTCGCTGCCCCTGAGAAGTCACACTTCCCCCAGTTGGTAGCAGCGAGATGCAGACTTTCATGGAGCCGTTGGGTCTTTATTCTTTCTTTGCTCTTTCTGGATCTCGTGTGAGTGTGTGTGTGTGTGTGTGTGAGTGTGTGTGTGTGTGTGTGAGTGTGTGTGTGTGAGTGTGTGCGTGTGTGTGTGTGAGAGAGTGTATGAGTGAGTGTGTGTGGGAGTGTGTGTGAGTGTGTGTGTGAGTGTGTGTGAGTGTATGTGTGAGTGTGTGTGCGTGTGTGTGAGTGTGTGTGTGTGTGAGTGAGTGTGTGAGAGTGTGTATGAGTGAGTGTGTGAGAGTGTGTGTGAGTGTGTGTGTGAGTGTTTGTGTGTGTGTGAGAGTGTGTGTGTGAGTGTGTGTGTGACTGTGTGTGAGTGTGAGTGTGTGAGTGTGAGTGTATGTGTGTGTGTGAGTGTGTGAGAGTGTGAGTGTGTGTGTGTGTGAGAGTGTGTGTGTGTGAGTGTGTGTGAGTGTGTGTGTGTATGTGAGATACACATCTCTCCTGTGGGACCCCAACCCCAGCCGCCCATGCGTGGTGCTCGCAGCCGTGTCCCGGAGCCCGTGTGGGGCTGGATTCCTTGCACACACGTGTGGATTGGCCATGTCTCGCCCCTTCCCGGCCTCCCGCACTGCCGCGTGAGCTTTAGGGAGATGAAGAACGAACCCGTCTGCTGTTGACGGGCCTTAACTGTCGGCCACTCTGCCTTCTCTGCACGTGGGCGGGAGAGAGGACGGTGCCTGATGGAGCGCCCACCGACGTGTCCGCCCAGGGAGCCCGAGCGGTTAGCACAGGGTCACCCGGCCCGTGGGGAGGTCACCCGGCCCCGTGGGGAGGTCACCCGGCCCCGTGGGGAGGTCACCCGGGCCTGTGCGGAGGTCACCCGGCCCCGTGGGGAGGTCACCTGGTCGGCGTGGGGAGGTCACCCGGCCCGTGGGGAGGTCACCCGGCCCCGTGGGGAGGTCACCCGGTCGGCGTGGGGAGGTCACCCGGCCCCGTGGGGAGGTCACCCGGTCGGCGTGGGGAGGTCACCCGGCCCCGTGGGGAGGTCACCCGGTCGGCGTGGGGAGGTCACCCGGCCCCGTGGGGAGGTCACCCGGTCGGCGTGGGGAGGTCACCCGGCCCCGTGGGGAGGTCACCCGGCCCCGTGGGGAGGTCACCCGGTCGGCGTGGGGAGGTCACCCGGCCCCGTGGGGAGGTCACCCGGCCCCGTGGGGAGGTCACCCGGTCGGCGTGGGGAGGTCACCCGGCCCCGTGGGGAGGTCACCCGGCCCCGTGGGGAGGTCACCCGGCCCGTGGGGAGGTCACCCGGCCCCGTGGGGAGGTCACCCGGCCCGTGGGGAGGTCACCCGGCCCCGTGGGGAGGTCACCCGGCCCGTGGGGAGGTCACCCGGCCCGTGGGGAGGTCACCCGGTCGGCGTGGGGAGGTCACCCGGCCCGTGGGGAGGTCACCCGGCCCCGTGGGGAGGTCACCCGGCCCGTGGGGAGGTCACCCGGCCCCGTGGGGAGGTCACCCGGCCCCGTGGGGAGGTCACCCGGCCCCGTGGGGAGGTCACCCGGCCCCGTGGGGAGGTCACCCGGTCGGCGTGGGGAGGTCACCCGGCCCCGTGGGGAGGTCACCCAGTCGGCGTGGGGAGGTCACCCGGCCCCGTGGGAGGTCACCCGGCCCCGTGGGGAGGTCACCGGCCGGCGTGGACGTGGCGCAGTTGGGAGCCGGTCCGCCGTCTCCACCTCCCGCCTCTCGGCCGCTGGAGCCTGGAGCAGCCCCTCCCGGTGCACGGACCGGCTTCCCTTGGGGCCTGGGCCGGGCCGGGCGGTGGTGGCTTCCGGTTGTGTCAGGGGTGCCCGGCCCTTTCCCGAGAGCGGCAGGTGCTTGTGCATTTCGTCCCATTAGCCACAGCTGCCGACGGGGAGACTGAGGCACAGAGTGGGCGGGGCTGGCCCAGGGTCACGTGGCTGACGAGGGTCCGGGCAGTCTGACCGGCGCCCAGGCTGAGGGTCTGCCGTCCACCAAGGGCCTCACACGGAGGGAGGCCAGGCGGTCCCTGGGACCAAGAGCCCGGACTGTGGCCGGCCGGTCACCCCGGGGCTGACGTTTACTTCACTCAGCCCGGAGCCCCCCAGCCCCCCAGCAAGCCCCACGCAGAGGCCCGTGGCCAGATAAGCAAGGTGGGAGTGTGCGTGGCCGCAACAAACAACAGCTTCGGTTGTCATGGAAACGTCGGTTTATTCCGATAGAGACTCGCTGAATGCAAAGGGCTGAAACAAACGAGTCATCGTTCACATAAAACACGAGAACACTTAAATAAAAGTTAATGTTTTTTCTTGAACATTAGCTTACAGACCCTGAATAACTGCACAAATGAATAAGCGTAATGCAAATAAACCCCTTTTTCTTGTTCTCCGAAAGTGAAATATTCCTGTTGCGCACGCCAGACAAGTCAGTCCAAGACCAATGCCGTGGCATCGGCTGCTAGAACGTTCGCTGCTGGTATCAGTGGGGAGACATGGTGCGCCTGCGCGTAAGGCGCGTGAGGGAGACGAACGCAACACGGTTATGGTAACCAGTCATTAGCGAAGGTTGTAGTTCGTTATTAATAATTACGTACAACAGGATGTTGTAAAAGTTAAGTTACGAGAGTTTTGTTAAACCGTTTCTTACGTGCCGTTACGTTGGCTGTTATAAAAGTACTCGTTGTGGCCACGTGCAGCCCGCGGGCCGCGAGGTTGACGTGCTTCTCTACAGCGTCTGGACGTGGCCAGTGCCAGGAGCCAACGGATGATGCAAACCCAGCAGGTGCCTGCGGGCCGGAGCCGAGCTGCTGTCCCGGGGTCCCCGGCTTCTCACTGGGCAGCCCCAGCCTCCACCCTTGGGACCAGGGACCAGCGTCCTCAGGGACCAGCGCCCTCAGGGACCAGCGCCCTCAGGGACCAGCGCCCTCAGGGACCAGCGCCCTCAGGGACCAGCGCCCTCAGGGACCAGGGTCCTCAGGGACCAGGGACCAGCGTCCTCAGGGACCAGCACCCTCAGGGACCAGCGCCCTCAGGGACCAGCATCCTCAGGGACCAGCACCCTCAGGGACCAGCATCCTCAGGGACCAGCGCCCTCAGGGACCAGCGTCCTCAGGGACCAGGGACCAGCGTCCTCAGGGACCAGCGTCCTCAGGGACCAGGGACCAGCACCCTCAGGGACCAGCATCCTCAGGGACCAGCGCCCTCAGGGACCAGCGTCCTCAGGGACCAGCGTCCTCAGGGACCAGGGACCAGCACCCTCAGGGACCAGCATCCTCAGGGACCAGCACCCTCAGGGACCAGCATCCTCAGGGACCAGCGTCCTCAGGGACCAGGGACCAGCACCCTCAGGGACCAGCATCCTCAGGGACCAGCGCCCTCAGGGACCAGCGCCCTCAGGGACCAGCGTCCTCAGGGACCAGGGACCAGCGTCCTCAGGGACCAGCGCCCTCAGGGACCCCGTGGAAGAGGGAGAGCTCTGACACGCGTGGAGTGGGCACCGGGGGCGGGTCACCAGGCAGCTCCATGATGCTGATCCCGTGGCAGCGTGTGCTCTGCAGCCGCAGCGACGCTGCGTCCCGCGCTTCTCCTCGACGGGCAGCGCCTAATTTCTGGCCCGGAGGCTGTTCCCCGGCGTCTCCTGGCGAGGCTGGCCGCTCGGCTCTGAGCCCGGAGACGGGAAAGCCAGGCGGGTCCGAGTGTTGGGGCTCCCCTTAGAGAGCGGGTTCGCGTCGTGGGGCAGTTCCCGTGGGACAGCTCGTCGTTAACGCTGTCCACACACACCCAGGCCCTGCGGGAGCTGGAGGTTAGAATCGATTTTTATGACATTTTTCGTGTCATGGGATCTCGTCCGATTTTGTCGCCGGGTGTTTTCATCGGAGGCCGAGGAGGGAGGGCCGGGACGAAGCGTTCCCAGCGAGCTTCTCCCTGCTCTGAGGAGGCGCCTGCCCTGGCCAGGTTTTACGGGGCCGGTTCTCGGTGACGTGCGTGTGTGTGTGTGTGTGTGTGTGTGTGTGTGTGTGTGTGTCAGGGTTACGTGCCCACAGTGAGCTCCACATTCTAGTTTGTGGGATTCGCCGCGGGGAGGGATGCTGCGGCCTCTTGAGAATGAAAACCTGGGAACCGTAGCCATTCAGGGCTCACTGTGGAAACGTGCCTATAAAACAAGATGTCTTGTCCCCGGTGAGCACGTGAGAAATGACCCTCGAAAGCTGAGGGCTGCCCTGGACCACACACAGGAGTCCGAGCTCGGCGCGGGGGGGCGGGGGGGTTTATTCCCGCCGTGCGGGTCCGGGGACCGTTCTCACTCCAGCTGGTCCGAGCGAGGGGACCTCTTTGCAGGAAACGCGTCCGTGCTGCTGTACAGCGTCCCGTGTGCAGTGGGAGAGGGCCCGGCCCTGGAGTTCGTTTTTGTCCTGCGCACGTCAACTTTGGTTCTGAAGTCATGGTGCTGGTTCTGTTCCGAGCTCAGTAGTCCTTGTAGGAGTTTGGGGCTGTCTTTTTTTTTTTTTTTTAATGTTCTTATGGATTTTAGAGAGAGGAAGGGAGAGAGAGAAGAACATCAACTATGAGAAACATCAGTCGGCTGCCTCCTGCATGCCCCCTACTGGGGATCGGCCTGCAACCTGGGCCTGTGCCCTGACGTGGGATGACACTCAACCACTGAGCCACACGCTCAACCACTGAGCCACGCGGCCGGCTGGGCCTTTCCTGAGTGTGTGTCAGATTTGGGATGGATGAACTGACCTCGGAGGTGCGTGAAGCAGGCGCTCTCCTCCGTTAGAAGCATTAAGTAAACGGCACCGGGTCATTTACATAAGACACAGTATTAAAGAAGTGTGTTTTATTAAAAAAATTAAAAGCCAGGCAGATTTGCAGGGCAGGGAGGGGAGGCAGAGCGAGGGGGGGACATTAGCACTTAGCTCTGCGTGATGACGCTGTGCGAAGGTCAGGTCCGGCCTTAAAGGGCCAGCACACGTAGTGGATGCCCGCACGCCCGAGGCCAGGTCTGCAAAGCGCTCGCGCTCTGGGGCGCCCCTGGCACTCACACCCTTGTCTGTGGGAAAGGGGTGCCTCCCCGCACCTCCCCTGTTTACACGGTTCCTCGCCAGGGCCCCGGGCCTCGCGGGTTTAATTGCCGATGACGCCGCGCTGGGGAATCCGACAGGCCTGGCCACGCTCGGCGCTCTGTGACCCACGCCTCCCCCTCCCACTGTCCTTTGTTTCCGGCCGGAAGCTGTGGGGTGAAAGGTGAGAGCCCGTTTTCCACTTCTCGGGCAGGGACGCTTCCCGCTTGGATTGCTCCGAGGTGCCCCGGCCGGTGTGGCTCAGTGGATGGAGCGTTGGCCTGCGGGCTGAAGGCTCCCGGGTTCGATTCCGGCCAAGGGCATGTGCCTCGGTTGCAGGCTCGATCCGGGGCCTAGTTGGGACGGGTGGGGGAGGCAGCCGATCCCGCGTCCCTCGCACATCACTGTCCCCTCTCTGTCTCTCCCCTTCCTTCCACTCCAAGTATCGATGGAAAATACCCTCAGGTGAGGACTAACAACAGCCACCCGAACGCGCTCCAGGTGTCTGGACGTGGCTTTCACCCCCGTTAGAGCTGCCACTGAACTTGGTGTGTAATGCTTTAGTTCACGGAGACGCGGGATGGCACCTGGCCATGGCGGAGTTCTCCCAGCCCCGCCCGCTCCTCTGTTCCCGGCCTGTGTGGCAGGTCCCCCGTGGCCTCTCTCCTCTCACCAGGCCTCCCTCGGCCCCTGGCTCCCCTGTGGCCTGCCCTGCCCAGTCTCCGCAGAGAATCCTGCTAGGTTCCCCCCACCCTTGATGTCTGATGGAGTCCCTTCACCCTCACCTTTGATGTCTAAGTCCCCCCAGCCCTGTCAGTCCTCAGCAGGCATGCCCCTCCCCGGCCGTCTCCTCCCGGTCACGTTTCACCCCTGACCTCTTCACCTGCTCCTTGCTGTCATTCCCGCTCGTCCTTGTATTCAGGTTGACCTTGATCGCTCTCCCCTGTTGCAGTCGTCGTGATAAAATCTTCCTCGCCATTTAACAAGTGTCCGCGTAATTCTTTAACAACTAGCGATTCCTCCTGGGTGTGCCCGGGCTGGGACCCTGTGCACCAGCGGGGAAAGGCTAGTTCCTGAAACAAAACCCAGAATCACAGCGGCTTCCACCTCACAGACATGTGTTCCTGAGCCACGTGACCTTCTCTCCATGGGGCTCCTCCGGGGCCCAGGCTCCGTCTGTGTTGTGGCTCCTCCATCTCCAACATGTGACTCACACACACACCACACTCCTGCAAGTGAAGCCGGGGGAGGGGAGAGAGCGCAAAGCCTTGTGGGGGAGGACACAGCTCTTCGCTCGTGTTCCATTGGCTGGAATCAAGCCACACGGTCACTTCCGCGTGACAGGAGGCCGGGAGATGTCGACCAGAGCAAGAGGGAGTGGGTTTGTTGAACCCGAGAAGCGCTGTGGTGACGACTGCCTAGTGTCTTCCAGTCCTGAGGGCCCGGGATGCCCGCGTGCGGGGCTTGCACACGGGAAAAAGCAAGCAGCCCCCCGACGGGGAAGGGATGTCGCGCCGTCAGTCACGGGATCTCTCTGCCTGTGCTCGAGGTGTGCAAGCGCATGCGGACCTGACCGACCCGGCCAGCTGGAGGGACAGGGCCGTCTCCTCTCCCCAGGGCCCAGTCGTGTGGCTGGGACGCGCCCGCCGTGGGGACGAGGAGACCGCCCTGTGGATGCGGCCTGGGTGAGCCCGGGGCGCGTAGCAACACGCGTGTTTCCCTGAACAAGGAGCGACCGTGGACGGTTGGTCTGTTCTCTTTAAGCTCATTGAAGACATAGGGGCTCCCCCCCCCCCCCCCCCCCCCCCCCGCCGGCTCTTGTGCTCAGAACCGCTGACCGGGACCCGCAGCCTCTGACAGCACGGGCGCTGGGCGTGGGCGTGGGCGTGGGCGCCGCGGTTACAGAGGGCGGGACGTGGGTTTGTTCTGAGGCGGGTCTGGAAGCCGACGGTGGGGCTAGTGCCCCTTCCCAGCCCTCACACCTGGCGCGCTTCTCCGTCCGCATTCCTGCCACGTCGTCACCGCTGGCGAAGGGCCGGTCGCCCGGGCGGCTCCACCGGGGCCTGGTGCAGGCGGGAGGGGCGGCGGCACTGGCACAGGGCCGGCCTGTGAGCTCCGCGTGGACCCCCGTTTCCGCAGGGCCGGCCTGTGAGCTCCGCGTGGACCCCCGTTTCTGCTGTGCCCCGGAGCCTGGGGCGGCAGAGAGCACGGCCAATGTGGAGGGCTTCCCCCTCTGCTCCATGTCAGGTGCTGATGTGAGCTGGTTCTTACTTTATTGTGTTTTATTTTGTTTTGGTTTCAGAGAGAGAGGGGGAGAGAGAAAGGTCAGTGATGAGAGGGCATCATGGACCGGCTGCCGCCTGCACGCCCCCCCCCCCCCGCCGCCCCCACTGGGGATGGAGCCCGCAACCCGGGCCTGTGCCCTGACCGGGACTCGAACCCTGACCTCCCGGCTCCTAGGCCGACGCCCACCCCTGAGCCACAGCCGGGGGCTGGGTTGGGCTGGGTTTGCAGGTGGAAGGAGATGCTCACGGTTGGCTGAGCCCCACAGATCGCCCTCCTGGGAGGGAGCGTCCCTGAGGCTTCCTGCCCGCGGCCCCCAGGGACCTGCTCACCACGGTGTCTGTGGGAAGCCCCGGGCAGTGTCTTCCCGTCTGTGGGGCCGTTCTCCTCCTGGGCGGCGTGATCCCCACCATCCTCCCTCCCTCCTTCCACCCCCCTCCCTCCTTCCCCTCTCTCCCCACCTCATGCCCCCCTCCCTCCCTTTTCTCTCCCTCCTTCCCCCCTCCTCTCACATCCCACCCCCCTCCCTCCCTCCCTCCCTCGGGCGGCGGGTCTGCGCGCCTGGCCTGCGAAAGAAAGCTGTGCTTGGAGGTGACCTTCCCGGGCCTCCCCCTGGGCGGCTGCCCCTGAGGAAGTGACCTGGGATCCCCGCCATCTGCTGGCGGCGGCGAGAGCCTTGCTCCCCGTGGTCCAGCCGCGCAGACACCTGTCCCTCAGGCGCCCGCGGCGTCCGTCCTGCTGGTGTCGCTTCCCCACGCGGACCTGACAGCTCGCCTGGACACCATCGCTGGGCGAGACCGAGGGCGGGGGTCTGCAGCCCGGGGCTCTCACCAACGTGGGCAGGACACGGGACGAGCCCGCCTGCCCCCCTCCCTCCCTCCCTCTGTCCGTTCGTGCGCAGTGACTCACTCAGCTCTCCGTGTCCTCGGGACCCTCACCTCCGGGACCCTCACCTCCGGGACCCTCACCCCCGGGACCCGCACCCCCGGGACCCTCACCCCCGGGACCCTCACCCCCGGGACCCTCACCTCCGGGACCCTCACCTCCGGGACCCTCACCCCCGGGACCCTCACCTCCGGGACCCTCACCCCCCGGGACCCTCACCTCCCGGACCCTCACCCCCGGGACCCTCACCCCCGGGACCCTCACCCCCGGGACCCTCACCCTGGGACCCTCACCTCCGGGACCCTCACCTCCGGGACCCTCACCTCCGGGACCCTCACCCGGGACCCTCACCCCTGGGACCCTCACCTCCGGGACCCTCACCCCCCGGGACCCTCACCTCCCGGACCCTCACCCCCGGGACCCTCACCCCCGGGACCCTCACCCCCGGGACCCTCACCCTGGGACCCTCACCTCCGGGACCCTCACCCCCGGGACCCTCACCTCCGGGACCCTCACCCGGGACCCTCACCCCTGGGACCCTCACCTCCGGGACCCTCACCCCCCGGGACCCTCACCTCCCGGACCCTCACCCCCGGGACCCTCACCCCCGGGACCCTCACCTCCGGGACCCTCACCCCCGGGACCCTCACCTCCGGGACCCTCACCCCCGGGACCCTCACCCTGGGACCCTCACCCCCGGGACCCTCACCCCCAGGACCCTCACCCCCGGGACCCTCACCCCCGGGACCCTCACCCCCGGGACCCTCACCTCCGGGACCCTCACCCCCGGGACCCTCACCCCCGGGACCCTCACCCCCGGGACCCTCACCCTGGGACCCTCACCCCCGGGACCCTCACCCCCAGGACCCTCACCCCCGGGACCCTCACCCCCGGGACCCTCACCCCCAGGACCCTCACCTCCGGGACCCTCACCCCCGGGACCCTCACCCTGAGACCCTCACCTCCCGGACCCTCACCTCCGGGACCCTCACCTCCGGGACCCTCACCCCCGGGACCCTCACCTCCGGGACCCTCACCTCCGGGACCCTCACCCCGGGACCCTCACCTCCGGGACCCTCACCTCCGGGACCCTCACCCTGGGACCCTCACCTCCGGGACCCTCACCTCCCGGACCCTCACCTCCGGGACCCTCACCTCCCGGACCCTCACCTCCCGGACCCTCACCTCCCGGACCCTCACCCTGGGACCCTCACCTCTGGGACCCTCACCCCCGGGACCCTCACCCCCAGGACCCTCACCCTGGGACCCTCAGCTCCGGGACCCTCACCCCCAGGACCCTCACCGTGGGACCCTCACCCTGGACCCTCACCCGGGACCCTCACCCCCAGGACCCTCACCTCCGGGACCCTCACCCCCGGGACCCTCACCGTGGGCTTGAGAGGAAAGGACGGGGCTCTAGGCTGATGGGAACCGTGTGCGCCGACGGTGCACGCGCTGCAGACTCGCTGGACGGCCCGCTGCGCCCCCCCTCGCCCGTACCCCCTCCCCCCTGGCTGCCCGGGAAACGCATGCGCAGAGGGAACCTTCGCCCGGGCCCCTGGCTCCTGCGTCCAAGGTTGCAGAGAAGGCGCGTTCCGGCCATTTCTGGGGCTCGCTGGGTGTCCCCCGCAGCCCTGGAGTTCCCTCTGGTTCGGCGGCCGGTCCCTGCTCTCTCGGGCGCGGCCCCGGCGTGGGGGCAGAGCGACTCCCCTGCGGGCCTCGCCCCCGCCCTGTGTGCCGTCCGCGCCGCTCCACCCGGCGGGTCGCCTGCGGGGTCCCGGGTGCTGGCCCCGGGCCGGGACGTACCCCGGCTGGTGGTGCGGAGGGGGGGCCGGAGCCTGAGGAGGGTGCCCGCCGTGTCCTTGCCCGGCTGCCCCCGGACCGAGGCCAGACCTGGTCGGAGGAGGCGCGCCTGAGGGGATGGCGGTCCGGCGGGTCCGTTTCGCCGGTTGTTAGTGTATTTGTGGGACAGAGGACGGTCCCTCTCGGGGACACCGAGGTGGGGGCTGGGGGCCGAGTCCACGGGGCAGCGCACAAGAGGACACGTGAGAGCCCCGGCTGGTGTGGCTCAGTGGTGGGAACGCGGCCCGTGCACAGAAGGGGCTTGATTTCGGTCAAGGGCACGGACCTGGGTTGCAGGTTCGATCCCCAACCCCAGTCAGGGCGTGTGCAGGAGGCAACCAGCCGCTGTGTCTCTGTCACGTCGATGTTTCACGTCGATGTTTCTCTCTCCCCCCCCCCCCCCCCCCCCCGCCACATCCTCCTCCCTCTCTCCCTCCCTTCCTTGCACTCTCCTCGGGTGAGGATTAACAACAACAACAGACACACACTAGAGTGTGAGGGGCGGCCGTCCCGTCCTGACACACGTGTCTCTGAAGGAACATGATCGCTATCACCCGGCTTCCAGGAGGGGCAGGCGACACGTCCCCTCCCAGCCCTGCCTCAGCCACGCTCTGAGCCGGCCCCGGGGGCGGGCCACGGGCCATGGGCCACAGGCCACAGGGACCGGCCGGCCGGGAGGGCTGGCGGCCCAGGTCGAGGTGAGAGTGGGACCCTGTGCCTCTGAGCACCAAGTCGGACCGTGGAACCTGCGTCAGCCGAGAGAGACGTGGGCAGTCGCTGGGGTACAGGTGACCTGATTTGGAGGCGCCAGAGAGACCGCGGAAGGAGAAAGCCGAGTTACTGCTTTTTTTGTTGTTGCTAATCCTCTCTGTAAGGTATTTTCCCACTGATTTTTAGAGAGAGTGGAAGGGAGAGGGAAAGACAGAGAAACACATCGATCGGTTGCCTCCTGCACGAGCCCCAAGCAGGGCCCTGGCCGGGGAGGAGCCTGCAGCCGAGGGACGTGCCCTTGACCGGAATCGAACCCGGGACCTTTTGGTCCACAGGTCGACGCTCTAACCACTGAACCACACTGGCCAGGGCAAATAAGTTTTTATTGATTTCAGAGAGGAAGGGGGCGGGAGAGAGGATAGAAGCATCCGTGAGGAGAGAGAATCATGGATCAGCTGCCTCCTGCCCACCCCACACTGGGCATGTGCCCTGACTGGAATCGAACCCTGACCTCCTGGTTCAGAGGTCGACGCTCCAACCCCTGAGCCACCCGGCCGGGCCTGTGGACCTTTCTTACCCCGGTGTCGTCCCCACCTCATTGCCGAGGTGTCGATAGGGTTGGGGACCCGGGCCCCCTTTGGGCCTTTCGAGCTGCATCTGTACCAGGCCCGGGATCCCAGCCACGGCCCTGCGCCTCCTCCGTGCCGGGGCCTCACCCTCTGTGCCCCCCCCCCCCCCCCCCCCCCCCCCCGCTGCTGGGTGTGAATTCCGGCCTCTGTGAGCCCAGCGGCCGGCAGGGTCACGATGAACAGGAAACAGCTCCAGGGCTTTAGGACGTTCCGATTCTGGCCTCACACGAGGGCCTGGGCGTCGGCTCTGTGAAAGGGGCTTGAACGCCACGCACCGGCTCCCGGGGTGACGGCGGCACCTCAGCACCCACGGGCCCTCCTGGGAACCCCTGGGTGACGTGCCTCTGTGGGTAGTTTCGGAGTCACCGGGGAGTCACTGGGGCGGCTGGCGTCTCAGGAGAATTTCCTGCAGAACCGGGCAGACGTGTCGGGCGGCCCTGGTGAGAGAGACGCCCTCCTGGGAGGCCGAGGTGTTTTCGGGGGAAAGGGGAGCCGGAGGAGCTGCCTGCCCGCCCGGCCTGTCGGGCTGGTGCCCACACCTCCACGTTCTCAGTCTCCGGCCTCACCACCGGCCCGCGGTCCTGCCCGCAGCACGGGGTCCAGGCCACGGGAGGGGGTCCAGGCCACGGGAGGGGGTCCAGGCCACGGGAGGGGGTCCAGGCCACGGAGGGGGTCCAGGCCACGGGAGGGGGCCCAGGCCACGGGAGGGGGCCCAGGCCACGGGAGGCGGAGGAAGTGTGTGGCCGGCACCTGCCCCCGGCCCTCTCTGCCGAGCTGCGATGTGTGGGTTCCTCCCAGTGACGCCGTGTTTCCTTTCATCTCAGAGAGGGGTCCCCGGAGCCCAGTAAACGTGTCCTGGACTCATCACAGCAGCAGACGGCGGTTTATTGCGTTCCCATTAATGACAGACAACGAGGTTTATTACAACAGCAACAACAACAATAATAATAATGATGATGATGATGATAATAAACCGGGCTTTAAGGGGCCTGGCACGTGGCCGGCGCCGCCCTGAGCCCTCGGTGTGCGTATCACCTGCGCTTCGTCCTCAGAGAACCTGTGAGGCTGGACGTGTCCACAACCTGCCTGCGGTGGGGGGGGGCGGGGAGATGCTGAGGACTCGATCCCTCCGGCTGCATGTCCTCGGTTCTCTCTCTCTCTCTCTCCCTCCCTCTCTTTAAAAACATTTACGTTTTACTGATTTCAGGGAAGAAGAGGCTCTAAGGTGCCGGCCTCTGATCCCCGGGGCCCCCGGGGGCTGTGACGGTGGTTTTGCCTCTGCTCCCGCCTGGCGTTCTCGCTTCGTCTGTGGCTCCTCAGAGTCCCAGCTCCACGGGCGCCTCTGGCTTTGGGTACAAGGCTGCTCTGTCCGGCACGACACAGGCTCCTTAGTCTCCGAGCCGCTCAGTTCCAGATTAAAAAAAAAAGGGCTTTTTATTGATTTCAGAGAGGAAGGGAGAGGGAGAGAGAGAAACATCCATGGTGAGAGAGACTCATCGATCGGCTGCCTCCTGCACGCCCCCCACTGGGGATGGAGCCCACAACCCGGGCCTGTGCCCTTGACCAGAATTGAACCGTGACCTGGTTCACAGGTCGATGCTCAACCCCTGAGCCCCACCAGCCCGGCTCAGTTCCAGGTTTTTAAGTGAGAGTCTGCATGGCTGGATTGAGTCCCGTGTGGACGCCGCCTGCCCGCTTGCTGGCACGGAGAGGCCTGTGTCTGGAAAATGGGTGTTGGGGGGGGGGGGCCGGGGCGGGCTCTCCGGAGGGCGGAGCTGGTGAGAGGCCGTGATTGGCGTGGCGGCCGCACCCCAGGCCGGGACGGTTCGCCGCTGGCACTGGGCTCCGGGTTGGGGCGGAAAGTAGGCCTTCCTCTGGGGCCTGTCTCGGCCCCGCTGCTCCCAGTCGGAACTGCAGGTCCGGCCGCGGGTGAGGAGGAGGCTGCAGTCTGCTCCGGTGAGGAGCTGGCTGCCGAGACCAGCGAAGCAGCGGGCGGTGGAGGCGGACAGCCCGTCCGGGTGCCTGGTGCCGGCGTGCCTGGGGTGAAGGGATGCCCCTGGACATACCTGCCACGTGCACTTGCTGGCTTCTGGGCTCTTACCTGTGACTTAGAAAACAATACCGGCGCTTGCCCTGCCGGGGCGGGGGGTGTGGGGGGGGTGGCCTCCATGGGGCGGCGGCCCGTGCAGGGGGGTTGCTGGTTCTATTCCCGGTCAGGGCATGGGCCCAGGTTGTGGGCTTGATCCTCGGTGGGGGGTGGGGGGAGGGGGAGGAGGGCGTGCAAGAGGCAGCTGATGGACGTTGTGCGCTCACATCAATGTTTCTCTCTCTCCCTCTCCCTTCTTCTCTCTCTCAAAACCAACTTTAAAAAATCTTAGAAAAAACTAACAGCCTTAGGCAGTTTGGCTCAGTGGATAGAGTATCGCCTCGTGGACTGAAAGGGTCCCGGGTTCGATTCCGGTCAAGGGCACCTACCTTGGTTGCAGGCTCCTCCCGGCCCCGGTCGGGGTGGGTCCAGGAGGCAACCAGTGTTGTGTTTTTCTCACATCGATGTTTCGCTCTCTTTCCCTCTCCCTTCCTTTCTCTAAAAATCAGTGGGAAAATGTCCTCGGTGAGGAGTAACAAAAAATCAACCACAACCCAACACAAAAAAGCAGGAAAAAGAGAAAATGAACACCCCCCCCCCCCCCCCGACATCGCTCGTCCAGCCTCACAGGCGACTGTGCTGCACGGGAGCCCCGGGTGCCGGGCGCAGCGAGAGGCGGCAGCGGGCATGGCCTCACGTCCCACTGACCACCGAGTCAGCTCGGGGCGCGTGCTCGGAGGCGGGGTCCTTCCCTGAGAGCCGGGTAAGAGCAGCGTCCGTCTCTCCTGAGCTGAGAGGATTCAGCGGATGACGTGGTCCCGGCACCGTCCGGGCCTCGGGGTACGTGAGTCCGGCCTTGTAGTCCCGCCTGCTGCCCGCCTCTGACCTGCAAACCCACGGGGTGCGTGTCCCCCCCCCCCCAGGCCACCAGCATTTAGGGTTGTTTCAGATAGGACCCCGCAGCAGGCAAGGTGGGCTGACCTTGTCTTTTGAAAATCACGGCGTGGCCTGGCCAGCGTGGCCCGTGGCTGAGCGTCGACCTACGAACCGGGAGGCCTGTGTCCCGCCGCCCACGTTGAGGAGCTTCACTTGAGTTGGGGCGAGGAGCTGGGGAGACCGTGTGGCGAGGCCCGGGCTGCGTGGCCGGGAAGGCGTTACTCCTCGTGTGTGTGTGTGTGTGTGTGTGTGTGTGGGGGGGGGGGGTGTCGTTTGCCTCCACGAAACCGAAGTTGAAAGTCTCCGTGGGTCTTTCTGACCCGAAATGTCTCACTGAAGGTGGGTTTGGGCAGTTTCCGGCCACACGTCCGGGCAGCTGCTGTGGCTGCTCATCTCTTGGACTGTCCCGCGTCTCCAGCCACGAAACCCTCTATTTTTAAAGCTTCACGTTTTGCAACCTTTGCCGTCAGAAACAGGAACCCTGGAGGCGGGCTCTCAGCGGAGGGAAATACCCCCAGTCCCGACGAGCCGTTCCGCTGATGGGGGAGCGGTCCTCCCGCTGTGTGGGGTTGGAAGCAGAATCCTCTGTGCGGCCATGTGACTCCGTCAGCCTGTGTTCGCGATGTGTTCTCCGGTCAGCATCTGCCGACGGCTGGCTGCCCGCCCGTTCCATCGCAGGTCAGGATGGGACCGAGAATGGAAGGACCTGCCGGCTGGAATGTCCGAGGGAGCGTACCCAAGCCGGGATCGACACAGGGTTTGAGCCCTGGCCAGTTGGCTCAGGGGGTAGAGCGTTAGCCGGCACTGAAGGTCCCGGGTTCGGTTCTGGTCCGGGGCGTGTACCTTGCATGTTGCAGGTTCCAGGCCCTGGTTGCGCGCATGTAGGAGGCAACCAGTCCACGTGTCTCTCACATCGATGTCTCTGTCTCTCCCTCTCCCTCCCACTCTCTCTAAAATCACTGGGAAAGCACCCTCGGGGGAGGAGTCACAACAGAGGCGAGTCCCCCGTGTGTCTGTGGGGGCACCAGGGTCACAGCTGAGATGCGACCGGAAGCCCTGGACCGCGAGAAAGCGGCTCGGCCACGCGTGGTCGGTGTGAACGAACTCAGCACGCTCCGCCTTCCGGGATCACCTCGGCTTCGCCCTTTCTCCGTGTTCCCGGCGGATTCTCGACTCGAGAAGAGACGGACCTGGGAACCGGGCGCCGAGCTTACGTCTCCCTCCCTCTGACACGGGCAGGGCACGAGCCCATGTTTTTTTTTTTAAAATAAATATATTTGTATTGATTTCAGAGAGGAAGGGAAAGGGAGAGGGGAAGAGAGAAAATCAATGATGAGAGAGAATCACTGATCAGCTGCCTCCTGCATGCCCCCCACTGGGGATCGAGCCCGCAACCCGGGCCTGTGCCCCGACCAGAATCGAACCCTGACCTCCTGGTTCCTAGGTTGTCGCTCAGACATGCCGTCCGGGCCCAGCTCCGTAATTTTACACGAAAAGGTCCCCCAGGTGGCGAATGCCCCGGCTGCTGTGATGGGTCCTCGTGTTCCTCCCTCGAGGAGGGAGGCTGCTTGCTCTTCGGGCCGGGACGAGCGCGCAGCGGTGAGGGGGGCACGCCCTGGGCGCTGGCCCTTAGCGGTGGCGCCCCCCCGCCCCCATCTGCCCTGGAGCCGGCGGGGGAGAACGAGAGCCCCGGGCTCCGTCCAGGCGGCTCATTGCTTCCATCTGCGGTGGGTTAAAGGGATGCGGGGTTGCTCCAGAGTCTGCAGGCCCCGTCCCTGGTGCAAAGCAGCGCCGCGTGCGGGAAGCCGGCCAGGTCGCCCCTCGTTCTTCACGTTCTTCAGGGAGAAAAGGACAGAAGGCGAGATGGTGTGAACGGGGCTTCCCCGTGAGCGCAGCAGTGAGCTAGGGGGTCGCTCCGCCCAGGGTGAGCCCTCCCCTGGCTCCCAAAGACGCGCTCTCTGCCTGAAGACCGGGTTTGCTTGTGGGGGCAGGCCCTTCCTGTGACCCTGTGACCTTGGGTCCCCTTTCTGGTGCCGTCAGGGAGGTCAGGAGGTGCCCCACGCTGTGCGCCGCCTGGGACGGTGGGGACAGTGGACGGGACGGTGGGGACGGTGGACGGGAAGGTGGGGACGGTGGACGGGACGGTGGGGACGGTGCAGTCCCTGGTCTCCGTGTGGCCAGTGCTGGCCCCGCCCCCGCCCCGCGGCCTGCTCCTCGCTCTGGGCAGTGGCCCCGCTGCTCCTGGCGGGAATGAAAGCCTCTTTCTGCGGGGAGGCTGGTCCTCACAGAGCTGCCTTTGACGCCCCCCCCTCCCCCCCCCCTGCAGGGTTGGAAGGTCCCGGTGGCGCCGAGCCAGAGGGCACGGCCATGGACTGTCCTCTCACGGCTTCGCCAGGTCTCGGTCCAGGCGGCTCAGCTCTGGGGGAGTGGGGCTCCCTCAGCCACGGCGGCTCTGGCCCCGGGACGGACGCTGCGGCCAGAGGGTCACAGACTCAGGGAGGCGGCTCAGGGCTGGCTGTTCTGTCCGCAGCCTGGGCGAGCGTGCCACCTCGATGCCGGGTGCTTCCTCCTTGTCTGAGCTGGAGGAGGGGCAGGTGAGGGTGTGGCTCCTTCTAGAGGAGGGGGAGGGGGAGGGAGAAACATCAATGATGAGAGAGAATCACTGACCGGCCGCCTCCTGCACGCCCCCACTGGGGATCGAGCCCGCAGCCCGGGCCTGTGCCCTGACCGGAATCGAACCCTGACCCCCTGGTTCACAGATGGACGCTCAGCCCGGAGCCCCGGCCGGGCCCTTTGTTGTGTCTGATGACGGAGCTCCTGGGCCTCAGCGGACGGGACCCCGGCCTCCGGGTCTCACAGGGGAATCGAGGCTCCGCTCTGCCTTCCTCCTGCCGCACGAGCTGGTGGCCGGGGGAGGAGGGGGTGGTTTCCCTTGAATTTAACGAACTCACGGAGGGCCCGCTCGGAGCCGGAGTGTCTGGGAGTGAGGGTGGGAGTGGGGTGACCGAACCCCGCCCCCAGGAGTGCCAGGCAGCGAGACGGAGTATATGTGTTTAATTTAGGATTTTGACTGACATCTTGATGGACTAGAAAGACTAGGAGACCAAGTACTTTTCTTTATATCATGATGGAATTTATTATCTTTTAATAGACTTTTTAGAAATAAACATTTAAAAGTATTTTTATTGATTTCACAGAGGAAGAGAGGGAGAGAGAGAGAAACATCAGTGATAGAGAATCATGAATCGGCTGCCTCCTGCACACCCTTTACTGGAAATCGAGCCCACAACCCGGGCCTGTGCCCCGACCAGGAATCGAACTGTGACCTCTTGGTTCATAGGTCAAAGCTCAACCACTGAGCCACACCAGCCAGGCTGCACTTTTTCTTTTAAATCACCCAGGGAGCTGTAGTTCCCGCGGCGTGTGAGTCATCTACTTAAAGTTACACCTCAGCGGTGTTTAGAATACTCGGAGCTTTACAACCATCCCCATCGTCCAGTTTATCACAGAAGGAAGTCTGTGTCCTGTACGGGTCCCTCCTCACAGCCCCCCAAACTCTCCCCACCTCCTCCTCACCCTCGGGCACCCGCTCACCTGGTTTGTCTCTGGCTTTGCCTGTTCGTATGAACGGAGTCCTACACGCGGGGCCTTTGTGACCGACCGGCTTCCTGTCACTGACAACAGTGTGTTCAGGCTGCGGCCACGTCGTGGCTGGTGTCAGCACCGCGTTCCCTTTCATGGCCGGACGCTCGTGCGTGGCACGGGTATAGCGTGCTGCATTGACCCGTTCATCGGCCGATGGGCGTTGGGGTTCTTCCTGCTCTTTCGCTGTTACAGACCGTGTTGCTGTGACGCACTCACGTGCCAGCGTTCCGGTGGACACGCGTCGCCGTCTCCTGGGAATGAACTTGCTGGGCCCGCGGTCGCTCTGGGTTTACCGTTTGGGGAACTGCAGACGGGTCTCCAAACCGTTTCACGTCCAGCAGTGGCTCCGATGTCTTTACGGCCTTGTCTGTTCTTGCTACTCCCTGTTGTTGACTGTAGTCATTGTGGGTGCGAAGACGTATCTTACTGTTTTTCTCCACCAAATATGTGTTTTTTTAATTGATTTCAGAGAGAGGAAGGAAGAGGGAGAGGGAGAGAGAAACATCGATGATGAGAGAGAGTCATGGGTCGGCTGCCTCCCGCACGCCCCACACTGGGGATCGAGCCCGCCCCCCGGGCCTGTGCCCTGCCCGGGAATCGAACCGCGACCGCCTGGTTCACAGGTGGATGCTCAGCCACCGAGCCGCCCGGGGCCTCACTGTGGTTTTGGTTTTGGCTCCCGGCGGCTGGTACTGCTTCGCCTCTCGTGGCGTGACTTCGGAAGACGACGTTTGCCGATGCTCTCGCCAGAGCGAGTCACGCCTGCGCTGGGGCTCACACTGTCTCGCCTGTGGCTCCTGTCCCCGTGCAGACTCTGTCCTCCGCCAGACCGCTCCCCACGGCTGCTCCCCTCAGCTCGGGGTTCTCGAGTTCTGGCCGAGAGGGCTTGGCCTGAGCGGCTCCCCGAGCCCCCAAAGCCTCCACACGGGAATCCAGTTCGGATCTTTCCAGCCGGCACCGGCGAGCGCGGTGGACACGCAGAACCCAAGCGGGTCTCGGGCGCTTGTAACGGAGCCGCCGCCGCCGGTCGGCCCTGCAGGGCTCGCTCAAGGCCAGACGCCGCGCAGGAGAGGACCCGGCCGGGGTGGCTGCGTGCCGCGGAGCCGGGTGGCTGAGCGGGCCGGCTGCTCCTGCGTTTTGGTGGGAGAAGGGGTTGCTGACGTGGGGCAGGGTGGGAGGTGCGGAAAGCCAGGGAGGCGTTGCCAGGAGTGAGGTCACGGGGGACGTGGGAGCCGCCGACTGGACGGCTTGGCGGGACGCGCGGCCACAGTCGTGTCTCATCCGCGGCCTGGGCTGGTCCTGCTCCTTGTCCTCACTTGTCCGCAGTTGAACGAATTGAATTTCAGAATCGGCCCTGGCCCGTTGGGCTCAGTGGACAGAGCGTCGGCCTGCGGACCAAAGGGTCCCAGGTTCAATTCGGGTCAAGGGCACAGGCCCGGGTTGCGGGCTTGATGCCCAGTGGGGGCGTGCAGGAGGCAGCCGATCCATGACTCTCTCATCATTGATGTTTCTCTCTCTCTCCCTCTCCCTGCTCTCTGAGGTCAGTAACAGCACACACATTAAAAGAATCTCGGGTTCGGCTGCTGGGAGCTGGGACGCTCACTGTGGGGAGAAGCCGAGGTCCCTGGAGGTTGATGGGAGCACGGGTCCTTGCGTGTCCCTGCGTGGAGCTGGGTTGGGGGAACGGATGGACCCGGGAGCTGGGACAGGGAACCTGGGTCCGAGAGAGTCCCGGGCACGCGAGGGGGTAGGACGTACCTGGGGAGGTGGACGGACGGACGTCCTCCGGCTCCCGGTGAGAAGGCACAGCTGCACCTGCGGACCGTCCTCAGGGCTCGGTTTGCTCACCCCGCCTCCCGGCGTGCAGGGCCACCACGGGTGCTTGGCTCCACCCTGGGCTCCCCTGAGGGCTCAGAGCCGGTGTTTCTGGCGGAACGAGGCGCGGGGCGCTGTGCCCGGGCCCGCTGGGAGGCGCGGAGGGACAAGAACACGCAGGGCGTGGGGCCTGCGCTCCTCTCCTCACCCGTGTTCCTTCCTCCCTTCCTCCTGTGACCCTGGGGACCCGCGGGCGGGTGACTCAGTCTCGCTGGCTGACCCTCCGCTGCGGGGTGACGGGGGAAGGAACTCATCGACTCCCGGCCCCGTCCTGTCTGCAGCCGGAGTGAGGCAAGCAGGACCGGCCCGGAGAAGGCGCGGCCCGAGCCCCGGACGCCAGGCTTTCGTCTGCCGCGCTGACCGTCCGTCTGTCTCCCATCAGCGATGTGGGACGGAAACGGCCTCCCAGGTGCGCGGCGACGCTGTCGTAGGGGCGTCTGTTCCCGGGCAGGAGCCCGCTCGGGGCCTCGGGCTGCGGGGCCTCGGGCTGCGGGGCCTCGGGCTGGAGGAGCCTCGGGCTGTGGGGCCTCGGGGTGGAGGAGCCTCGGGCTGCGGGGCCTCGGGCGGTGTCCCCGCTCAGAGACCACGGCCGGGAGCCGTCCGCCGTGAGTCCAGGTGTCCCGGGTGCTGGGCCGCCCTCGGGGCTGGCATTTTGGTGTAGAATTGCCAGAGTTTTGTGTTTCCCAAGAGGATGGGAAATCACGGTTTTATGTGATGTCTTATTTTAGATGTTGGATCAAAAAGGAAATTTTTTTTTTTTTAAGAAAACAGTCCCACAATCCAAACAAAATATGTTTGCAGGCCACACCCCCTCGGGCCCCCCGGAGGCGTGTGCTGTGTGTGCAGACCAGTGTTTCTCGTCCGCGCTGGTTCACAGCGCAGTTTCAGACATTGGTACGTGGGAAAGCCCCCCAAACTCTCAGGTACCCGGTTCCCAGCGTCAGGGATTAGCAATCCATGACGGATCGGCTTTCATCTGTTGTCAACACACACATGCATGCACACATGCACACAAAGGCACATGTGTGCACGCACACACACACACACACACACACACACGCCATGGGTTATTTTGATGCACACCTCAGACCGCATATGTCAGTTTGTGTCCCCAAAAGGTAAGAACCTAAGAATCCATGGTGACCACAGCCCCTGCGTATCATCAAGTGTCCTGTTAGCTTTCCAAGTTACCCTCCTGTCTGGTGACTCTCACAACCGTCTTTGGAATCACCATCCAGCTGGCACCGTGGCCGCCGCGGACGGCCTGCCCGCCCTCAGGACCAGGAGGTCCTCCCGCTTCCTCTCGGCTCCTTTTCCTGGGCTTGTGGACGAGGCTGAGCCTCTCACCTGGCAGGTTCCCTGGTCGCGAAGTGCCGACCGAATCCCTCTGGGTTTGCTCCGATCGGCACCGTCCTGGACTCTGGCTTTGTGCTGTGGACGAGCCCAGATCCTCGTATTTTCTCTGTTTTCCCTCCTTTCCTCTTGCTCCACATGGTTTACAAGGTTTCCCCGGCAACATGGCGCTCTTCAGTGTGACCCAGTGTCCCGTTGCGGTTACACCACGAAGCAAAGTGGGCAACAGGTCGAAGGTCCTGTCAGGCCTGCAGCTGGCTCCGGGATCCGTCCGTGGATCTAGGACCCGTCCGTGGATCTAGGACCCGTCCGTGGATCTAGGACCGTCCATGGATCTAGGACCCGTCCGTGGACCCAGAGGCCTGTGCTGGCTCCGGGACACGTCCGTGGATCTAGGATCCGTCCGTGTATCTAGGATCTGTCTGTGGATCTAGGACCCATCCGTGGACCCAGAGGCCTGTGCTGGCTCCGGGACACGTCCGTGGATCTAGGATCCGTCCGTGGATCTAGGATCTGTCTGTGGATCTAGGACCCGTCCGTGGATCTAGGACCCGTCCGTGGACCTAGAGGCCTGTGCTGGCTCCGGGATCCGTCCGTGGATCTAGGACACGTCCGTGGATCTAGGACCCGTCCGTGGACCCAGAGGCCTGCAGCTGGCTCCGGGACACGTCCGTGAATCTAGGATCCGTCCGTGTATCTAGGATCTGTCTGTGGATCTAGGATCCGTCCGTGGATCTAGGACCCGTCCGTGGACCCAGAGGCCTGCAGCTGGCTCCGGGACACGTCCGTGGATCTAGGATCCGTCCGATCGTGGACCTAGGAGCCCGCATGCTCCCCGCAGCGCCTGAGCTGCCGTGCGGTATGAGAACCTGGCTGCTATTTTTAGCTTTTCACACCCCGGCAGGAACAGGAAGCCTGCAGAGTCACTGAGGTTGGAATATTCTGGATTTGACGTCACGGCACACTGTGGCACGCTAATTAAAAGGGGCACGTGTGCGGCTGAGCTGAAATGAACAGTTTGTTGAGCTGCAGACGGTAACAGACTGCAGAAGCAGGTCGCTGGGTTTGAGGGAAGGTTACTTGGAAAGCTTGGAGTCAGGTATTTTGAAATATTAAAGGTTTTTAGGAGCGGAGCCTAAGAAGCAAGTGAGGATTGTTAATACCCGTCGCACATGCTTTCCCTTCAGCCCTCCTGATGGGACATTACTGACGAGATGGTTGTGTTGGTGCGCCTTCAGGTTGGTGCGAGTCCCGTGACCTGGCGTAGTGATGAAGTCTGAATTGCGTGAGAGCTTCGCAGAATTAATGCTTCGGCCCGGCCGGGTGGCTCAGTGGTTGAGTGTCTTCCCGGTCAGGGCACAGGCCCAGGTTGCGGGCTCCATCCCCAGTGCGGGGCGTGCAGGAGGCAGCCGGTCCATGCTTCTCTCTCATCATGGATGTGTGTCTCTTTCTCTCCCCTCTCCCTTCCTCTCTGAAGTCAATAAAAAAAAAATACCTAAAAGAATTAATTCTTTGACCACGATGTTTGCATGGAGTGTCCGCTGAGCCGCGCCTCCCGGGGAAGTGCTGGGTGGGTTAGGGCGTCGCACGTGGGCCCCCGGGGACCGGTTAGCCTCCCGAGTTCCCCAGGACGTCCTCTGGGGCCCGGGAGGCGGTCGGAGAGCACACACGCTGGTGGAGGGAAGCGGACGCTGCTTCCTGTGAGGCCGTTCGGAGTAAAGGCTGGTGCAGAGCCCCTCGGGGTGCAGAAGCGTCCCCGCCGCGGGCGGACAGCCGTGCCTGTGGCATGAGCGGGGAGCCGGTGCACGCTGCGTGTGGAGTGTGACGGCGTTCCTGGAGCCAGGGAGCGGTGGGAGGGGTCCCTCTGCCGAGAGGCGGGATGTCTCCTGTCTGTCTCCTGGAGGGAGGAGGGGGGGAGCACGGGGCCCATGGCCTTGAGGGAGAGGAGCCCCTCCAGGCAGACCCGCTGGGCGGGGCGGGCCGAGCACCAAGGGGGTTAGGGGCAGTTGCTATGGCGATTCTTCAGGAGGAAAGAAAACAGGCGCCATTTAAAGTGGCGAGTGTGTGCCCTGAGCGCGTCTCCTGTCCCTGCATCTGCCCGCGGGCACCTCCGTTCACCCCGCGGACGGGGAAACTGAGTCTCAGTGCCGCTGTGTCCAGCCCCGCGGTCACCACAGCCTGTGTCCCCACGCTCCGCTCTGGGCCATGCACGGTCCAGGACTCAGAATCCAGAGGGCTGTCCTGCCCCTTTAAATGTCTTAAAAAATATATTTTTTTATTGATTTCAGAGAGGAAGGGAGAGGGAGAGAGAGAGAAGCATCAATGATGAGAGAGAATCATGGATCGGCTGCCTCCTGCACACCTCACACTGGGGATTGAGCCCACAACCTGGGCCTGTGCCCTGACGGGAATTGAACTGGGACCTCCTGGTTCCTAGGTCAACGCTCAGCCCCTGAGCCACGCCGACCGGGCTGTCTTGTCCCTTTAAAAGGGTTTGGGGGTTGGGGGGACCAGCCTGAGGCGTAGGTTGGCGTCCTCCCTCCCTCCTTCCTGCTCCCCTGTCCCCTGCCTTCCTGCCCTGGGCCCAGCGAGGCGTCGGGCTGACCTCAGGTCTGGCCCCACCGAGTGGGAGCCCTCCGGCCGGCGCCCTGGCTGTGTGTCCCTGTGCACGCCGATCCGGTCTCTGCTCACGCCTGCGGTTTCCGGGGCAGGAACCTGCAGGAACGGCGCTGGGCCCCTCCCTCCTGAGGCGCAGGGCTGGGAGGAGGGCGTGGACCGGCCTGGAGGCAGCGCTCACCACGGGGGTGCCGGTGAGCGTCTGCTGACGGGGCATCTCCCGGCCCAGGGCCGGCGGGTGAGGCAGGAGGGGGGCTGCTGTAGTGCGCCCCTTCCCATCGGCCCCAAACTCAGGGTCCAAGGGCGACCTGTTTCCCGCCCTCTGCGCACGGAGGGCCCGGTCCGGCATCCGACAGGGCCAGGGCCCGGTTCCAGCCTCTCTCCTCTGACCAGCTGAGTGTGGCTCCTGCCACGGGCCGACTCCAGCTTCCGGCTGCCGTGCAGCTCGTCCTTGACCTCCGTCATGCACCCCCAGGGAGCAGTCACGGCTGCGGTCACACAGGTGGGGGCGGCCGGGCCGCAGGGCAGCGACGCCGGGGCCGGCCTCCAGCCACCCCTGGACAGGGGCTCCCGTGGTGTCGGGGACTGACTCATTTCGGGGGAAAGGTATCGGGCACCTGCACGTTCCAGGTGCTGTGACGAGTGCTGGCGACGAAGGGACGCGGAGACACAGACACCGGAAGGTGTCGGGGCCCAGTGGGCGGGGCGGCTGGTGCTCACGGAGGAGAATGGTCGCAGGCCGGAGGCGGGGTGCACAGCCCGGAGCAGGGAGGCCCGCCGTGCGGGATCGACGGGAGAGAGCGTCCCCTCCGGGCCCCTTCTGTGTGGCCGGAGACGGCATCCCCGATCCTGAAACTGCCCGCTGCCCCCCCCCCCCCCCCCCCCCCCGGTGTTCTTTTTACCGGCTGGAAAAAGCCAGAAGAAGAAGAGGACGTTCCAACATACAGAACGACCTGGCGTTTCAACGGCCGTGTCCGAGGATGCAGCTCATGGCGGAGGCTCAGGGCTGTGTACGGATTGCGTGCTGTCGCTTTGCCAGGGTAGCGACCGAGTGGACGGGTCGCGGCAGAGACTGTCTTGCCCGCAGCTGGTCTCCGTTGGCCACCTCGGTGGCGCCAACAATAGGAACTCGTTTTCTCCCAGCTCTGGAGGGTGCATCCGGGATCCAGGCGGGGGAGGGCTGGTCCTCCGAGGCCCATCTCCTCCGCTCGTCGCCGGCCGCTGCTCCTGGGTCCGCACAGGCCTTCCCCATCCCTGTCTGGGTCCTTGGATCAAGGTCATTGGATCAGGGTCACCCGTGCGAGCTCCCTTTTCCTCAGTTACTGTAAAGACCCTCCCTCTAAGGGCTGAGTAGAACTTGCATGCGGGGTTGTGGGACACGGTGCCGCCGTAGCACCGCGCAGCCTCACCTTTTGTAGCAATGCCGCCCACTCTGCACTTGCCCTTACTCAGCAGTTACGGTGCCGTCTGCCTGTCCTCTGTCCTCTCCTTCCATCAGTGCACACCCTCTTGTACCTGCCACCATGCTCTTCTCATCACATCTGTCCATCCACCCATGTACCCATCCATCCATCCATCCATCCACCCATCCATCATCCACCTGTCCACCCATCCACCCATCCATCCACCCATCCATCCATCCATCCACCCATCCATCCATCCACCCATCCGTCCATCCACCCATCCATCCATCCACCCATCCATCATCCACCCGTCCACCCATCCACCCATCCATCCATCCACCCATCCATCCATCCATCCATCCATCCATCCACCCACCCACCCACCCATCCACCCACCCACCCATCCACCCGTCCAACCATCCATCCGTCCACCCACCCATCCATCCATCCATCCATCCACCCATCCATCACCCATCCATCCATCCATCCATCCATCCATCCACCCATCCACCCGTCCATCCGTCCATCCATCCATCCATCCATCCACCCACCCATCCATCCATCCGTCTTTCCATCCGTCACCCATCCCACCGCCCATGGTTGTTGGGCACCAGGGCACCAGCTGCTCTAGGGTTTGTTTGCAGAGCAGACAGACCTCTCCCAAGGGTTCCTGTAGGTGGCGCTGTGTTCTCTCCACGGTGGCGGGTGCTCCAGTATTTCCTGGGCCCCCTTCTCCCTCCTCCTCCCCAGCACACCTGCAGCCGCAGGGCCCACGGGGCCACTCGCCGGCTCTCCTGCCGAGCGCTGGGTGTCAGCGAGGCCTGGGCAGGGCCTCTCGCTGGACCACAGTGTCGGGTTGAGAATGGAGCCCCATCCCTTACGCTCTAAGTCTCCGCGCAGTTGGTTTTAATGGCCCTTTGCTCAGCACCGTCGCTCCCCCGGGACACTTTATTCCCTGCGGCCCATCGAGAGGCGAAACGCCGCCGTGACGGGCCCTCTGTCTCTGAACCGGGCCCTGCAGCGCGGGCCCTGGAGCTGCTGAGAGCCTGGCTGGTGCCGCTGCGAACGCCTCGCCCTCCTGACAAACCCTGCGTGATGGGCTTTGCTCTTCAGCACGGGGGGGGGGGGGTGCGGAGGGGGGTGAGGGGAGGGAGGGGGTTGCAGTGGGCGCAGGGCCCTGCCGCCGCTGCGCTGTCAGGGAGCTGCCGGCTCTGCACATCTTTGGGGCTTCTCTCCGGGATGGAGCCCGAGACCCGCTGAGCAGACGCTTCGGGAAACGCCCAGGAAGCCCCGCCCTGCGGCTCTGCTGCAGCCACGTGGCTCAGAGCCACCTCCTCCGTGGCCCCGCGGGGAGTCCCCAAACCCGACGGCTTTCTCCCGGGAGAGCTGCGGTGTGGGGGCCACACAGCATCTCCTGCACCTCATCAAATTCGGTCCTTGATTTGGTTCTTTTTAAAGATACATTTGTATTGACGTCAGAGAGGAAGGGAGGGGGAGAGAGAGAGAAACATCAGTGATGAGGGAGAATCACGGATCGGCTGCCTCCTGCACGCCCCCCACTGGGGACCGAGTCTGCGACCCTGGGCCTGTGCCCTGACCGGGAATCGAACTGTGACCTCCCGGTTCCTAGGTCGACGCTCAGCCACTGAGCCACGCCGGCCCGGCTTCCTTCGGCTCTTAATTCAGCTCTCCATTCTCATAGAGGAGGGAGAATCTAAGCATTCACCTTGGGGCCTCTCAATATTTGGAAAAAGGAAAACAGGGTAAAAGGAAGAAACAATCAGGGAGAAGGTACAGGAGGAAAAGCTTTAAAAGATGGAAAGAAGCGGGCGGAGCGGAGGCCCGGCTCCTCACCCCAGCAAAGCAGCAGCGCCAGCCCTCAACCCAGGGCGAGGCCCGGGGAACCCCAGCCCTGTGAGCGCCTTGGCCGCCAGGGGCCCACGGCGGCGTAAGGCCCCGTGGACGTGTGCCGGCCCTGGGGGCGGGTGAAGCTGGACGCAGCCGTCGGCACTGGGGGGCGCTCTCCTCCGCTTCCCTGTTTGGCCGTTTTCCTCAGCCTCGCTGGCACCTCGCCCCTCGCCCCTCGCACCTCGCAGGGATGCGGATGCCGGCGGCTCCAGGCGAGCAGCCTCAGGTTTGGGGACACAGACTCTTGGAGGCCAGCGTGGACCAGCCCAGCCCCCGTGTCCAGGGCCTCCAGGGTCCGTCATGCCCGGCCTGGACAGGTGCCCGTCTTGGCGGGGGGGACGGTGGAGGAGGAAGGATGGGGTGCATTGCAGAGCCAGTGAGTGCCGACGGGAGAGGAGCGGTCTCCCCCCCCCCCCCACCGTCCTGGGCTGAAGGGACCTCAGAGAACTCCATGTCCCCATCCCGTGGGCTGGAAACTGCCCAGGAAGTAAAACCACCTCCTCCCCGTGCAGGCAAGAGTGGACTCCAGAGCCCTGGCCGGGTTGTTCAGTGGTTAGAGCAGTGGTCGGCAAACTGCGGCTCGCGAGCCACATGCGGCTCTTTGGCCCCTTGAGTGTGGCTCTTCCACAAAATACCACGGCCTGGGCGAGTCTATTTTGAAGAAGTGGCGTTAGAAGAAGTTTAAGTTTAAAAACTTTGGCTCTCCAAAGAAATGTCAATCGTTGTCCTGTTGATATTTGGCTCTGTGGACTAATGAGTTTGCCGACCACTGAGTTAGAGCATCGTGCTGATATGCCACGGTTGCGGGTTCGATCCCCGGTCAAAGCACACACAGGAATCAACCAGTGAGTGCAGAAATCAGTGGAACGACAATCAATGTTCCTCTCTCCCTCCTCCCCCCTTCTCTCTAAAGAGAAGTCAATAAATACAATTAAAAAAGAGAGAGAAGAAAGGGGACTCGGGGCCCTGGAAGGCGGAGTGCGGGCTCCTTTGACAATAAAAACGTGGCGTGTTCGCGGGCGGCGGGTCCCTGGGAGGTGAAGGCAGGCCGTGCTGGGCGGGTGCTGGAATCTTCGGGCTGTTTGGGGGCCCCCACCCCATCTCCCACTTCCTTCCTGTCGCCCCTGGGTGGTAAGCGTCGCGTCCACACTGCGGCCAGAGAGGAAGTGGGAAGGGGGTGGGGACGCTGAGTCCAACGGCTGCTTTCATTCTTTTAAATGCGTTTTTAGTGATTTCCGAGAGGAAGGGAGAGAGAGATAGAAACACCAGTGATGAGAGACAATCATGGACCGGCTGCCTCCCGCACGCCCCCCACTGGGGATTGAGCCCCCAACCCGGGCCTGTGCCCTGACCGGGAATCGAACCCTGACCTCCCTGTTCATAGGTCCATGCTCAACCCCTGAGCCACACCGGCCGGGTGCTTTTTTCATTTTTATATAAAGTATGGCAAGAGGTATCCTGTTATGTGGGCCATATATATATGGACACGTCTATATATGTATGTGGGCCATATGTATGTAATGTCTATGTATGTATGTGGGCATATACACACATGAATATACTGTCTGTCTATCCATCCATCCATCCGTCCGTCCGTCCAGTCCGGGAGTGGGGGATTGTTGTCTTCCAAGGGCCATTTGGGTATTTGTAGCATCACTCGTTAATGTCACTCACTTCACATCCATTTGTGCGGCTGTGACAAAGCTCCCGGGCTTATGGAGTGTTGAGTCCCCCTGCGGGTGCCTCGGCCGGGCCAGGCCCAGTGGCTTTGCAGGGATCTGCGGCCCGTCTGCGCCCTCAGGCCGGACGTGCCCCCCGCCTCCCCCTAACCAGTCACTCTCCGACAGTACCCCTTGGAGCAGAGACCCCTGAGCACATGTCCGGGGCAGCGGTAGGCGTCCTGGTGCGAGGAGAAGGCCCTCAGACCAGGCGTGTTCTCTCACGTGCCAGTCCTGCCTTGCTCCTCGCACTTCTCGGAGGTGTCACGGAACCGCGCTGTGGACACGGGTGTCACGTGTCCAGCCGAGGTTAAGGTGCCTTCTGTCTGTGGAGGGGTTGTTTGATGGGAAATACGTTCCTCGACGGCGGTAGTTTTCAGGTGGATTTTATCAACTCGTCTTAAACCGTGCGCGGAGCTCGATGGACGGCCTGGTGGCGTGGTCACCGCCCACTCAGGCTGCGCCAGGCCGGTGGGTGTGTGTTTATTTCTCCGGCACGGCCAGCGGCTCGGTGCAGGCGCACACCAGGCCGTGTGTGGGTGTAATCAGGCTGGTGTAAACAGACGGGACCACGCCGTGGAGGGCACGGGCGTTAAGGAAGGGGCTCGATGGCGGACAGGAGGGCTGCGGCCGCGGCTGGCGTTCACCGCCATCGGGGTTTCCGTGGTGCCCTCGCCGCCTGCGGTTTTCAGGACTCCTTCTGCGTGTTCGGAGGCCACGTAAGTGTCTCTCCGTTCGGTGGCCAGCGGGTCCCCGTGTAAGTGGTGAAACAGGCTCGTCTTGGGTTGGAGCTACGAGGGCCGGACCTGGAGATGTTGCTGCCGCCGTGAGCCCCGTTTTCTCCCGGGAAGGACGGCGGCGGGGCGGGGTTTGGCCCCGTCCCCGGCACCCTGCGCGGGGTGGGTGGGTGGATCCGCATTTAGACTCCCATCAGCTTCACATGTAAAAGTGGATCCTGGCGATCAGTCAGTCCCAACCAAACGCGGAATGTACGCAGGAGAAAGCTTCCGCGTTTCCATGGCGACGCCCAGGCTTAGCGGGTCTGTTTGGAGCCGCAGTGGTGCTGGGAGCCGCTTTTTATTGGGATTCGGGAAATCTGTGTTCATGAAAACTGCGGCCGGGGACACGGGGGACGGCGGGTGTGGTCACCGCCCCCTGGTTCCCGGGACCCTCAGCTCAGCTGGTGGCGACGCCTTTTGGTGACGCTGCCTCGGCTCCGGGTCAGGTTGGATCTGAAGAGCCCTGACCACATCCGGAAGCTTCCGTCCAAGGAAGGCGTCTGTGCCGCTGAGACACGACTGAAAGGAAGGTTAGGCTCCGGCCGGGGGCTCAGGGGTTGAGCCTCGACCTAGGAACCAGAGGTCAGGGTTCGATTCCCGGTCAGGGCACGTGCCCAGTTGCGGGCTCCACCCCCATCGGGGGCGTGCAGGAGGCAGCCGGTCCATGACTCTCTCTCATTGAGGTTTCTCTTTTTCTCCCTCTCCCTTCCGCTCTGAAGTCAGTAAAAACATATATATATATATTTTAAAAAGGGATGTTAGGAGCTGCTGCTTTGGTCTAATGCACAAAACAGCGAGATGGAGGCTGAGGTGGTCTTTGGGGAAGAGAAACGCGGGTCCTGTGGTTTCTGAGTGACGTCAGCTGCGACCGAGGGAGCGGGAGGCCTTTGCCCTTGTGACGCCGTCCGTGGCCTTTGTCCGTGGCCTTTGTCCGTGGCCTTTGTCCGTGGCACTTCCCCAGGTGTCCCCAGGCCCAGCCCCCCGCTGAGCTGTGCTGCTCGGGTGTGGATCTGCCTGCAGGGCCGCGTGGCCAGTGCTCGTCCACGTCCACTTCCCATTTGTGTGGAATGTGTGGCTCCGGGTGGCTCCATCGCCCCAGGTCTCCCCGACCTCGGGACATGGTTAACCGAGAAAGTCACCGGTGCCCCCGCGGGCGCATGTCTGGACCTACATTCCACGCGCGTTCGTGCTTCTGGTCGCGTTTTCTTGTCCTAAATTCACGTGGCCTTTGGGAAGCAAAACGAGGGGGAGTGAGTCAGAGCCGGTTCCGGAGCCGGTGACCTCGTGGGGGCCGGGGCTTCCCTCCCCTCCCGTCCACTGGTGCCCGGGCCCACGCCTGGCACCCGCCCTCTGCTGCAGGGAGGCGGCTGGGGCCCCTGTGTGCCCGCTGCCTGTCCACTGCCCGCTGTCCGCCCGCTGCTCACTGCCCGCTGCCCACTGCCCGCCTGCTGCCCGCCCGCTGCCTGCCCACTGCCCACTGCCCGCTGCTCACTGCCCACCCGCTGCCCGCCTGCTGCCTGCTGCCCGCCCGCTGCCCGCCGCCCGCCCGCTGCCCGCTGCCCGCCCGCTGCCCGCCCGCTGCCCGCTGCCCGGCTGGGCTGATGGCGGCCTCTGCCTGGCGGGCCTCCTGAAGTCTGTGACTGAAGGACCCAGGTTCCCGGGCTCAGCTTGGTGCCCAGGCCCCTCCCATCGGGCGCAGGGAGCTCAGGTGGCTCAGACTCCCCACGGCCCTCCCCTCGCCCCGGAAGCTGCGATGGGACCGTTTATTCTCAGGCCCGAGAGCTGGCCAGGGAGGCGGGACTCCTCGGTAACCCGTCGCGGATTTATCGGTACCTTTTCCTGTAAGGCTCAGGGGTCCTGGGTGAGCGAGCCCACTGCCCCCCCCCCCCAGACACGCCGAGCAGCCCGCCCCCGCCGAGATGAGTGGCGCTGAGGAAGCACCCCTGGGAGACAGCCGGCTGGAAGGGAGACCTGGGTGACGAGGTCAGAGCGCGGGGGACGCAGTCTCCGCGGGGAGCCCTCGCCCCTGCCCGCGGCTGGCGGCCGCCCGCCCTTCCCGGAATCCTGGAAGTGATGTGGCTTCGACAGCTGATGAGCCGCCCTTCCCGCCCTCCCCGGAGCGGCTCCAGCTGCGGCTCGGAGTGGCTGATGCCAGATAAGCCTGCTCCGTGGGTCTCGCCCCGGCCCCGGGCGCCTGGTCCCGCAGCCGCTCTGCTCCTCCTCCCGGCCCGGCCTGGCTCTTCTCACCAGCCCCACAGAGGCCCTGGCACGGCGTGGCGTGTGGCGCGGGCGTGAGGCCGTGCACAGACCACGGCTGCTTCGGAGCCGCCGGCCCGGGAGACACGCTTGTCTGTGGCTCTCCGGGTCCCGGGCGTCTGGTGACACCGTGATCACGGACGGAGTCGGCCGCCTCGCCTCGGCGTCCTCACCTGCAGCACGCAGGCATCCGGGCGAGACCACCTTCTGTTGCTGGGGCTTTCCTGAACACTTGGGGTTTTTCTTCACTTTCAATTTATTCTGATGTTTATGTGTGTGTATATGGTGTATATGTATATGTATATGTATATGTATATGTATATGTATATGTATATGTGGAAGGGAGGGAGAGAGGGGTAGAAACATCCATGATGAGAGAGAATCATGGATCGGCTGCCTCCTGCACGCCCCACACTGAGATGGAGCCCACACCCCGGGACTGTGCCCTGACCTGACGGGAATCGAACCCTGACCTCCTGGTGCATAGGTCAAGGCTCAACCCCTGAGCCACACGGGCCGGGCCATTGGGGGATGTCTCGGGGCACCCTGGACTTCTGCCTACAAGGCCCCGTAGCACCCCAGGGCATGACATCCAAAAGGCCCCGCTTCCTGCTGAGCCTGCCCCAGGACCAAGCCCGCTCCATTAACACGCCTGCAGTCGAGGTGGCGTCCTCTGGCCATGACCTCTGTGCTCCTGCCGGCCGCCGCGCAGGCTCCAGGCCCAGCGGGACGAGCCGCGCCTGCCGCTCCGAGGCCCGGGGCCGCCTGTGGACGGCCGTCTTGAAGGTGTCACGTTCCCACCATTTTTGTTTGTGTCGTTATTGTCCGGACGTTCCCTTTCCTGAGAATGGCTCCCGCCTCTCACTGACAGGCCTTGAGGAGTGAGGACTTTTTAAATGAATGTGGGGCCCGGCCGGCGCGGCTCCGCGGTTGGGCGTTGACCTAGGAACCGGGAGGTCACGGTCTGATTCCGGGTCAGGGCACAGGCCCGGGTCGCGGGCTTGATGCCCAGTGGGGGGCGTGCAGGAGGCAGCGGGTCCCTGATTCCCTCTCATCACTGATGTTCCTCTCTCCCCCTCCCTCCCTCTCTGAGGCCAGTTACAAACCAGACGTAAATGGATGCTGCGTTTGTTTGTTTGTTTCTGGAGCCGCGTCTCCAAGGCCAGCCCCTTGCAGGCGGCAGCGTCCCTGGCTTTCGACCCCGCTGCTGACCTTGGGAAATGAGAGCGATTCATCCCCCAATTTCACCCCTGAGCGCTCCAGCGACGTTGGCTGTGCCGCCTGCCTGTCATCCCGGGAGCTGTTTCCTGCTCCTGGCATTTCTTTCATTTCTTTAACTCGCCGCCCGCCGCTTCCCGCACCGTGTGGTTGTTTAAAGTTTTATGCTCTCGGGGCTGGCGGCTGAGTTAGCGGGTGTCCGGCAGGAGGTTAGAGCGGCAGGAGGTTAGAGCCTGGGAGATAAAACTGCTCCCCGGAATCCAGGGGCCAGCGGGCGCTTTTTTAGGGGAAAGTGTGTTTTCCAGGGGCGTTCAGAGCCGGCTGCGCTGTGGTGGGAAGTTTGGTGTTTTAGGCTGTGAGGTGGGTCTTGGGGTTCGTTGTATTCCCTTCGAATATGTTATTGTTTATCTGGCTGCTTCGTGGTTTTAAAGCAGAGAGCCGGCTGCAAGTGTTCTTCGTGCTTCTCCGCTCCACTCTTTGTTGTTGTTTTTTTAAAATATGTTTTGATTTCAGAGAAGGGAGAGGGAGAGAGAGATAGAAGAAGCATCAGTGATGACAGAGAATCATGGACCGGCTGCCTCCTGCACGCCCCCTACTGGGGATCGAGCCCGCAACCCGGGCCTGTGCCCTGACCGGGAATCGAACCCGGGGCCCTTCAGTCCGCAGGCTGACGCTCTATGCACTGAGCCCTGCCGCCCGGGCCACCCTTTAAAGTAGCTGTTTGTGAACGAGGTGTCCATTTGCTGCCGTCTGCCTTCCTGCCGGTGAGGAGGGTGCGTGCGTGCGATCATCGAGACTTTGTAAGCGGCTGCCTCCCGGCGCCCACGTGCTGAGGTTCCCTGGGACTCGGTGGGGACCTGCCGGGAACCCCTTCTCCCCAGGACCAGGGGCAGCTCCGGGCCTCCGACAGCCGCGGCTCCTGAGCGCCGTGCGGGGAGGGAGGCGGAGGAGGGGGGAGGGGGAGGAGGAGGGAGGGGAGGGAGGCCGGTGGGAGGGGAGGAGCTAGCGACTCCCTCCAGCTCCCGGAGGCTGGGCTCTGCCGAAACTGCCTGCGCGGAGCGCTCCCCGGGAGGGAGCGGGAGGCAGCCGCTCCGGCCGCTGGAACTCGGGGATGTGAGGCTGGACAGACAGAAGGACAGACCGGGACCAGCACAGGCCGCGCCGGAGGGTGAGCCTCAGTTTCTCTCCGTTGGTCCCGCTGCGAGTGTCTGTGTCGGGACTGGAGGGCGGTGCGAGCGGCTGCCATGTGGGGACCTGTGAGCCCAGCGTGGGACCAGGACGGCTCTGAGGGCCTCAGCGCCCCCCCCCCCCCCCCCCCCCGTCCTCTGTGACCAGACGGAGCACACGGGCGGGCGGGCTGTGGCCGAGCTGCCCCCCGAGACGCCGCCTGTCCTGTCCCATCCTCCGGCCCCCGCCGCCCTGTGAGCGCCCCCCCCCCAGCCTTGGGGTCCAGGGGAGACTTCCCGGGATGTCCCGGAGCGAGGGCGGGGGGCGGCTCCTGAGGGGCTCCTGGGCTGTGGGTCCAGGCGGGGGCTGTGGGTCGGACCTGGGAGGTCGCAGGCGGCTGGCTGGGGGTGTTGGTCTGGGACGTTGAATTGCGGTCTCGTGGTGGCCGCTCTGTGTCGGGGGGGATCCCCCAAGTCCTCCTGGGGGCGGGGGAGGGAGTTGGGGCGCGGGGCGGGGGTCACCGTGACTGACATGCGGGCGGCAAACTCGCCAGAGGCACAGTGGCCGCCCCCTCCCCCCTCCGCAGGCGGGTCGGCTCCGGGGGGCGGGGGGGGGGCTTTCCCGGGCGGGGGCTGCTCCTCCGAGGGAGGCTGGGGTCAGCCCTCACTGTCCCGTGTCTGCGCGCCAGGTGGTACGGGGCAGTGCGTGTGCGTGGACGCGTCGGTGCATGTCTGTGTGTGGATGTGCCTGTGTGTGCATGCGTGTGTGGGTGTGTGCATGTGTGTGTGTGGTAAGCTAACCCTTTGTGAGAGTTTTTAGGACAGGGAGCAAAGGTAAAGCCGTGTATGGCTGTTATGTTGTCAGAAAAGCAAATTTCCGTTTGAGGTGTCTCCGTGCCGTGTGTGTGTGTGTGTGTGTGTGTGTGTGTGTGTGTGTGTGTGTTGGGGGCGGGGGGCGGGAGGGTGTTGGGGATCCCTGTCTGAACATCAGGAGAGTGGCCAGGCTTGAACTTGAACTTTGGGGTCAGAGGAGAGGGTGGTTTTACAGTTTGGTTTTCACCTCCCGGCTTCTCTTAAGTTAACGACTTGGAGTAGAATGAAGTGACTTTTACACCAAACCAGACACGTCCCAGGGAGGCCGGGGAGGGGGGGGGGCGGGGAGGGGGAAGGGGTGGTGTGGGGAGGGGGGTGGGTGTGGAGTGGGGAGCCGGGGGAGGGGGGAAGGGTGGCTCACGCTGTCACAGCTGCCGGAGCAGGTTCCAGTCTCTGTCTGGGCTCCAGGGAAGCAGGCTGGGAGGTTGAACTTGAAGCCAATTCCCCCACCCAGCCCCACCCTGATCCCCTCCCCACCCAGCCCCACCCTGGCCCCCTCTCCACCCAGCCCCACCCTGGTCCCCTCCCCACCCAGCCCCTGGCCCCCTCCCCTCCCCACCCAGCCCAGATCCTCCTCCCCTCCCCACTCCACCCAACCCCATCTCCCTCCCCCCCACCAGCCTTTAGCACCCACCAGCAGGAAGGCCCGCCTCCTGGGGAGCGGCTGTGAGTGACAGGCCGGTGCAGGGCGGTGTGTGGAGCAATAGCCTCAGCTGGAGGAGGGGATGAGCTGTTCATCGGGGTGTGGACAGCCCCCTGGACGGTGAGAGGCACGTGGGAGCCCTTGACGTTGGGTGAGTCCCGCGTGGCCTCGCGGGCGGTGCGGTTCTGTGCCCGCGTTTCCTCAGGGTCCCTGACCTCGCCGCTCCGCGCTGTTGGTCTCTTTAAGTGTAGGCAGATTCAGTTCATTGTAGGGCCGTCGCAGTGACCCTGTTTTAGTAAAAAAAAAAGTTTTTATTGGTTTCAGAGAGAGGAAGGGAGAGGGAGAGAGAGACAGAAACATCCACGATGAGAATCATTGACCAGCTGCCTCCCGCACGCCCCCCACTGGGGGTTGAGCCCATAACCCGGCCATGTGCCCTTGACCCGGGAATCCAACCTTGACCTCCTGGTTCATAGGTCGACACTCCACCGGGAGCCACGCCGGCCGGGCTCCTTTTTAAAAGTTGTTGGTGTAAAATTGCACGAAACACCCTCTGCGTGTGTTTCCCGCTCGTCCGCCTGGCCGATACCGTGTTCGCCGCCGCGTCCCCACTTTGGTTTCTGTTTGTGTTTTAAATGGAGCACCAACAAGCATTGCCGCTTCTCTTAAGTGACACATTTTAAAAAGGTCTGCCTGTGCAGCTCCTGTCAAAACAGGTTTGAAACGAAGTGACCGAGCCTCTTAGCAGCTCCGTCGGCCAGAGCATCATCCCCGGACGCCGAGGCTGCGGGTTCGAGCCCCGGTCAGGGCACATGCAGGACTCCCCCAGTGATGCATAACTGGGCGCAGCAACGATCGACGTTGCCCCCCCCCCCCCCCAACAAGAAAGACGCCGTGTACTGATGTCAAAGGGTGCTCCCTGCTCCGGCTCCTGGGGCCGAGCCCAGCGCCTGCCTCCGTGGCCCGGCGGTCTGGGCGTTCGCCGGCACTGAATTGTCTCGGGAACGGACTGGAGCTCACAGGAGACTCGCTGGCAGCGTGCCGTGAGTTGCAGGCGCTTCCGCCCACTCCAGGGGTGGGCTGACTCCTCGGCAGCCGGCCCTGTGGTGGCGGGAGCGGCCTGTTTCGGTTCCCGCTGCGTGCGTGGCCCCGGCCCTTTGAGGCTCCGCGGGGGCCTTGGAGTAGGTGGCCGGGCTGAACAGGAACGGGAGCCGAGGAGCTGGCCTGACGCAGCTGTGCGGCCGCAGGAGTTACCCCACCCTGAGCTCTCACTTCCCTCCTGGGGACGGGGGGACGGAACCTGCACGGGGTGTGTGTGTGTGTGTGTGTGTGTGTGTGTGTGAGATTTATTCTTTATTCTTATTTTTATTTTTTAACAATATATTTTTATTGATCTCAGAGAGGAAGGGAGAGGGAGAGAGAGATAGAAATGTCAGTGATGAGAGAGAATCATGGACCGGCTGCCTCATGCACACCCCCTACTGGGGGGACTGAGGATTGGGGGGACTAAGAATGAGGGTACTAAGGATTGTGGGGGACTGAGGAATGGGGGGACTGAGGATTGGGGGGACTGAGGATTGGGGGACTAAGGATGGGGGACTAAGGATGGGGTATTGAGTATTGGGGGGACTAAGGATGGGGTATTGAGGGTTGGGGGTACTAAGGATGGGGTATTGAGTATTGGAGGGATTAAGGATGGGGTATTGAGGACGGGGGACTGAGAATTGGGGATACTCAGTATTGGGGGGACTGAAGATTGGGGATACTCAGTATTGGGGGGACTGAAGATTGGGGATACTCAGTATTGGGGGGACTGAGGATTGGGGATACTCAGTATTGGGGGGACTGAGGATTGGGGATACTCAGTATTGGGGGGACTGAGGATTGGGGATACTCAGTATTGGGGGGACTGAGGATTGGGGATACTCAGTATTGGGGGGACTGAGGATTGGGGATACTCAGTATTGGGGGGACTGAGGATTGGGGATACTCAGTATTGGGGGGACTGAGGATTGGGGATACTCAGTATTGGGGGGACTGAGGATTGGGGATACTCAGTATTGGGGGGACTGAGATTGGGGATACTCAGTATTGGGGGGACTGAGGATTGGGGATACTCAGTATTGGGGGGACTGAGGATTGGGGATACTCAGTATTGGGGGGACTGAGGATTGGGGATACTCAGTATTGGGGGGACTGAGGATTGGGGATACTCAGTATTGGGGGGACTGAGGATTGGGGATACTCAGTATTGGGGGGACTGAGGATTGGGGATACTCAGTATTGGGGGGACTGAGGATTGGGGATACTCAGTATTGGGGGGACTGAGGATTGGGGATACTCAGTATTGGGGGGACTGAGGATCGGGGATACTCAGTATTGGGGGGACTGAGGATCGGGGATACTCAGTATTGGGGGGACTGAGGATCGGGGATACTCAGTATTGGGGGGACTGAGGATCGGGGATACTCAGTATTGGGGGGACTGAGGATCGGGGTACTCAGTATTGGGGGGACTGAGGATTGGGGGTACTCAGTATTGGGGGGACTGAGGATTGGGGGTACTCAGTATTGGGGGGACTGAGGATTGGGGGTACTCAGTATTGGGGGGACTGAGGATTGGGGATACTCAGTATTGGGGGGACTGAGGATTGGGGATACTCAGTATTGGGGGGACTGAGGATGGCCATGGTGATGCTGTCCTGCCCTGTGTTTTCTGAAGCGTCTGCAGACGGGGCGCTCCTCAGAACTCGGGGAGGTGGCTGACGGCCGTGGCCAACCTCACCCCACGGGGAGCAGAGAGCCTGGGGGGCGCTGGTTAGTGTCCCTCACAAGGGGGGTGCAGCGGGCCCCCTCACGTCCTGTGGGTCCTGAGACTCGAAGCGAAATGTCCTTCAGCAGAACCAGCTTTCCTGTGGCGATGGGATAGAAGGGGGGTCCCCGGGCGTCAGTGGTGATCTGTTGCTGGGATTGGGGAGACGGGGAGAGACCAGGACGTCGGGAAAGTTGGGTTTGCTTGGCGGTTGGTGGTGTGAGATCTGGGGGTTCGTCCCTGTTGAGAGTTCTACTCCATCAGGCCCGTGGGACGGGCGTGGCCAGGGCGGCCTCCCCGTGGAGTCAGGGCCCGAGGGCTTCCTGGACCTGTGAACCCTCATCCTGTCACCTCCCCGCCGTTTCCCGGGACACCGGTGCCTGTGGGGTCTGAGCTGTGAGCACAGACCCGCCGCCTCCAGGTCAGCTCCTGTGGGCGGGGCCCCGGCACGGAGCCCCCTTTCTGGCCCGGCCCTGTGGGTTTAAAACCATTTTTCTTCCTGTAGAGCCCCCGACGTGGCCCCGCGGTGGAGTGTCGACCTAGAACCAGGTCACAGTTCGATCCGGTCAGGGCACAGGCCTGGGTTCGGGCTCCATCCCCAGTGAGGGACATGCATGAGGCAGCCGATCAGTGATTCTCTCTCCCCCTCTCCCTTCCTCTCTCTGAAAAATTTCACCGACAGGAGGCCTCCCCTCTTTGCAGAGTGTTAAGTGCACGTGCTCTCAGCCGTGGGCAGAGTCAGGGTCAGGGTCAGGGTCAGGGTTGGGCTTAGGGTCAGGGTCAGCGTCAGGGTCAGAGTTAGGGTCAGGGTCAGGGTCAGGGTCAGCGTCAGGGTCAGGGTCAGCGTCAGGGTCAGGGTCAGCGTCAGCGTCAGGGTCAGGGTCAGGGTCAGAGTCAGAGTCAGGGTCAGGGTCAGGGTTGGGCTTAGGGTCAGGGTCAGGGTCAGCGTCAGGGTCAGGGTCAGGGTCAGAGTTAGGGTCAGGGTCAGGGTCAGCGTCAGGGTCAGGGTCAGCGTCAGGGTCAGCGTCAGGGTCAGGGTCAGGGTCAGAGTCAGGGTCAGGGTCAGGGTCAGGGTCAGGGTTGGGCTTAGGGTCAGGGTCAGCGTCAGCGTCAGGGTCAGGGTCAGAGTTAGGGTCAGGGTCAGCGTCAGCGTCAGGGTCAGGGTCAGGGTCAGGGTCAGCGTCAGGGTCAGGGTCAGGGTCAGCGTCAGGGTCAGTGTCAGGGTCAGGGTCTGAGTCAGGGTCAGGGTTGGGCTTAGGGTCAGGGTCAGGTTCAGAGTTAGGGTCAGGGTCAGGGTCAGCGTCAGGGTCAGGGTCAGCGTCAGGGTCAGGGTCAGCCTCCCCAGCCCCTGGCACCGCTGCTCGGTGCTCGGCTCCCGGGGGGAGCTGTGTCCGGCCCCTCCTGTAGGTGGGCCTCCCAGCCCAGGCCGCTGAGGCGCCCCCTGTGGTGGCCCCGGGAGCACGCCCCGTCAGGCTGAGTCCTGCCCTCCACGCGTGTCCGTGAGAGCGTGCGCTGCCCCGTCACCTGCCGGGGGACCCGTGGGTGCCCGTGTCCTGGCCCCGGGCCAGGGCTGCAGGCGGGGACCGGGGTGTCTCGGAGACAGGCTTTCGGGTCCTCGGGGTGGGATGCTCAGCGGGTCCTGGGTCCCCGGAAGCTGTGTTCTCTGAGGACCCCCTGCGGGTGTCGGGGATCCTGTGTCCGTTCCCACCGGTGAGGCCCGGCCCTGCCTCCCGCACAGGCCGCGCAGGGCCTGTTCCTCCTGTCCGTCCGGCGGCTCCGGGGCGGAACCAGCCGGGCAGCCTCGCCCTCCGCCCGGGGCGGGGCCTCCGCGCAGACCTCGATCAGGCCACACCGTGTGTGTCGTGACCTGGCCCTTGTTCAGGGCAGAAACGGACACGCGATGATGCAGCAGGAGCAGCGTGCGGACCTGCTCTGCCCGCCTTTGACCCCGCCCCTCTCCCCCCCCCCCCCCCCCCCCCGTCACCCCTGCAGCTGCCGCCCCCGCTTTTTTATATCTTTACTAGAGGCCCGGTGCACGAAATCTGTGCAAGAGTAGGCCTTCCTTCCCCGGCTGCCGGCACCGGCTTCCCTCTGGCACCCGGGACCCGGCTTCCCTCGCAGCCCCGGCTTCGTCCAGAACGTCGTCTGGTCTAATTAGCATATTACGCTTTTTTTTTTTTTGGTATAGGTTGATCTCAGAGAGGAAGGGAGAGGGAGAAAGAGAAACTTCCATGATGAGAGAGAATCATGGACCGGCTGCCTCCTGCACGCCCCACACTGGGGATGGAGCCCGCAACCCGGGCCTGTGCCTCCACCAGGAATCCAACTGTGACCTCCTGGGTCATAGGTTGAGGCTCAACCACTGAGCCACGCCGGACGGGCCACATCTTTCTTTATAGTTGGTGAGAAAAAGGCCTTTCGTCACCACGGCAAGTCGCTGGTGAGTTCTAGAATGAGCTCGAGAGCCCAAAGGCCCCATGAGAACTGGGTTCCTCTGTCCCCCCAGTCCCCCCCCCCCCGTCTCATTTACCTTCTAATCAGAAGCGCCCTCCCCAGCGTTCAGCCGTTCCCCCCCCGCACCCCTCATTCAGCCGTTCCCCCCGCACCCTACACCCCTCGTTCAGCCGTTCCCCCCCCGCACCCCTCATTCAGCCGTTCCCCCCCCGCACCCCTCATTCAGCCGTTCCCCCCCCCGCACCCCTCGTTCAGCCGTTCCCCCGCCCCCGCACCCCTCATTCAGCCGTCCCCCCGCACCCTGCACCCCTCGTGGCCGGAACCAGATCAGACTGCTGTCCAGGCCCCTCCGTCCGGGTGCTGGTCGGGTTTTGGTTCTGGACAGAGGGAGCCGTTCGTGCCGTGTGTCACCGAGCCGTGGCCGAGCCAGCGGGGTCCGGGCCTTTCAGAGCCCCCGCCTGCGATGCTGGGCGCTGGGCCCCGTCACCGTTTAGAGGGGCGTGTGGCAGGGTCCGCGACGCTAGCTCCGGCGCTTGGAACAGCGACAGTAACGCACGCTGGTCCCTGTCCGTCCAGGGCCCTCAGCCCCGGCGCCGAGTAGGGCCTCACGCGAGGGGGGGGGGGGGGGGCGCGAGGCTTTCATCGCCGCTGCGGGCGCGTGGGGGGCCGGCGCGGGCCCCCCACGAACGCACTTCACGTTTCACAGACGCCTTTCACCTCGCACCTTCAATACCTGTGGGGTGCACACCCGCAGGGGGCGTCCCGGGATGGGGGACTCCTCGCTCGTCGGGCTCCCCATTTCCGAGCCGGCTTTCCCTCGCGTCCCCGGGGCGTGGGGTGCACGGCAGGTCGGGGGGCGCCTGGCGTGGACCGAGGCTGTGAGGCTGTTGTTCCCTTGGCGTGTTTGGGTTGATGGCCCGAGAGGGAGGGCGTTTCTCTTTGAATCTCAGCCGCCGGCCCAGGTGGCGCTGGTGCGGCTCACAGGGCCTGGGCGTCCCTCCCCTCTCACGCCAGGAAGTCGGGTGAGTTGGGTCGGTACAAAGACAGGAGGGAGCCTGCCTGCTCCGGGGAAGCTGTTGGAGTCCATTCCTGTGAGGAGAGCGGCTTTGAGAAGCAAGCAGCCCGGCCGGGTGGCTCAGGGGCTGAGCGTCAACCTAGGAACCGGGAGGTCACGGTTTGATTCCCGGTCAGGGCACAGGCCCGGGTTGCGGGCTCCATCCCCAGGGTGGGGCGTGCAGGAGGCAGCCGATCGATCCGTGACTCTCTCTCATTGTTGGTGTTCCTCTCTCTCCCTCTCCCTTCCGCTCTGAAATCAGTAAAAATATATTAAAAAAAGAAAAGAAAAGCTGGAACCGAAGGACCATCCAGGTGAGGAAACGTCCGGCCACGTGGTTACCCGTGGAGAAGTCCACGCTCCCTGTGGGAGGGGCCTCGGACCTGCTCCCTCTGCGAGCGATCGGCGTGGCTGGGGGGCAGCACAGCGAGGGGCGTTGGGGGCGCCGAGGGGCTGTGGCGACAGGCCGGCCTCCTGGTGTGAGACACACCGGCGGTTTCACCGGTGGTTTCAAAGGCGTCGGTGCCTGGGTTTTCGGTGGAGACTCAGCTCTCATTTCGCACGGACCCGGTGCCAGGGCCGAGCACGGCGAGTTGGCGACGTCAGCTCTTGCCTTACTGAGATGTGCCCGTGGAATGGACTGCAGCCCGGGGAGGGCTGGGCATCCGGGTCTCTGAATGCCCCTCCCGTGGCACCTCCCGCCCACGGCTGTCTGTTCCTCTTATCTCTGTGACTCGGGGCGGGAAAGCGGGATCTGTTCTTCCCGGTGCCGCCTGGCGTGGGGGCTGCAGGCGCTCTCCCCCCACTCCCTCCGGTGCGGTCCGTGTTTATGGTGGTGGAGCTACAGGGGAGATCATCTCTTTTTAAAAAAATGTTTTTTTATTGGTTTCAGAGAGGAAGGGAGAGGGATAGAGAAACATCAGTGATGAGAGAGAGTCATCGATCGGCTGCCTCCTGCACCCCCCCACGGGATGGAGCCCACAACCCGGGCCTGTGCCCTGACCGGGACTCGAACCCTGACCTCCTGGTTCATAGGTCGACGCTCCACCACTGAGCCACGCCGGCTGGGCGACAGCTCGGAATATTTAAACGAGCAGAAGATGGCAGTGACCACGCCCTCGCCGGCCTCCCCGGGGCCAGGCCGGCATCCAGGTCTCCTCCCTCCGGACTTGGCTTTGAAGGGTGTCGGGAGTTGATGTTTCCCCGTTATTTCCCCCGTCTGGGTTCTCAGGTGCCGGCTGCCGGCAGTTCTTCTGCTTTCAAAGTCCCTCGTGAAATAGGCAATGTCCCGGGAGCGCCGAGATCGGCTGGGAGGCCGGGCAGACTCGCCCCATTGGGGGGCGGGGGGGGGGGGGCGCAGCCCGCCGAGCCCACTGTGTCCCCGCCGCCCCCTCCTGCGCATCCCGACACCCGCCCCCTGAGGTCGCCGCCCCCCCCAACTCTGCCGAGGAGGCTCTGGGAGGTCGGAGGGCGCGCCCACCATGGGGGGGACATCGGTGTGGCGGGAGCCGTCCTGGGAGCCTGGGCTGTGCACCCCACGCGCTTCCTGTCCCCCTTGCCTCGGGCCCTGACCCGGCCATCGCGCCCCCAGCCCCGAGTTTGTAGGTGCCCATAGTTTTCTGGACAAACTGTCTTTGGAAGGACACGGTGGGCAGATGGCGCTGCCTTATGTGTGTGATAAAGTAAATGTAACGTGACATGTGCCCTCTTAGACGCTTCCAGCCCAATACAATGGATTCAGTGCATCCACGATGTTACGCAACCGTCGCCACTGACTATTTCTAGAACTTTTTCATCATCCGAACAGAAGCTCTGGGCTCCTTAAGCAATAACGCCCCCCCCCCCCACCTGCCCACAGAGCTGCCTGCTGAGGGCGGGCACGCCCTCTCGGGGGATGTGGGTCGTGGACACGCCTCCTGCGGTGGCTCGTGCCACCCGCCAGTGTCCGGCCGCAGCGCGTCGGAAGCTCATTCCTCTGACGGGACCGTGCTCCGCGGTCTCCCCGGAGAGGAAGGGGGAGGGGGGGGAGAGAAACGTCCATGATGAGAGAGAATCATCGGTCGGCTGCCTCCTGCACGCCCCGCACTGGGGATGGAGCCCACAACCAGGCATGGGCCCTGACCTGACCGGGATTCGAACCCTGACCTCCTGGTTCAGAGGTCGATGCTCCCCCACGGAGCCACACGGGCCGGGCTCTTGGAAGGTTTTGTTTGGCTGTTGAATGGGGAGCACGTGCCGAAGAAGCTGTGCTCTTGCTGGAGGGCTGGGCTCCGTCCGGCAGCTCCCTTTGGGGCGGAGTCTCGGCGGGTGGGCTCCTCACCGGGACAGGACGGGAGCGGGAAGGCCCGGGGCCCCTGGGAGCCGGAATGGGACGTCCCGCCCCCAGGCCGCCGGCCGCTCTAGAAGGGACGAGTGAGTGCCGGTTTGCAGGTTTGCACGTTGCGCCCTGCGGCCGCTCTGTTTGTGACCTGAGTTCGGGCCTTGGTTGGGTGAGCGCCTCCCGACCCGTTGGTTCCTTACCCGCCGCGGAAGCGCTCGGGGCTGTGGCAGGCGTGGGACCCTCCGAGGTGAGCCCGTTGACGTGTAAAACTCCGTGGCTCCCACTCGTCTGGGAGCCAGAACAGCCTTGGCTGCGTTCTCGTGGGACTACACGTGCCGGGCACAGTTTTGTCTCCAGTTCCGGAAGGTTCCAAGCCCGCGGCCGTTCCCGGATCTGTGCCGAGACCCTTCGGAGCAGGTGGGTTCCAGGTAGCCAGTGGGTGTGACCTCTGCCCTTGACGAGCTCGAACCTTTTCCCCGGAGCAGGAAGGGCTCCGTGTGAAAGCTGGTGGTGGCCTCTGGCCGGAGGGAGGGAGACCCTCGGGGTTTACGAAGTCGCGGTGGTTCGGGGCCGGCGTGTGGACGCGGCGTCACGGGTCAGAACAGGAGGGGAAGCAGGCCGCCGTCTGTGTGTCTGTCCACCGGGTTGGAGCGAGGACCACGGCCCCGCGTGAGAAGACCCGGCTGTCTCGCTGTGTGGCGTCGAGGGCGGGGAGCAGCTTAGCGGGAGCCACGTTTTCTTTTCACGGCACGTCCGGACGCTGTGGGCTCTGTTTCTTCCTCATAAGAAGGTTCCAGGGTCCGTTGTTCCCACTCACGTTTTTACGTCGTAACGTCCTACCCTGAGCCAGCCCTCACCCAGCCGCTCTCAGGAGGTCAGCTTACACCCCACCCACCCGGGGTCCCCTGCTTTTCCCTCACGGTCAGCCTCTCCCCCGAGCCGAGGGTCGGTGTGACCGGCCACCACTCGCTCACCGCAGACAGGAGACATGATGGTCCCGGGCTCAGTTTCCTCATCTGTGAAATGGGCCTGCTGAGGACAGTGTCCTCCCCCAGACGGGTGGGAAGATGAAATGAGCTTCCATGTGTGGCATGCGTAGCCCCGTCCTCAGGAAACGGCCGTCCGTGATCTTGGCCGTGGAGGAACGGTTCGCAATCAGATTCCCGACTTCCTGTAGCGATTCTCGACTTCCTGTAGCGTTTCTCAGAATCGGTCCGCCTGCTGCTCTCAGCACGCGACGAGGCGGAGCCGGGCCCTGGTTCTGAAAGCACCTGCTTCATGCCGTCTCTGATTTGGCGCATGCAGCTCGGTGGTTTGTTCCTGCACACCGCAAGTGACACGAACAGAGCCGTGCGTGTCCCGCCTCTGTCCCGTGAGCCACGTTCTGCTCGCCTGCCGTGCTGGTGGTCTGGGACCAGGGGTGTGTCCGCGAAGACTCGGTGCCACTGACCTCCGTGGCTGGGTCTGTCATTCAAGTTCACGGGTTTAAAGCATGTACTCGGTGAGGGAAGACATTCCTGGTGTTCCCCAGAATCGCTCCTTGTATGTAACGTGTCCACGTGTAAGAATAGCTTCTGGAACCGGCAGGATTATCAGACCTCTTCAGAGCAGACGTCGCCCGACTTCTCCCCCAGCTCTGAGTGTGCACACACCCGTTTCCCGGGAGTCCGCCCCCGATGGCTGGTGACGGGCAGGGCGGTGATGGGCCGCGGGCAGCCTGTCCCGCTGGCACTCGGGCTGGCGTCGCTCAGGCCCAGCTCATGATCTGCTCAGATTCCTCCGGAGATGAGTGGGCATCCCTCAGGGGCTCCCCCGGTGCCAAGTTCCCACAGGAGCTGACAGACGCCCATCACCCGTCAGACCGGCACGGCAGGCGCGCACAAGCCCCAACAGGACCCGCGGCCGGGCCTGCTGTTCGCTCCGCGGAGCCTGGGCCGGGTCGCAGGGCATCGCGCTCGGGGGCGGCGTGGGCGCGTCAGGTGTGCGCCTGGGACACCGGCCCTTTCCCCCATCGGGCCAGGCGTGGGGAAGGCGTGGGGAAGGCGTGGGGAAGGCGTGGGAAGGCGTGGCTTTGACCGGTTCCCAGAGGCGGATCCCAGGTCTTTCTGAGACTCTGAGTGGCATCTTGCAAACTCCTCTTTTGTTTGTTTTGTTAATCTTCACCCCAGCGTATTTCCCACTGATTTTTAGAGAGAGAGGAAGGGAGGGAGAGAGAGAGAAACATCAGTGATGAGAGAGAACCACGGACCGGCTGCCTCCTGCACGCCCCACACTGGGGATGGAGCCCGCAACCCGGGCCTGTGCCCTGACCGGGAATCGAACTGTGACCTCCTGGTTCATAGGCCGACGCTCAGCCCCTGAGCCACCGGCCGGGCGGCACAGCCTTCCTGAGCCACTCGCCGCCATTCCGTAAAGGTGTGCGGACGCCCCGTGTTAAGAGCAGCGGGCGGCAGCCGTGTGGGGAGGTCTGGTTCGCGGTGGCTGATGTTCCTAATTAGTGGAGAGACTGCGGTGAGATCCGCGCAGCGGATGCCAAGTCTAACTTGTTGCTGCACGAAGTCGCCTGCACAGCCTGCGTCTCCCCCGCTCCCGCCGCCTCCACGCGTTCGTCATCGAGAGGAGCACACTCGTTCCTTTCCCTGGCTCCCTTGGACCCCGGCTTGTCCGGGGGGTCGGGGCGGCGGGGGGCTGTTGACCACTGTCCGTCAGCGATCACACGGGAACCCTGGGCAGGGCCTGGCGTGATCCGTGAGCCACCCTCGCGGTGAGTCCGAGGCTGCGAGCTGGCGACGCGGGGTGAGTCTCTGGGCTGTGCCTCCCGGGGGCGGGAGGGTCCCGGTGAGGAAGACGGGACGTGGAGGGGGCGGCCCGGCGAGGAGGGTGCTGTGGTGGCCTCGGTGCTGGGCTGCCGGTTAAGGACACACCCAGTCCTTGGCTCTTTCTTCTGCGGGAGACGCTCTGTGGTCAGAGAAGGAGCGCATTGGTGGGGTGACCTCCCACAGCGGTGACCCCAGGACGCACGCTGTCCCGCCAGCAAGGCTGTCGGAAGGGATTCCACGGAGTCAGCTTTCGTGATGAGGCAGTTTGGGCAGCCCTGGCCGGTGGCTCAGTGGTTACCGCGCCCACCTGAGCACCTAAGGGTTTCGGGTTCGATTCCTGGTCAAGGTCAGGCGTACCTGGGCTGGTGCGATCCCTCGTTGGGGCTCGTGCGGGAGAGGACCAATCGATGTGTCTCTCTCACGTCGATGTTTCACCTCCCCCTCTCTTGCTCTCTCTCCCCCGCCCTCCCTCCCTTCCACTTTCTCTTAAAAAAAAAAAAATCAATGGAAAAAAAGCCCCCGGGTGAGGATGAGCAGGAAGAGAGAGAAGTGTGTGCCACGCCGGCCCGCGTCTTCGCTGCCCGCGGCGGAGCCCGCTGTGACCGGGGACGGGTCATCCTCACGGGAGTGAGTGGGTGTGGGAGCGAGACCCGTGCCCCTGGCCGGTGCCGTGACGGGGAGACGGTCTGTCGTGTGTCCGAGTCCTGTCGGGTTTTGACGCCCCGCAATGGGGTGTGACTGTGAGCACCCCTCTTTCTCGTCGCGGTACAACACGCACAGCGTAAACCTGACCCTTTTGCCGCGTGCTTTCCAGTCGCACTAAGTCCGTTGACGTCGTGTTGCAACCATCTCCACCATCCGTTTCCAGAAATGTTTCATCTTCCCAAACGGAAACGCTGTGCCCGGGAGACTCTGCTCGCCCGCCCCTCCCCTGGGGCCCGGCACCCACCCCTGCTTCCTTCCGTGGCCTGTTCCCTGTGGACCCGGCAAGAGTTGCCCTTTTCTTTTCTTTTTAATCCTCCCCCGAGGATGTTTTCCATTGATTTTAGGGAGAGTGGAAGAGAGGGAGAGACAGAGAAACACCGATGTGAGAGAAACACACTGATTGGTTGCCTCCTGCACGCGCCCTGACCAGGGCCCGGGCCGGGGAGGAGCCTGCAACCAAGTACGTGCCCTTGACCAGAATCGAACCCGGGACCCTTCGGTCTGCAGGCCGATGCTCTATCCACTGAGCCACACCGGCTAGGGCAATAGTTGCCCTTTTTTGACGGGCTTATTTCACTTAGCATCAAACATTCATGTATATCCTCTATTTTCTTTCTTTTAAAAAAAATTTTTTTATTGATTTTTTACAGAGAGGAAGGGAGAGGGATAGAGAGTTAGAAACATCGATGAGAGAAAAACACCAATCTGCTCCCTCCTGCACTCCCCCCCCCCCCACTGGGGATGTGCCCGCAACCAAGGTACATGCCCTTGACCGGAATCGAACCTGGGACCCTTTAGTCCGCAGGCTGACGCTCTGTCCACTGAGCCAAACCAGTTAGGGCTCCTCTATTTTCTTAAAAAAACACACAACACAGTATCTTTTTATTGATTTCAGAGAGGAAGGGAGATGGAGAGAAAGAAACATCAGTGATGAGAGAGAATCATGGATCGGCTGCCTCCTGCACGCCCCCACACTGAGGATCGAGCCCGCAACCTGGGCCTGTGCCCTGACCGGGAATCGAACCCTGACCTCCTGGTTCTTAGGTCGACGCCCAACCACGGAGCCACGCGGCCGGGTGCTGTCCTCTGTGTTAGACGTGCAGTTTTTACTTTATTTGTTTTCTTAGTTCCCTTGCCCCTGGTGGTGGTGTTGGGACACGCGCCCCCGGGTGCTCCTGGGTGCCCCGTCCCGGCCGCCGGGCCCTCGATCCGGGGGAGGGTGTGCGAGGGGTGCCGGGCCCTCGATCCGGGGGAGGGTGTGCGAGGGGTGCCGGGCCCTGGATCCGGGGGAGGGTGTGCGAAGGGTGCTGGGCCCTGGATCCGGGGGAGGGTGTGCGAGGGGTGCCGGGCCCTGGATCCGGGGGAGGGTGTGCGAAGGGTGCTGGGCCCTGGATCCGGGGGAGGGTGTGCGAAGGGTGCCGGGCCCTCGATCCGGGGGTGTGCGAAGGGTGCCGGGCCCTGGATCCGGGGGAGGGTGTGCGAGGGGTGCCGGGCCCTGGATCCGGGGGAGGGTGTGCGAGGGGAGCGCCTTCAAGCAGAGCTGGTCACGAAGGCTCTCCAGCCTCCACCAGCGCGGAAGGGACCCTCCGTCCCTGACGAGGAGGCGGGTTTGTTTCTTCCTAGTTAATCCGCCTGGACAGTGCGAGGGCCCACCCTGCGGAGTGTCTTCTCATCCTGGGGGGGATCTGTGCACAGGAAGCGTTTTTGGAGTTTTGTTTCCCCATTTTACTGTCTGAAAACGGAGACTCGATGTGGGGACGTCCTCCGTGACCATCAGGATGGAAAGCATCTATTTCTAAGTTAATAGCGTAGCCCGGCCGCGTGGCTCCGTGGTTGAGCGTCGACCTATGAACCAGGAGGCCAGGGTTCGATTCCCCGTCAGGGCACAGGCCCGGGTTGTGGGCTCGATCCCCAGTGGGGGGCGGGCAGGAGGCAGCCGGTCCATGATTCTCATCATGGATGTTTCTCTCTCTCTCCCTTTCCCTTCCTCTCTGAAATCAATAAAAATATTTTAAAAATAAATAAATAAGGAATCACTCCTCAATCCAGGGGTGACAATTAAAGTTAAAAAAACAACCACCCACATAAACAGCCTAAAGCAAGCGTGTCAAACTCCAAGGCTCACAGGAGCCAGATAAACAAGGTGGAAGTTTACGTGGGCCGCCAGCAGACAACAGCTTCGGTTGTCATGGAAACGTCGGTTTATTCCGATAGAGACACGCTGAATACAAAGGGCTGAAACAAACGAGTCATCGTTCACATAAAACACGAGAACACTTAAATAAAAGTTAATGTTTTTTCTTGAACATTAGCTTACCAGACACTGAATAACTGTACAAATGAATAAGCGTAACGCAAATAAACCCCTTTTTCTTGTTCTCTGAAAGCGAAATATTTCCTGTTGCGCACGCCAGACAAGTCAGTCCAAGACCAATGGCGTGGCCATCGGCTGCTAGAACGTTCTCTGCTGGTATTCGTGGGGAGACATGGTGCGCCTGCGCGTAAGGCGTGTGGGGGAGACGAATGCAACACGGTTATGGTAACCAGTCATTAGCGAACGTTGTAGTTCGTTATTAATAATTACGTACAACAGGATGTTGTAAAAATTAAGTTACGAGAGTTTTGTTAAAACGGTTCTTCCGTGCCGTTACGTTGGCTGGCCGCAAGAGTACCTGTCGTGGGCGCGTGCAGCCCGCGGGCCGCGAGGCTGACGTGCTCGGCCTGACGCCGGCAGGGGCCGGGCTGGTGTGTGTAAGGGGCCTTCGGAGTGTGTCTGGGATGGGCGCTCTCCTCCAGCTCCGGATCCTGTGCGAACGTCCTTGCCCGTGACCCCCCGCCAGGCGCCCCCACGTGGAGAGGGCCGTCCCCGGGGTCAGCGCGTTTGCTCAGAGGTTCGACCTGCTCACGCTCCTCCCGAGGAAGAGCACGAATTCGGCTTCAAACCGGATCCTGTGGTGTCCGTTTCCAAACCTGAATCTAGTCTCACCTTCGCCCGCCCACCCGTCTCGGCGGGAAGAATCTCCTTCACTCCTCCTGGCGCCGAGCTCACTGTGGGTGCCGGGTCCCGGGCCTCACACTCACACTGTAAAAATAAAAGCCTTTTTACTGTCTCCGAGGGGAGGGGAGAGGGAGAGAGAGAAACCTCAGTGATGAGAGAGAATCACTGATCGGCTGCCTCCTGCACGCCCCCCACTGGGGATCAGCCCGCAGCCCAGGCAGGTGGGGCCGCAGGAATCGAACCCGGGACCCTCGGTCCCCAGGCGACGCCCTGTCCACGGAGCCACCCCGGCTGGGGCTGAAGGAATTCTGTGAGACCTTACCTACCGTCCTGGGAACCCGAGCGGAGCCGGGCAGATGGCAGCCTGTTCCCGGGCGTGGGGGTCGGAGCCGGGAAACCAGGGAACAGGTGGTGGAGCCGGCACCCCGGCGGCGCTGCCCCACGCCCGGCCTGTGAGCGAGGCGGCCGGCCGGCAGCGGTTATTTCCATCCTGGCACTCGCTGGGCGGAGCCCACACGCCGGGCCAGCCCTTCCACCTCTCGGATCCGCTTTGAATGGAGAACCCGGCAAAACAACCCTCCCACGCAGGCCGCTGCGCCCTGTCCCTGCGTTCCCGTGCCCCTCGCACCCGTGCCTGTGCCGCCCGCACCCCCTGCGCTCATGCCCTCTGTGCCTGTGTGCCCCTCACTCGTGCACCCCTGTGCCCGTGGCCATATGCCCGTGCCTCCTGCACCCGTGCCCCCCACGCCTGTGCCGCCTGCACCCATGCCCCTGTGCCTGTGCCCACCCGCACGCTCCCGGGAAGCCCAGTGGTTTGGGGACCCTTCCTTCATTCACAAGGCGCTGGGTTTCACTGGGGGAGAATCTGAAACCACAGAGAAGGGAAGTGACCTGCCCAAGCTAATGATGACCCTTGCTCAGGGAGGAATACGCACCCCGCCCGTGCACGTGTGTGCGTGTGTGGGTGACTGTGTGTGTGTACACACGTGCACACGTTCTTTGGTTCAGCGCGGGATAATTCACGCTCCCCCCTCCGTGAAGCAGAAGTCGCCCCGAGCCCACTCCTCCGCCTGCTTCCTCTCTTGGGGGGGGGGGCGGGGTTCAGGGACGGGCACCTGAGGGGCGGGAAGGGCTGTGGTGACTCCTGAGCTCCCGGGGCTTTGGTTCCAGGTTAACGTGTCGCCCCAGCTCGCGGGGGGGCTCGCCGCCCTGCGTGACGCTCAGCAGGAGCAGGGGGAGGAGGCGGACAGTGGAGCTTTCAGCCCAGCTGCACGGGAGCCGAGGGCTCACGCCCCCCTCCCCCCCCTGTGCCGCCCCCGCCGCCGCCCGCTGTGTGCTGAAGCCTGGGCTCTGGGCTGGGCCGGGAGAGGGTGGTGATTTCAGATCCAAGGCGGGGGCAGACGCGTAGCCTCAGGGACGCTGAAGTGCCCAGGACTCCCCCATTCGCGCGTGTGCGGCGGGGGGGTGGGGGTTCTGGGAGGGGGCTGGTGTGTTTGTGCTTTACAGTCGGCAGATACGTTTTGTACTGTTTTCTGTTTTATTATTGATTGCAGAGAAGAAGGGAGAGGGAGACGGAGAAACATCAGTGATGAGAGAGTCATTGATTAGCTGCCTTCTCTATGTCCCCTACTGGGGGGAGGGGGGCGAGGATTAACCCTGCAACTCAGGCCTGTGCCCTGACCGGGAATCAAACCGTGACCTCCTGGTCGATGCCCAACCCCTGAGCCACGCTGGCCGGCTGTGCTGTGGTCCACGTGGGAGTGAGAGCCACAGCGCCCGCTGACCTGGGCGACCAGGGCCACCGCTGGCCTAGCAATACCTGCAAGGGTGACATCGGGGACGCCGGCCACTGTCCCCCGTGACCCTGTGTCTCCCAGGACCCCCACGTCAGCCTCCTTCCTGAGCTCAAACCGGCGGCCGGGGGCTGCTCGAACCCAGGCACCTGCCTGCGGGTGCGCTGCTGGGGGTCCCGTGGGGACGCTGTCGCTCCGTTCCTTCGGGGATGTTGGCGCCGTGACGGGAGAGAGCGTCTGGGCGCGTGCGGTGGTGCGTGGGCCCGCTGCCCAGCTGAGAAACGCGCGTTCAGGCGGGGCAGTGAGAGGCGCGTTAGCGGGGTCAGGGTGTCAGTCGGAGGCAGGAGGACGCAGACTGGCCTGTGGTGTGGCTGGGCCTCCTCCACCCTGAGCCTGCGAGGGAGGCAGGCCTCCCGGGAGGAGGGGACTCACCTCCCGCCGCCTTGGACTCCAGTCGCAGCTTCCACTCTCGCCTGGGGGCAGAGGGTGTCCAGCCAGTTCCCCGCAGAGCGGCAGAGCGTGGACTTCTTAGCCCCTTCAGTCACCTGAGGCAATTCCTTAAATTACCCATCCACCCATCCACCCACCCATCCCTCACCCATCCATCCTCACCCACCCATCCTCACCTATACATCCACCCACCCATCCCTCACCTATTCATCCACCCACCCACCCACCCATCCATCCATCCACCCATCCATCCACCCACCCACCCATTCTCACCTATTCATCCATCCATCCATCCATCCACCCACCCACCCATCCATCCACCCACCCACCCATCCATCCATCCATCCACCCACCCCTCACCTATTCATCCACCCACCCACCCACCCATCCATCCATCCACCCATCCATCCACCCACCCACCCATTCTCACCTATTCATCCATCCATCCACCCACCCATCCATCCACCCACCCACCCATCCATCCATCCACCCACCCACCCATCCATCCACCCACCCACCCATCCATCCACCCACCCATCCTCACCCATCCATCCATCCATCCATCCATCCACTCATCCATCTACGCACCCATTCCTCACCTATTCATCTATCCATGCATCCATCCATCCATCCACCCCCACACCCATCCACTTCCTGTTGGTTCTATTTCTCTGGAGAACCCTGATGCAGGGGGCACGTGCCAAGAGCATTACGCTAAAAACAAAAAGCCAGGGTCCCTTCTCTCCTGGAACTCAGGACCCTCCCGGAGAGAAGATGGACTGAGACAGGTTCTCAGATAAGTGACGATGGCACTCAGAGGGCAAAGTGGTGAAGAAGACCTTGGAAGAGCAGAGGTTTTCAGAGCTTCCCAATAAAACTGTCATAAAAAGAGAATTCACTTCTGACCACTCCCACGTGCCATCTTAAGGGGGGGGGGGGGCGGGGAATGTGGGCATTTCATCCTAGAAAAGAACACGTTAACTTTTATTCCAGCATCACTGCGTCCCAGCTTCCCGCTCTCCCTAAACCCCCTGAATGCCGAGTGACCGGATTCTTCAGGAAGACGCTCCTGGCTCCCTGGGGCCGCTGCTGGGCCACAGGGGCCGACCCGTCAGCCAGCCGGGCGGGATGGCCGGGCGGCATCTCGAAGGCGCTGTGTGCGCTCGCCGGTGCGGTAGCCTGGCTGGCAGGGTGTGTGCCTGGAGAGGTTGGGCAGCAGAGGGATGCCGGCTGTGGGGGTCAGAGGCGAGGAGACCTGGTCAGAATGGACAGGATCGATGGAGAAGATGCTTCGGGATCTGGAAGAAGGAGAGAGGAAGGAGAAGACGGAGGGAAAGGAATTCACACGCGTGAAGCTGAAACGAACACCCAGGAGCGTTTCCGCAAGCGCTGCCTCCCTCCCTCCGTCCCGCACACGCCCGCCGGGAGGTCACCTGGTGTGCAGACGGAGAGGGGTCCGCAGGGACCTCCGAGCGGCTCCGGCCACAGGGACGTGCCGTGCTCCCCTGGGAGGAGTCCCCGTGCGGGGCCCGAGACCCTAAAAGGAGCGTCCCACTTGGCCCGGCCGGGTGGCTCAGTGGTTGAGTGTCGACCTGTGACCCAGGAGGTCAGGGTTCGATTCCCGGTCAGGGCACAGGCTCAGGTTGCGGGCTCGATCCCCGCTGTGGGGCGTGCAGGAGGCAGCTGATCCATGATTCTCTCTCCTCATTGATGTCTCTCTCCCTCTTCCTCCTGAAATCAGTAAAAATATATCAAAACAAACCAGGTGTGCCCACTGCGAGCTGTGCAGACCGGGAGGGGGAGGGGGAGGGGGAGGGGGAGGGGAAGGGGGAGGGGGAGGGGGAGGGGGGAGGGGTTTGGCTGAAGGTGGAGGTGTAGGTGAGGGGTGGGAGGTGAGGGGTGGGAGGAAGGGAGCCGATTCCTTAGAGAGAAAGGTCCGAGCTGGGGGAGGGCTGGCAGAACCTGCAGATGGAGGGAGGGGCGTGGGGGGCGGGGGAGAGGTGCTGCGTCCAGGGGAGGGGGGAGCAGCTGGCCGGTGCAGCGGGAGGCGCGGCTGCGTGAGCCTGGAGCGAGCACCCCGCCGTCTGCGTGGCTCTGGGCTGGAGCGTCCCGGGAGCCGGCTTCTCCCCGGAGAGGAGCCCTCCTTCCCGCCGCGGGGCTGGCGTCCGGTTGGGAGAAGCTGTTGTGTGGCTCCTCCCTCCGTGCTTCCTGACTGGGGTCTCCGGGCCCCTGTGCTGGGGTCTGAGGTCCGCCCTGCTGGCTCGGGGCCTCCTGCCAATCCTGGTACTGGGGGGGGGGGGGTGGGGCGGGGGTCGCACCAACCAGTCCTCCTGCTCCCGGCTCTTCTTCTGCTCATGGTGGCCTGTCCCCAGCTGCCGGCAGACCCTGGTCAGAGGCCCCAGAGAGCCCGGCCCCCAGCTCCAGCCCAGCCCCTGCTCCTGAGCGGTGGGGTCCCCTGAGTAATGGGGTCCCCTGAGCGGTGGGGTCCCCTGAGTGCTGTGCGGCGGCTGCGTAGCAAGGCTGGGGGTGGGCACAGTGAAACGCCGTTGGGGGAGTCTGAGGACCTGGTGGGTGAGTGGGCTCACAGCACAGACAGCACAGGTTTTGGGCAGGGGGACCTGTGAGCAGACGTGGGGGCACGCCTGAGCGGGCAGGGGGACCTGTGAGCAGATGTGGGGGCACGCCTGTGCGGGCAGGGGGACCTGTGAGCTCTGAGCGGGCGCAGTGCCCGCGGGCTCACGTGTGGTCTCCCGGAGGCGACGTGCAGCGAGCGCCAAGCCTTCTGAGCGCGTTGCTGCCGCTCGAGGGACAGATCGCCTCGCGGTCCGTGTCCCGGTCTCTGCGCGGAACCCGGGCTCCGGGGCGGCTTCTGTCGAAGAGGCCGGCTGCCCTCCGCTGACCCGGCCAGGGAGGGGCCGCGCTGGGTGGTCCTCTCCTGCTGGACCGAGTCCGTCCTCACGCCCGGGCTCCCTCCCCGACTCGCTGTCCGGGCCGATGGGCGCCAGTTGTCATCCAGCCAGAAAGATCGCCGGGTTTGTTTGTTTATTCCTACATTTTATTGATTTCAGAGAGGCAGGGAGAGGGAGAGGGAAACATCACGTGAGAGAGCGATGTTCCCCCAGAGAGTCCCACGTCTTACACACGCCTTCCGCCCGCACCGGTGCCAGGAGCCGCCAGGGAGGAGCCGCGGGCCCCGGGGCCGCGATGCTGGACGGACCTTCGGGCTCGGGTCCGGCGCCCAGCCCCGTGGCGTCTCCCCAGCTGCAGGCCGCGGTGTCCCGCCTCGTGGCGGGCGTGGCTGCCCACCGGCTCCTGCGGCTCTGGCCTCACCCAGGCTGCTCCCGCTCCGCGTGGGACGGCGGCTCGGGCCTGGGAACGCAGCCGCCCGGTCACCATGTCTCCTGCGTCCTCGTGAGGAGCAGGGCCCCGCGGCCTCCGGGCTGTGCTTGGCTGGGGTGTCCCTCCTGGCTCGGCGGGGACGGCAGGCGAGCGGACCGGCAGGCTGCGGGGCGGAGACCGCGGTGGAGACGGGGCTGTGGTTCCCGCGTGGGTCTCGGGCGGCCCCGCGGGGAGGTCCTGGCGGCAGCGGCTGTGAGTCCGAGGGTCCCTCGCGCACGGCGCCCTCCTCTGGGCTGTACTGGGTTGGGGGGCTTTAGCACGAGGCTCCCGTGTCCACCTGGTCTCCAGGCGGATCCCGAGGCGGGGGGGGGGGGAGGTGGGGGAGGCGGGGAGACGGGGCGGGGGGGGGGGAGACGGGGGGGGGGGGGAGGCGGGCGAGTCACAGCCGAGCTCCCCAGTGGAGACGGCTGAGCGGCCCGCCCGCCCGCCCGCTCCCCCTCTGCCCGGCCTGTGTCTTCGGGGCCTGGGGACGGGACGGAGCACGTCCCCGCCTGTGCTCGCCCGGCTCCTCGCTGACCTTGCCCGCGGGGACACCTGTCCTCGGGACTCCTGTCGGGGTGAGCCCCTGCGGGGAACGGAGAGGACGGAGCTCGCATTGGGGTCACCGGCCTCGGCTGCCCTCTCGCTGGGGTTCGATGTCCCTGCTCCCCGTGACCTGGGCCTGCTTGTCTGACGGATGGGGCTCCACGTGGAGAAGTCGGGAGCCGCCGGGGCTGGCCCGTCACAGTCACTCTTGGAAGGTGGGGGGGCTCTCAGGTGCTCGGGGTCCGTGCTGCGGAGGGTGTTGAGAAAACGGGGACTCGAGGTCGCTCTGGAAAAGCTGCTGAAGCCACTCAGCGAGCGGGGGCCCCGTGGAGCCTGGGAGGCCCGGCCGGGCGGTGCAGGGGTTCGTGCCGCTGCTGCCAGCGCTGGGACCGGCGGGGTGTGGCGGGCGGTACGCCTGGGCCGGGTGTACTCTGGCGGGTGTGGCGGGTGGTATGCCTGGGCTGCTGCCAGCGGCCAAGGGCAGTCCCGAGGCCGTGAGCACAGAGGTCCGGGGAGCCGCTGAGCGTGTGGCTGAGGAATCGAGGGGAACACCCGCGTGTCCGGCCGAAGCCTGTACCTGCCGCGGGTCTGGGTCTCCGTGCGCCCGGCTCCGCGTCACTTCCCTTCCAAACGCTCCCACGGTGCTCCCCGCGGAACCTGCCGGACCGGTGCTGCCGGGCTGCCCGGTAAAGGGGTCACTTGGGTAGAGAGGCCACTGGGAGCTGGGAGCCCCGTCCTCTGCCGCCGCCTCCCCGCTCCCGCTCCGCTGGTCTGGGTGACACTGGGAAGGCCGTCGCTGCGGGCAGGGGGGGGGGCGGGCAGGATGTGGGGACCGGGGGGCTGGTGGCTGGGCGGTCTGTGTCTGCCCTGAATCGGGGCCGCCCCACCCTGTCCTCCACGCCTCGCGCTCGCGGAGGAGGAGTGTGGAGCCTTCGTCGTGGCTCCTCCCTCTGAGGGTGGTCTCCCCGAGACCCCGTCCTGCCCGAGCCCGCGGGCCAGGCCCTCAGCTGGGAGGACGGGGGGCCCTCACCTGGGAGGACGGGGGGCCCTCACCTGGGAGGACGGGGGGCCCTCACCTGGGAGGACGGGGGGCCCTCACCTGGGAGGACGGGGGGCCCTCACCTGGGAGGACGGGGGGCCCTCACCTGGGAGGACAGGGGGCCCTCACCTGGGAGGACGGGGGGCCCTCACCTGGGAGGACAGGGGGCCCTCACCTGGGAGGACAGGGGGCCCTCACCTGGGAGGACGGGGGGCCCTCACCTGGGAGGACAGGGGGCCCTCACCTGGGGAGACAGGGGGCCCTCAGCTGGGAGGACGGGGAGCCCTCAGCTGGGAGGACGGGGGGCCCTCACCTGGGGAGACAGGGGGCCCTCAGCTGGGAGGACGGGGGGCCCTCACCTGGGGAGACAGGGGGCCCTCAGCTGGGAGGACGGGGAGCCCTCACCTGGGAGGACGGGGGGCCCTCAGCTGGGAGGACGGGGGGCCCTCACCTGGGAGGACGGGGGGCCCTCAGCTGGGAGGACGGGGGGCCCTCAGCTGGGAGGACGGGGGGCCCTCAGCTGGGAGGACAGGGGGCCCTCACCTGGGAGGACGGGGGGCCCTCACCTGGGAGGACGGGGGGCCCTCAGCTGGGAGGACGGGGAGCCCTCAGCTGGGAGGACGGGGGGCCCTCACCTGGGGAGACAGGGGGCCCTCACCTGGGAGGACGGGGAGCCCTCAGCTGGGAGGACGGGGAGCCCTCAGCTGGGAGGACGGGGGGCCCTCACCTGGGAGGACAGGGGGCCCTCACCTGGGAGGACGGGGGCCCTCAGCTGGGAGGACGGGGGGGGCCCTCAGCTGGGGAGACAGGGAGCCCTCAGCTGGGAGGACGGGGGGCCCTCAGCTGGGAGGACGGGGCCCTGTCTCTGCTGGAGTCCTGGCCGCACCGCAGTCTTGATCTGACAGCCACGCGGCCTGCGGGTGACCTGCCGTGTCAGATGCTGTCAGAGGGGGCGTGGCTGCCGCTGGGCCCCAGGCCAGGTAGCTGTGCTGGGCCCTGAGCCAGAGCCTGCCGGCCCCCACTCCGACCCTCCCCCACCCAGCCCGGCTCCCGGGAGGGCTCCTCCCCAGCACATGGCTCTGCAGGGCCTGAGGCTGCAGCGGCCACGGCCACAGCCACGGCCACGGCCACGCTGTCCCGCTCCAGCCCCCGCACAGGGCTCCCTGGGGACCGCCGGCTCCTGCGCTTGAGGGTGAGCGTCTTCCCGCCCCTTGTCCCTCGTCCCTCTTCCCTCTTCCCTCTTCCCGCTTCCCTCTTCCCGTGCCCTCACCTGTGGGCGCCTTTTCTCCTTCCGGAGGGTTCTCTTCATTCCAGTTCCGAGGATGGATCTGTCTAAGTCACTCCCAGCCTTTTGCTGGATTAAGTGAGGGTTAAAGAAAAGCAAAGACACGACTGAGGAGTTTTCACCTTAATTTCTGAGCCATGTAAACACGCCCAGTGCCCCAGACCATCCGTCCATCCATCCGTCTATCCATCCGTCTATCCATCCGTCTGTCCGTCCGTCCGTCCGTCCGTCCGCCCGCCTGTCCTGCGGGGAAGCGAGCACGGGGCGTACCGCCGCCTGTGTTCCTGGGCCCTGCAGCCTGGGAGTTGGTCTGGGGAGTCCCCCACCTCCGGCCACGCTGGCCTGTGGGAACCGGCTCCATGCCCCCTGCAGAGGCGGACGTGGGGGTGGGTCTCAGTCAGTGACACTCGTCAGGCAGCGTCCGTCTCACCGGGGTCAGGGGTCATCTCCACAAGCTGCAAGCCGGCGGCCTGGCTGTGAGTTCACCGCGTGGCCGTGTGCGAGCCCCGCCCCGTGGGCAGACCCGTCTTCCAGCCGCACCACCAGCGCCCCCTGATCCCAGCAGGTCCCGGGGACCCTTCCTCCCCCTCACAGCACAGTCACAGCTCAGGGAGCTGGGCCCGTTTCTTCTTTTTTTTTTAACTATATTTTATTGATTTCAGAGAGGAAGGGAGAGGGAGAGAGAGAGAGAAGCATCAATGATGAGAGAGAATCATGGATCGGCTGCCTCCTGCATGCCCCCCACGGGGGATCGAACCTGCAACCGGGCCTGTGCCCTGACCAGGAATCTACCGTGACCTCCTGGTTCCTAGGTGGACGCTCAGCCACAGCCACGCCGGCCGGGCTGGTGTCCGTTTTAAGGAGCCGCCAGGACCGTGGCCCTTCCCCAGCACGCTCCGCGTGGTGTACAAACACGAAATTTCCAGGACACAGAGGCCACCTCTGGCCACACACTCGCCTGTGAGCATTTGCCGAGCAGGGACCGTGCTGCTGGCTGAGAGTCCTGCCCCGGGCTCTCATCGGATGCCCCGTGACGTGGGGACCGTGATGCCCGTGATGTGGGGACCGTGTGATGCCCATGATGTGGGGACCGTGTGATGTCCGTGGTGTGGGAACCGTGATGCCCCTGGTGTGGGGACCGTGTGATGCCCGTGGTGTGGGGACCGTGTGATGTCCGTGGTGTGGGGACCGTGATGCCCGTGGTGTGGGGACCGTGATGCCCGTGGTGTGGGGACCGTGTGATGTCCGTGGTGTGGGAACCGTGATGCCCCTGGTGTGGGGACCGTGTGATGTCCGTGGTGTGGGAACCGTGATGCCCCTGGTGTGGGGACCGTGTGATGCCCGTGGTGTGGGGACCGTGTGATGCCCGTGGTGTGGGGACCATGATGCCCGTGGTATGGGGACCGTGTGATGCCCGTGGTATGGGGACCGTGTGATGTCCGTGGTGTGGGGACCGTGTGATGCCCGTGGTGTGGGGACCGTGTGATGTCCGTGGTGTGGGGACCGTGATGCCCGTGGTGTGGGGACCGTGATGCCCGTGGTGTGGGGACCGTGATGCCCGTGGTGTGGGGACCGTGATGCCCGTGGTGTGGGGACCGTGATGCCCCGTGGTGTGGGGACCGTGATGCCCGTGGTGTGGGGACCGTGATGTCCGTGGTGTGGGGACTGTGTGATGCCCGTGGTGTGGGGACCGTGATGCCCCGTGGTGTGGGGACCGTGTGATGCCCGTGGTGTGGGGACCGTGTGATGCCCGTGACGTGGGGACCGTGTGATGCCCGTGGTGTGGGGACCGTGTGATGCCCGTGGTGTGGGGACCGTGATGCCCGTGGTGTGGGGACCGTGTGATGCCCGTGGTGTGGGGACCGTGATGCCCGTGGTGTGGGGACCGTGTGATGCCCGTGGTGTGGGGACCGTGTGATGCCCGTGGTGTGGGGACCGTGTGATGCCCGTGGTGTGGGGACCGTGATGCCCGTGACGTGGGGACCGTGTGATGCCCGTGGTGTGGGGACCGTGTGATGCCCGTGGTGTGGGGACCGTGTGATGCCCGTGGTGTGGGGACCGTGTGATGCCCGTGGTGTGGGGACCGTGATGCCCGTGGGTGGAGGGTGGCCTGAGACCAGAGACGCCGTGGTTTGGCGGACCCTGTGCAGAGGCCCAGGCGTGGGCTGACCCTGAGCGGCCTGGCTGCCTCCTGCCGAGATGGGACTCTGGTGGCCCCGGGAGCGGCCCCGGGTCCTGGTGGCTTTCCAGTTGCCGGGACAGAGTCCCCAGGCAGGAGTCACCGCCGGCACAGAGCAGCCTGCCGGCCGGCCGAGCAGCACAGAGGGCGCCGGGGGTCAGCGCCTCGGCCAGGTCCCGGGGAGAAGCGTTCCCACCAAAATCAGAAAACATTACACCACGTAGACGCAGATCAGTTCTCCTGCGAGCGGCACAGACGGCGCCCACGCGGCCCCTCCTCGGGAGCGTTCTCCGGGGTTGGAGGAAGGGTGGGGAGAGCTTCACTCCCGTTTTCAGTGTAAAAACGGCCTTCTCACCCGGAGCCAGGAGCCGGGTGGAAGGTGGCTCAGCCGGTTGGAGCGTCGTCCTCTACAGCAAGAGGTGGCGGGTTCGAGTCCCAGCCAGGTCACATCCTTGGCTGGGGGGTCGGTCCCTAGTTGGGGCATGTGCGGAGGCAGCAGGTCTCTCTCTCTCTCTCTCTCTCTCATTGATGACACGTCCTTGGTGCGGATGAAAGTGCGGTACCAGCCTCCGCCGTGCAGCGGGCAGGCCGGCCGTGCCGTGTGCTGGGAGAGCCGCCATGCGGGTCGCTGGCCGCCGGCACCACAGCGTCCGTGTCGGCCCCGAGCTGGTTCGGAATTTGGAAAATCTGCGGAGAGCAGCGTGCGGCGAGCCCGGGGGCGGGAGCGGGCGGGCAGCAGTGGGGAGTCGTGGGAAGGGCGCGTATTTTGGGGTAATCATGGGTGTCCTGAGAAGTCACGCTCCTCCCTGCACGCGTGAGTCACCCACGTCACCGTTAAATAGCACGTTTCCGAGACAAGAAAGGACGTGACCGCGCTCATTGTCCTGTCCTCCGCGGACGCATGTTCACTTCCTGCCTCTGCCGCCTCCGCAGGGCAGGCCGCTCTCCCGTCCCTGCGCCGAGCGCCTGGCATCTCGGGCCCAGAGGCCTGGCTGGTGGCAGGCGGCGGGTGCAGCCCTCCCCCCAGGGACCCCGCATCTCCGTCTCTCCCAGAGTTTGCAGTCTCTCCTCCGAGGCAGGCTGTAAGGAAAGGACCATTAGCCCGGCCGGTGTGGCTCCGTGGCTGAGCGTTGACCTATGAACCCGGAGGTCCCGGTTGGATTCCCCGTCAGGGCACAGGCCCGGGTTGTGGGCTCGATCCCCAGTGGGGGGCGTGCGGCAGTCAGCTGATCAGTGATTCCCTCTCATCATGGATGTTTCTCTCTCTCTCTCTCTGCCTTCCTCTCTGAAGTCAATAACAAATACACATTTTTAAAAAGAACCATTAAAACTGCTTGTGGGTGGTGCTGCCCGGGCCGTGCGTTTTCGGGGTTCAGGGACAGCCTGGCTGTCTCACCGGAGTTCGCGCTGGGCACCTGCGCCCTGGCTTCCCCTGGGTTGGCGTCGGGCGGCGTGAGGACGCGTCCACGGGGGAGCCTGCTTCACGGCCTCGCGGCGCTGTCGTCACTGTCGGCTGCCAACACCGCTCCGCTTTAGAACAACCCGACCCCTCCTCCCGCGTCACGCGTCTGTTTGTCAAGACCGTGTGCCCGTGAGGAGGGGACGCGGACATCCGTCCATCGGACATCCGTCCATCGTGACGGGTCTCTGTCATCCGATCCCTTCATCCGGGGTGGGGACCTTTTCGGGCCCAGGGCCCTGTGATGTTTGTAACAGCATCGCGCGCCACACGACATTACCCACTTAAACACGCGCCTGCTCTGTGGTCCGAGGGTCAGTGAACTCCCCCCAAGGCCTGGGCAGGGCCAGGCCACATGCTTTCCCAGGCCCCGCGCGGCCCGAGGGCCGGACGCCCCCCCCCCCCCCCCCCCCCCCCCCCGCTGACGAACAGGAAGAGGTTTAGTGACACAATCACTCTGTCCTAGGGCTGCTCACCGCCGTCCGTGTGAACATGCGTGTGCTTGTGTGCTTATCTGATTGTGCACGGCCTTCATTCCTGTGCTCGGGGAGCGCTGTGGGTCGGGGGTGGGTGTCGGCCGAGACGGGAGCTGGCGCGGCGATGGAGTGCCGCCGCCCGGGCCGCTGACCGTCTCTCTCCCGTCCTGTCCTCTCCAGGTGTTGGCGGGACCTGGTAGACGCCGATGAGGCCGCCATGGCCGTCCCGGGGGCCCGGTGCTGAAGACTCCCCGGCCCGGCCGCCGTCCGGACCTAAATGCCACAGTGCTCCCGGGGCACACGGGGCCGGGAGCCGCTGTCGCCGGGGCAGGTGAGCGCACTGCGGGCCGGGCACCGCGGATTCCCGGGAAGGCGTGGGCGCGCGGGGTCGGACGTGTGCAAACACACTGGGAATCGCCGTGCTGGATGTGGCTCGTGGGAAAAAGAATCTGAGTCACTTCTTTGGATTACGGTGACGCCCGTTTGAACCACGGAGACGCGTGAGCGTTAAAACTTGGGCGCAGGAACCCAAAAGCAGGTCGGGGTGCAGTCATTTCCCGTGACCCGCCCTCGGGATCCTCCAGGCTTACCCCGGCTTCACCGCCTTTACGGGGGATTATGTTCGGGAAGGCAAACTGGCTTCCAAACCTCACTTCAAACCGACGCTACGGACTTGGGTAATCTTTAAAAAGCAGAGTCCGTGCAGTCAAAGCAACAACCTTTCTCAATCAAAGAGCATCTCCTGTTGGTTGCAAAACTCTCCCTTCGGCCTCTCGGCGGACGCTCGCCCTCCATGGGTGTGAGGAGGGAGCAGGAGCCCTCCGGGTCTGGCTCCTCAATCTTAGCGCCCCCCCCCCCTTCCCGGTCCCAGGCTCAGCCTCCAGCGGGGAAACAGGCTCCAAACCAAGACCTCCCACTGGAAGCTAATTTTACGTTTGCAATCTGTTGTCTTGTGATGTTCGCTTCGGATTTAGCTCCGAAATAAACACATTGCATTCTCTCTCCCGCGTCTTGGAGGTCTGTTCGCAAGTCAGAGAAGGGTAATCATTAGGTTTATTTTAATAAGTTTTTAAATACCTCAGGGGCGTGAAGCGTTTTATTATTAATAATTGTCATTTACATGCACCGTCCAGGCCCCGTGCTGGCTTTCACGCTGCCCTGAGCCGCCACGGGGAAGCTTGCTCCACGGTCCGCCTCTGACGGGGAGAGGACGTGAAGGGGCCATCGTGGGCCACCGGTGGGCTTGAATGTTTTATGTAATGTTTATATTTTCTAAATATGTTTTTATAGATTTTTAGAGCGAGAGGAAGAGAGAGGGAGAGATAGAAATACCTATGAGATTGATCAGCTGCCTCCTGCACACCCCCCCCCCCCCCCCGCCCTCCCGGGCATGTGCCCTGACCGGGAATTGAACCGTGACCTCCTGGTTCCTGGGTTGATGCTCAACCACTGAGCCACGCCGGCTGGGCTCGAGCATGTTCTATTTTTGAGTTGCCTTCTTATAAGTCCACCTGAGCGACGGGCGTCCCCCGAGCACAGCAGTGCCAAACCCAGTTTGCTGAGACGGTCAGTACAGTGCGGCCGGCACGGCTCCTGCCGGGGGAGGGGATAGTGGAGCGGGAAGCGGTGAGTGCAGAGGAAGACAAGTGCGTCAGTGCGCACGTGGCCACGCCCAGACACGCCGTGGGAGGCCACGTCCAGCCTCCCGCTCGGCCAGTTCACCTTCTCGCCTCCCCTCGGCGGAGCCGCGGTGCCATCTTTTTCTTGCGTCTTGGAGGCTCCAGCCAGGGTGCCGGGGACTGGGCCCTGACAGGTGCCTGCGGCCGGGAGGGCGAGGGTCTGGGTGCTGGCGCCCGGCGTGCGCCCTGGGAAGGTTCCCGTTGGAGGAGCTCAGGCTGCTGGCCGTCCCCTCGCGGCGCCCTGAGCCCCGGGGGCCCTCGCGGAGGCTCTCTTCCCGCCTGTGGCCACAGGTCCCGTCTCATAGAGGTTTGCCTGGGAGGGTCCGGGCGGCGTTCAGGCGGAGCCGGGGTCACGGAGCGATCCCTGTCAGCGTGGGGGCGGTTCTGTGCCCGGGCCTCAGGGGCCTCACTGCACCGTGAGTGCGAGCCGCCCTCTGGTGCTGCTACTCGGCCGGGAGCCTGCCCGCAGGGGCCTGCCTGCGAGGGGGCGCCGTGCCCTGCGCCCGCTGGGTGTCTGTCTGCTGGGGCTCGGTGTCCGTCGGCACAGAAGGCCACCCAGGGGGTTGACGGGACCAGCAGGGCCAGGCCCGGCCCCCGAGTCTCTCCTCTCCTCTCTGGCCGTCCCCACGCGTGTCCAGTCCCGGGGCCCAGAGGTGCCTCCTGGTAGAGCAGGGAGACCAGGCCAGGGAGGCAGGGTGGCCCCAGGTGGGCGAGAGGCGCTGGGAACGGTCGGGAGGGACCGGAATGAACAGGCGGCCCCAGGAGGCGCTCGGCACCAGGTGGACGTTAAGGTGGGATTTGCTCCCAGAAGGAAGCCCCCTGGGCTCCGGCTCTGCCCACGTCCCGCCTCCCGCTGAGCCCGGGGCTCCAGATGCTGCGGAGTTAAAGGCACAGCCCCTTTCCCTGCGGCTGATTTGCTAGGAAGAGGCCACGGGACGTCCATCTGTGTGTTTCTCTTGGATTGACTTTGAAGTGCAGGTGGGGCCTGAACGGAGCAGGTGACCTCCTGGGGGGGGGGTGGGGGGCCTATCAGGTGCACCTCTGGGTTCTGCCGTGGCCATTCCCCACGGAACAGCCGCCCCCCCCCTCAGTCTGAGCAGGAGCAGCACGAAGTGCCCGGATGTGTGGCCACAGGAGGGAGACGGGTGACAGCCGGTGAGAGCCACGCGCAGCCAGGTGGGCAGCTGCCCCCTGGGCACAGACGGTCGCCATCCTCTCGTGGTCGCCGTTATGCGGCTGCCCACCCGCCGGGCGTCTCAGTAGCCGGTGGTCTCCCCTACAACCGGGCGGCACCCTGGCCTTGCAAGCCGAGCCCTCCCCGCTCGCCCAGCTCTCCGTCCACTCGCCCTTGCCCCCCGGTGACTCGCTGTCCCCTTCTCTCCGCTGCAGGCCGTGACGCCATGGGGAACGCCGAGAGCCAGAGCGTGGAGCACGCGTTCTACGGGGAGAAGCGCGCGGGCCTGGGGCGCAAGCACACATCGCGCTCGCTGCGCCTGTCGCACAAGGCACGGCGCTCCCGCCACGCGGCCTCGGGGAAGGCGCCGCCCCGGCGCGTGGAGGCGAGCGGGCGGTCCAGCAGCACCCCCAGCCTCCCGCAGGCGCTGGCCGAGAACGGCCTGGAGCCCTTCGCTGCCGAGGGCGCCCTCGAGGGCTTCGGGGACCCCATGTGGGCGGACCGCGTGGAGATGGGCCTGAGACCCGTGTCCTACACCGACTCCTCCGTGGCCCCCAGCGTGGACAGCAGCATCGTGCTCGCCGCCACTTCGGTGCAGAGCATGCTGGGCTCGGAGGAGAGCCCGCCCTACCCGGCGGAGGGCGCGCCCTGCCCGGCGGAGGGGGGCCGGCGCCCGCGCCCCTGCGCCTGCCCCGCGCCCGCCTTCGCGGAGGCGGCCGGCTTCAAGAAGAAGCGCTCCAAGTCGGCGGACATCTGGCGGGAGGACAGCCTGGAGTTCTCGCTGTCCGACCTGAGCCAGGAGCACCTGAGCAGCCACGAGGAGATCCTGGGCTCCGCGGAGGAGCGGGACTGCGAGGAGGCGCGGGGCGCGGGGCCCAGGCCGCTCAGTGCCTGCCCGCGCGCCAACTCCCTGGGCGACCTGTGCGCCCCGAGCAGCCGGGGGATGACGGCCCACGGGGGGCCCGGCGGGCGGTGCGCGGGCTACTGCCGGGACCTGGCGTCGGATTCGCCCCACCGCGCGCACCGCAAGGCACCCCCCGCGGAGGAGGCGCCCTACAGCACCTGCAGCGCCTACAACACGCTGCCCTGCAGGAGGTCGCACTGCCTGTCCGAGGGGGCCACCAGCGCGCCGCTCAGCCTCAGCGGCAGTCTGCAGGGCCGCAGGGCCAGGACCGCGCAGGTGAGGGGCGCGCAGGGCAGGTGAGGGGCGGGGGTCCAGGGCTTTGGAGAAGGCTCAGGACTTTGCAGGCTGCACGGCATTCGCCTCCCTGCTATGCTCTCTGCTGCTCTGCGCTCAGGGGCGGGGGGTGGGGGGTGGGGCTGGCCAAAGCAAGGTCAGCGGGAGGGCAGCGGGTGCCCTCTGACCTGGGTCCAGGCCGAGCCCATTGAGCCAAATGGGCGTTTGGAGGTGAAGTTCTCTCTGAAAGGAGGTCTCAGCCTAATGGGGAGGTGGAGGGGGTGGGGAGGTGGAGGGGGTGGGGAGGTGGAGGTGGAGGGGGTGGGGAGGTGGAGGGGGTGGGGGGTAGAGGTAGAGGGGGTGAGGGGGTGGAGGGGGTGGGAGGTGGAGGTAGAGGGGGTGGAGGGGGTGGGAGGTGGAGGTAGAGGGGGTGAGGGGGTGGGGAAGTGGGGGGGGTGAGGGGGTGGAGATGGAGGGGGTGGGGAGGTGGACGGGGTGGGGGGCTGGAGGGGGTGGGGGCGGATATCGGCATAGACTGCGAGGTCTTGTCCAACAGCAGAGCTTTTTCTGTTTAATTTTCAAAATCTCAGGTGTCTAGTTTTATTCTGGAATTTTAAATTCTCAGATACAAGGCATTTGGGGATGCAGATTTTCCCCTCTCCTAGCCCCGCCCCCTCCTCCCAGCCCCGCCCCCTCCCTGCCTCTGCCGCTGTGGGGAACCGGGAACGCCTCTCCGCTCAGACTTGCAAGGGCGCCCGCTGCGCTCCAGCGCGGCCCCCGTCGGACAGGCGGGGCGCGGACTCCCGGGCTCCCTCCTGGGCACTGCGGGCGGCCGGGGAGGAAGGGAGGAGGCTGAGGAGGTGCCCTGGGTTCGGGGCGGCCCGGTCATCTGTCAGCCTCTTGGAAGCTGGCAGCTCCCGCCTGACCAGGAGCCATTTCAATTTCCTGTGCCTGGCGGCGCGGCCAGCCCTGCGGGAGGGGGGGGGGGGGGACGGAAGGGATGGTCCGGAGGGTGCCCGCTCCGGCGCCGCCAGCTGGCTGTGGGGCTGCGGGACCTGCTTCTCTGAAAGGGACGGGCGATGCTCGGTTTGCCTGCCTGGGGCCGGGCGAGAGGAGGGTGGTGTGCAAGCAGTGTGACAGGCCCAGCATCTTGCTGGTGCGGGGACCTGTGATGACGACCAGAGGATGCTCACTTGGAGCCCCGTGGCCCGGCCCCTCTGGTCCCGGCAGAGCCCCCCAGCCCGGGCCTGTGTGGACGGCGGGCTGGAGGTTTGCTGGTGCGGCTTCCGGCCAGAAATGCACACGCCGTCTGCCTGGGAGGGAGGGCCAGGCCCCAGGGTGACGAGCGGCTGCAGCGAGGTCAGCGGGAGGGCAGCGGGTGCCCTCTGACCTGGGTCCAGGCTGGGTCAGACGGGCGTGTGGAGGTGACGTCCTCTCTGAAAGGAGGTGTCAGCCTAATGGGGAGGTGGATGGTGGTGGGGGTCCCGGCACAGACTGCGGGTCCTGCCCGCCGGTGGGACAGGGGAGCCGGGGACGATGGGAGGCCCCTGCCAGGCCCTGCAGGCTCTGCGCTGAGGCCGTGGCCAGGTGGGCGCCGCGGGCCTGGGTCAGAGGTGGGCTTCGGGGAGGGCACACGCTGCAGCCTGGGCACGGAGCTTCCCTTTGCCTGGCAGTGCCCGTCAGCACGTTCCCTGGGAGAGCTGAGCGGGTGCCACTGTGTCCCAGCTCCCTCCCTCTGTGTCCCAGCTCTGGGCAGGGCGGGGCCCCTGAGTCCCCCACATCCTGCTGATGGGGTGTGAGCCTTCGGCCCGGGCCACCCCGAGCGGGGCAGAGGCCGCACCCCCGAGAGCCCTCGTGGGTGGTTGTCGGAGGACATGTCCATTCTCTGGCGTGGCACCTCTGAAACTGAACATAGGGAGGGAGGGCGGGAGGGGGGAGGGGGAAGGGAGGGGGGAGGGAAGAGGGAGGGGGAAGGGAGGGGGAAGGGAGGGGGAAGGGAGGGGGGAGGGAGGGGGAAGGGAGGGGGGAGGGAAGGAGGAAGGGGGGAGGGAGGGGAGAGGGAGGGGAGAGGGAGGGGGATGGAAGGGAGGTGGGAGGGAGGGAGGGAGGGCGGGCACCTGACTGGCCTCAGGTCGCCCTGAGCAGCTCCAGGGAATGCCAGGTGCAGCGCACGGAGTCCTGAGGCCGTTGGCAGCTGCCCCCCCCCCCCCCCCGCGACCTTGGGCAGGTGGCCCCGTCTCGGGTGCCCTCCGTGAGAGGCGCCTGACAGCGCCGTGGGGACCAGGTGGGAGGCCGAGCGAGGCCTTACTGGGGCCTGGAAACGGAGCGGGAGTGTTTTCGTGCCGACTGCGTGCGATGAGTGAGGACCTCGAACGACTCGAAACAAACCGCAGCGCCTGCCCCCCACGGTCGGCTCCCACGCCCCCGTCCGAGCCGGTGCGTTCTCCCAGCGCGAGCTCCTGAGAGCCGCGTGTGCCGAGCGTGTATTTCAGGAGGACGCTTCCTCGGAAAGAATTCCTTCTTTGTCGTTGACCCCGGGACCTCCTCGGCGCCTGAGTCACAGAGGCACGGTCCCGCCGCCCTGGTGACGCCAGCAGCCGCTCCCAGGACTGCGACCCCGCAGACAGCTGGCCCCAGAGCGTGGCCTCTGCCTGGGAGACTAATTTTTATCTGAAATATATATATATTTTTTATCCAACAACCGCCTTTACTGGACCGTCTCCCTGGTCCTGTGTTACTGAAAGGAGAAGGCACTGGCGTTCGCACTGAGGCTGTCAAAAGTGACACATGGTGTCTGCCCCCCAGTGAGTGCTGAGGGTTTAATTCCGTGTGTTTGAGCGCATGTGTGTGCGTGCGTGTGCGTGTGCGCGCGTGCATGTGTGTGCTGGTGCACGCAGTTGTCTCCTGAGTCGGCGGTGTGACCTGCGGAGAGTGACCGCTTAGCCTGGGACCTGAGGCGGCTTCCTGTGCGGGTCACAGGGCAGGTTGCCCCGGGCGCCCTGACGCCTGGCTGGGCTCTGGCCGCGCTCGGCCCTCGGTTCCCAGGGGGGGTGACGAGAACTCTGAGTCCCTCCCGCGGGGAATGGTTGAGAAGAAGGGGGTGGTGTTGGCAGCAGGAGGGAGACAGAGTCAGGGCTCAGAGACGTCACGGCGCGAGGCCACGTGGGCAGGGCCGGTGAAGGAGGCCCAGAGGGGGCACTGACAGACTTCAGAGGTCAAAGTGCAAAGGGCACCGGGCAGTTGGGCAGAGAGAGGACCAAAGCGTTCCATGCGGGCAGCCGATTAGAATGGCCTCGTGGGTCCCGGTGCCCCGTGCTCACTACTTGGCACTGGGCACATCGCCGTTTCCCGAGTGCTGAGCTGGCCCGTGACGGTGAAAATACCCGGAGACTTTGTAGCTCTCCGTCGGCCTGTTTTCCTCCAAGTCCCAGGATCCAGCGTTTCCTCAGGTTAGTGCGGCCGCGGGAGCAGGCGGGCAGCGCCTCCGTGGGCATCGCTCTGGGTGGAATCGCAGTAATTACAGGTGACGTCCGAGCAGGTGCGCGTGCTCGCACGGTTCTGGGAACCTCGTTGGGTTAACTCAGTTTCACAGAATCTTACAAAGTGTCTTCAAGCAGATGCTGGTTTTCTACCCATTATGCAGAGGAGGAAACTGAGGCACAGACTGGCTCAGGGTAACTTGCCTAGAGTGGATGCTCACTGTACTGAGAGGACCAAGGGAGAGTGCACTGGTCACGCCAGGGAGAGAACCAAGGGCCATGTGCACGTGTGTGCATGTGTGTTCACACGTGTGCGTGTATGTGGGAGGGGCTCCTTACGTTTTGGGGTGAGAAGATGAGAGACCAGAGGAAGCACCTTTAGCATTTACCCCCCCTCCCCCACCCCGCCGCGGGCTCGCTCCTCCGCTGTATTTAGCTTCTCCATGCAGGTGTGCAGCGTGAAGCTGGATCCGTCAGGCAGCTTAGACCGAGCGTCCCACAGGGGCGCCTGGATCGTGACCACGGTGGCCAGTTGGCCCCCGGGCTCCGGAGCGGTCCCAGGGCCTGGACATTGAGGCTAATCACCTTTCCAGAACGGTGTCACCTGCTGTTCACACAGAACACCTGTCCCTCATACAGTGACCCTTGGACACAACAGGGTGTTCGGGGCAGCCCCCGGCTCAGGCAGAAATCCATGTATCACTCCGACCCCCCAAAGCACAACTGCTGAATGGATGCCTCACCAGCGACAAGAATAGTCTATCCACACCTGCTTTGCATGTCACGTGTATTACAAACTGTACTAGAGGCCTGGTGCATGAAATTCGTGCACGGGTGTGTGTGTGTGTGTGTGTGTGGGGGGTCCCCTCCTCCTGGCCTCTGCCCTCTTGCCCTCTTGCCCTCTTGCAGTCCAGGACCCCTCATTCCTTACCACTCGCCTGCTCGCTGCTCCTTAGCGCTGCCGTGAAGGTGGGAGAGGCGCTCGCCAGCCGTGAGCCCGGCTTCTGGCTGAGCGGCGCTCCCCCTGTGGGGGCACACTGACCACCAGGGGGCAGCTCCTGTGTTGAGAGTCTGCCCCCTGGTGGTCAGTGCGCGTCATAGCGACTGGTCGTTCTGGCTGTTCCGCTGTAATGGCCGCTTAGGCTTTTATTAGATAAATCTTCACAGCAAAGTAAACGAGAGAAAAGAATGTTAATGAGGAAATCGGGCCCCTGGCCGGTTTGGCTCCATGTGTTAGAGCGTTGGCCCTCGGACCAAAGGTCGTGGGGTTCGATTCCGGTCAGGGGCATGTACCTCGGTTGCAGGTTTGATCCCTGGCCCCACGTGGAGGCATGTGAGGGAGGCAACCAACTGATGTTCCTCTCTCCCCTACTCCTCCCTTCTTTCCACTCGGTCTGAAAATTAGTGGGGCAAAAAAATACCCTCGGCTGAGGATAAAACAGAGATCGTAAGGAAGGGAGAACCCATTTCTGCATGTAAGTGGGTCCTTGGTTCCCACCTGCGCTGTCCAGGGGGCTGTCTTTGTGAGCCCCCCGAAGCGGCGTGGGCGTGCCGCGTGCCGTCAGCCCCGGTCGTGCTGGGCTCCCGGGCAGAGAGCGGCTTCGAACCGCCTCCCCGTCCACTCCGCCCGGAGCTCGCTGCGCAGCCACGGCGGGAGGGAAACGCTTGCCGGCAGCTGCTGGGTGCCCGGGCGCCGCTGGCACTCGTGCGTCGTCCCACAGAAAGTGCTGGTCGGACGGACACCGGTGAGCGGCTGTGAGCCTGGCTGGGAGGAGGTGCCGGGGAGCAGGACCGAGGGCCTCTGTACCCCGTGACCCTGCGATAACCGCGTGTTTCTGACACGCCGTGACCTGGCGCCTTCGCAGGAACCCGTTGGGGGTCGTTTCTCCGCTGAGGCCGGTCTCTCCATTTCCTCCATCTCTGACTCTGGATGGAAACTCAGGATTTGGGTCAATATTCTGGGATGACAGAGGCTGCGACGTCTGACCGACGGGAGGGAACGTGCCTCGTGCTCCTAGGGGCTGGCCGTGGCTCCTGGCCTCTTCCCGGGGTGGGGGGGTGGGGTCTGCAGTCCCGCGCTGGGAGGCGGGGGGAGGGTCTCGGAGGCTCTGAGTGTGGGGAGCAGCTTCGGGCATGGAGGCCCGAGACCCAGGTGGGTGGAGCGGGGCCCCTGGGAAGATGGTGCCAGGAATGCGGCGGATGCTGCCTGTGGGCTGAGCTGTGGGAGCCTGGGGCAGGGGGTGTGGGTGCTGCCCGTGGGCTGAGCTGTGGGAGCCTGGGGCAGGGGGTGTGGGTGCTGCCCGTGGGCTGAGCTGTGGGAGCCTGGGGCAGGGGGTGTGGGTGCTGCCCGTGGGCTGAGCTGTGGGGCCTGGGGCAGGGGGTGTGGGTGCTGCCTGTGGGCTGAGCTGTGGGGCCTGGGGCAGGGGGGTGTGGGTGCTGCCCGTGGGCTGAGCTGTGGGGCCTGGGGCTGGGGTGTGGGTGCTGCCCGTGGGCTGAGCTGTGGGGCCTGGGGCAGGGGGTGTGGGTGCTGCCCGTGGGCTGAGCTGTGGGGCCTGGGGCTGGGGGTGTGGGGCCTGGGGCAGGGGGTGTGCGCCTGGCCTGAGCACATGGGCGTCGGGGATGCAGCCTCCGCGGGCGGGGGTGGCGGTGTCTTTCTACATCAGAGCATCTCGGGGACCTGAGACTCAGGACCCCGTCTTTCTCGGGGCGCTGAGCCGTCGGGTGGGCGGCCCTGCGGTGGTTCTGCCCACGCTGAGGCTGAGACGGCGGGATGTGCACTCGGGCGCTCGCCGGCCTCCCGGTGCCGAGCAGCGCCTGCCCGGCCATCACCACTGCCCGCGAGGCCCCTGCGGGCCTCTGGGAATTCGGGGCGCCCCAGCTTCATGAGCAACAGGGCTGGGTCCAGGCAGCCGGCACTTCCTTCCCAACAGGCTGGGTGACATATCAGTGGGAAGATGTGTCCCGTGGGCCTGCCCGACCATGTGGGGCACGGGGTGGAGTCAGCTCGGCCGGGGGTGGGGGCGCGTCCCCAGGCGCCGCGCTCAGCTCAGCGGGGCCACTGGGCCTCTCACCCGGAGGGGCCGCCTGTCCGCTCAGCGCAGGGACCGTCCCAGAGTCACACGCACGGGTCACTGCGAGGCCACGCGCCGGGGGGCATGGTCAGATGTTCGGTTCTGACCAGGAGGTGAGTGTGCCGAGGCCTTTACTCTGAGGTCCCGGGGGGCCTCGGGGCGTCAGGAAAGGGGGGGACGGCCGTGAGGGGGACATGCCCTTAAGCCGTGCCCCAGGCGGGTGCCTGTCTGTTTCCCTCGCCTCCTTCCATCTCCTTCCCCCGCCCCCCCCACGTCAGGTTTGAGGCGAACAGTCGCTCAGCCTTTGTGGGGACCCCTGGGGGGCGCTGTGGCAAAGGGGGGAGACGGGAGGTTGACTATTCAGACCGTCAGGTGGGACGCCCTGCGGGGCGTGATGGGCCGCCTTCGGAGGCGGAGGAGGTGGGGAAGCCAGGCCCGAGTTCCTGCTCCGACCACCACCAGCCGGGGGCGGGGGGGGTGTTTCTCGCCCGCTAACCGGGGGGGGGGGGGGGGGGGGGGGGCTGGCGCCCCCCTCTCCTCTGTCCCCGGAGCTGGCACCGGGCTCAGCCTTCCTCTCCCGTCCGAGCCCGAGAAGCGCCTGATGCCTGCGTTCAGGGCTCCCTTCTCTCAGAGAACTGACCTGAGCGGCTTGAGAACGCACCAGACGTTGGGGAAACTCGGTCACATTCCCACTCATCACGGTCACCCCGAGAGTGATGGTCCCCCTTACTGTCCTGCATCGGCGGGGCGG